>NW_022196911.1:98843908-98935720 GCF_008632895.1 Mastomys coucha | reverse complement strand
TTTTTTTTTTTTTTAATTGCTCTTCGTTGAGACTCTCCAGCTTGAAAATAGAGAGGAGGCGCTAATGCTGTGATTGGGCTGCCTGCTGGCGTTTGGAGTTTCGAGTTGAAAAGATTTACGTGACTCGGGTTTAGAATTTGGGGGGTCCTCCCCCACCCGCCGGTCCCCGTTTTGCGGATTATTTGGGATTGCTTTTCTTTTGCGAAGTGGATGAGTTCGGTTTTTGTCATTTAAAGACATTTTTGGTCCTCGGGGACTGGCAGCGCTACAGATTTTTATGGTGCTCCGGCTTTATTTTGTTCTCGTCCACACTAGGTGCAATCGAGAAACTCAAGGTAGACCAAATTCTGGATAAGTTATCTTGTATGCGTCTTAAGTCTAAGCGTTATTGTTTTTGTTGTGCACCCTTACAAGTGGATATATGTGAAAGCGCTGCACAAAGCCTTGTAAACGAAAGATTTTTAATTCTCTGTTACGCAGAAATCAGTTTGTCTGTAGTACATGAGTGTCTGTAAGAAGAGGATTAATAATGTAATTTTGGGGTCAAATCCTTTCCCCTGTACACAGTTTGCAGGTTTTTTTCAGAGCAAAAATGCAAAACAAAGAGAAACAAAAAAAGGCCCCACAAATTTGATTGCTTAGCTCGTAACTAAATTAATTGTGAGTTTTTGTTAAAATTGCAGGTTTTGTTTGGGGCCAGGAGGATTTATTTGCAGTTACTTTGAGTTTCTTAAGGGCTGTCTAATGACAGAATGAAAGGAATTAGAACGGATTCTTCTGGGTAAAGGGTAAAAAGCTTTGTTACACCAGATCTTCTGGTGGAGAGAACTGTAGGCAAAGGGCATTTTGGAGAGAAAACTGGCATTATAAGTTCTGCAAACGTGTTCTGCCTTGTTATGGTCTCAAAACATTGGTTTCATCCTATTAGTTCTGTTCCTTTGGAGAACTCATACTTCTAACGAATGGATGAGGAGGTATTGAATACTGGCTCACGTACAGCAGTAAATTCTTGTTTTACAAAGTCTGGAGTTGGCTGTCAGCACACCTTGGCAAAGGGTTAGCTTACGTACCCATGGGATGTGTTCACCCAAAGGGTTTCCTACAACAGTGAGATGATCTCATTAAAGATTACGTTTTACTTTTTAATTTTATTCTTTGAAGCAGGGTATCATTGTGCGGCATGGGTTGATGTGACACTTGGTATGCAACCTAGGATGGCTTTGAACACTCTACTGCTTGACTCTTCAGAATGGTGGGGTTATAGGTAGTTCATTCAACAAACATTTTTATGGACCTGGAGACTGTCCCAAGGGCTAAGTCTCTGCTCTGTCACTGAGCTGTACCCAGCAATCTTTTCCCCACTAAGTATGTGTGTGGGACAGAGCTAGGAATTGGAAGAGACAAAAGATGAGTACCAACCCCCCCAGTGTTTTTATTATGCAAAAAAGGTCTAGCAATCTGGAAATTATGTAAAATTCTTGGGAAAAAACATGCACAAACTTTTAGAATAACTTTATTTTCTCCTATGGAGATGAAATAAATTTCACAGAGTATTCTTTAACTCTAAACAGTGTTTAACTCTTATCCTTCCGAGGCTTGTTTGATATGTGTCTTTGTGGGCTCTAACTGGTTATGACTGAATTAACTGTAACCTCATGATGATGACTTGTAACATACCTTTTGAGAATGTCTGGAGTTAAGTGGAGCTAGACTCTATTTTTAGGGAATTCCTTTGGACTCATTCTTGGACCTGGGATTCCTAATTGTCCATCAGAGTAGGTAGTTCTGTGGACTTGGATTCCGCCTTCTCCTCTCAAGTACTGATTCTGCTCCAGCCCCTCGGGATGTTGACCCCTCTCCGATGTTGGCCATGGCTTTACCTGAGGATCTTGGTCTTACCCTCTTCTTAGTCTAAACCTAGCTCTTCTGTCTTTGTTACCAGATATTTTCTGAGTTTTTGTTGTTTTTGAGACAGGGTCTTAATTCTAGCCCAGATTGGCTGCAGACTCCTGGCAGTCTGCCTCTTTCTTCCCATGTGCTCATAGAATTAGAATTGCTGGCATAGGCCATAGGGCTTGTTGGTCTATACAGTGCTGGAGATCCAGCCCATAACGTCTGCATGCTAGAGAAGCACTGTACTAATTAAGCCACTCCTCTAGTTTGTCTTTATAGTTGTCTTTTCCTTCTGTTCCGTCCTAGAGATTGAGCCCGGGCATGACGGACAAACACTGCCACAGAGCTACACCCCCCGGCCCTGCTTACACATTGTCTCTTATTCCACGTATCTGGTCATACTTGTCTTTTTCCTACTTCCCAGAGCGTAAAGCTCAGTCAGAGTGTGTGCATGCACTGCATCTGTTTCCTTTTCTCCAGAAGCAACTCTTTGCCCTTTACTCCTGTCAAGAACCCTTCAGGGCTGGACAGATGGTTCAGTGGTTAAGAACACTTGTTCTTGCAGAGGACATGGGTTTGGTTCCCATTGACACACAGTTTACAGCCATCCATAACTCCAGCTCAAGGGTATCTTAATGCTGTGTCTTCTGTCCTTGCAAGCACCAAGCACACAAGTGGTGTGCAGATGTACAGATGAGTAAAATACTTAAGAAATAAAATTAAATAAAAGGAAAGAAACCTATTTCCTCTTCTAGGTTAGCCTAGGGACTAAAATACAGTACTCTTCTAGGAAACACTGCTTATTTGTATAATGTTTATGTCACCATTAGATTGCATAGTGTGTTCTGTAATATTTAGAGTAATATCTTGTTTTTGCTATCTCAGTACCCGTGGCACCTAGCTTATAATTACTTCACTTGTGTATTAAGCAAGTTGATGCCCACTAATCTTTTTCTTAGTAGTTGTTTGGTATGGTATAATACTTCTGATAAAGCTTTAGTGCATCTATCTGGAAGCCTTGCTATTATTACATGTTGCATATTTTTCTTGTTTTCTTTTGTTTGTTTTTTCTAAGATAGACTCCCCCTATACAGCTCAGAACTGGTCTGCATGCCTTAACCTCAAGTTCTAAGGATTATAGGTGTATATACCTTGTTTATATACTTTTTTTGTATGTTAGTGGTCTTATATATGAATATAGTGCTATTTTGTTGTGGTTTGTCAGTTTAAATATTTCTTTCTAATTGGACATGTGGCCTTTGCCTTTAATTCTGGTACTTTGGAAGACAGAGGCAAGTGGATTTCTGTGAGTTCAAAGACACCCAGGGACTACATAGTGAGACCCTATCTCAACAAAACAAAACGAGACTAAAGAAATGGCTCAGGGGTTGAGAACACTGGCTGATGATAATGGACTGAACCTCTGAAGCTGTAAGCAAGCCCCAATTAATTTTTTTTTATAAGAGTCACCATGGAGGGGGCTGAAGAGATGGCTTAGTGGTTAAGAGCACTGGCTGCTCTTCCAGAGTTCCTGAGTTCAATTCCCAGCACCCACATGATAGTGGCTCACAACCATCTGTAATGGGATCTGATGCCCTCTTCTGGTGTGTCTGAAGACAATTACAGTGTACTCATATAAATAGAATAAATAAATCTTTAAAAAAGGGGGGGTTGCCATGGGTATGGTTGGTGGTGGCTCAAGCCTTTAATCCCAGCATTCAGGAGGCAGAGGCAGGCAGATCTCTGTGAGTTTGAAGCCAGCCTGGTCTACAAGTGGAGTCTAGGACAGCCAGGGCTCTCACACAAAGAAACCCTGCCTGGAAAAAGAGGGGGACAGGGAGTTCTGTAGTCATGGTGTCTCTTTACAACAATAGAACACTAAGACAGGAATGGCAGAGATATCTCAGTTTAGGAAAAAATGAGTTTTGTGTATCTGAAGCTTTTGCATCCTATTGTACTTAAACCCAGAATATAAAAGTGAGAAATATGTCTATGAAAAATTACATATGTATGATTTATGGTTTGCATCTTAGGTGTTCCTAAGCATGAGTTGAAGGCTTTGGTCTGTAGCTGATGGTGCTGTTGGGAAGTTATGGATGCTTTAGGACGTGCCAGTATGCCTTTGGAGGTGTACTTTGACACCTGGTCCCTTCCTCTGTCTTTGTGCTTCCTGGGTGCTCTGTGAGCAGTCCTGTCCTTCCACACACACACTCTCCCTGGATGTCCAGAGTAATGGCACCACATGATGCTGGACTGAAGTTGGTGCCATGAGCAAACTCATCCATCCTCCTTTTTTTTTTTTTTTTTGGCTTATCTTTGTCATTGAAAGCTGATGATGCACACAGGTTACAGTTGGGGTATTTAGAGGCAGGGTTTCATGTAGCCCAGACTGACATGAAACTTAGCATGTAGATGAGCATAGCCCGGAATTCCTGATCTTCCTGACTTCACCTCTCAGGAGCTGGAGTTCCAGGTGTGCACCACAGTCAGTCAGAATAAATAGTTTTATTATTTGAACCATAGCAGAAATCTCAACAATTAGGAGCTTCGTTTCTAGTTGCTTTTTATATGCTTTTCATGGGGAAACTTACCCCTGCATACACATACTCTGGAGGTTTGAAACTGCACATATATATGAACATAATTTCTTCAGATAGGAAAAAGAAAAAGGAGATCTGTACACAGAGTAGTGTTCTTAAACTCTAATAGCTAATCGTAAAGCTGTAAAGTAACATTTGGGTTTTTTAAAAGCGTGTCTAGGACTATATATTAATACTATAGAATAGGTCCATTGAGCTTAAACTGAATCTCATGGCATGTTAATATTCTAGCAAAAGAACCCTTGATATGAAGGAAAGTGATTAGAAGATGAAAATTGCATAACACTCATGTTGCAAATAAACATTTAATGGAACTTGTATTTGAAACTGATTTAAAAAAAAAAAAACAAAACAAAACAGAACAAAACTGTATATGTGTAGAGGGATTAAGCCCTGAACCTCCTGTGTGCTAAGTTAGTGCTCTACTCCTGATATAAATCCTTAACCTCTGGTGGTTGTTTTAATCAGTTTTTCAAATAAAAGTAAATTCCTTCCAAATACTCAATACTGGATGAAATCAGCAAAGAATAATGGCATCCACTGTGGATTTTCAGGGACTATTGGACTGAATGTGGTAGCACAGACCTGTAATGTCAGCACAGGAGGCAGAGGCCAGGCCAGGAGATGAGGAGTTCAGTCGTTCTTGGCTGCATAGGAAGTTTGAGGCCAGCCTGGACTACATGAAATGCTGTCTACAAAAACCAGTAATTTAAAAACAAAACAAATATTAGGTGTGATAATTTCCTTTTTTTAATTAGAAAATTAAATTGTGTATTTTTGTGTGTGTGTGTGTGTGTGTGTGTGTGTGTGTGTAGACAGGTTCATGGCATGATGCACAGATGAAGGTCATAGGACAACTTTTTGGAGTTAGTTCTCTCTTAGCCTTAGTGAGGCAGGGTCTTTCTTGGTGTTCTGTGCAGCAAACCCTGGGTTCACTGCCTCTGGACCTTATTTTTTTTATTATTTATTTAATTTTTTTGTTTTTCGAGACAGGGTTTCTCTGTATAACCCTGGCTGTCCTGGAGACTAGGCTGGTCTACGAACTCAGAAATCCGCCTGTTTCTGCCTCCCAAGTGCTGAGATTAAAGGCATGAGCCACCACTGCCCTGCTGCTTCTGGACTCTTTCCACCACCATCTCCATGTAGGCATGCTGGAGAATTACAGATATATGTCACCCTGGGTTCCCTCGGGATTGAAGTTAGGTTGTCAGGCTTGTGCTACTCACTGAGCTGGCTTCCTAGTAGTGTTATATATGCTTCCTCTCCATGTTGGTCACATGAATCTGTTTAATTTGTGAAAATCGTGAAGGAGTGTGCTTGTATTTGTGCATCTTTTCCTCTCCCTGTTGCTGGAGTTAAACATAAGGCTTTGTGCATGTTAGGCAAATACTCTACCGCTGAGCCCCATTTCTTCATTTACCATATTTATTCAGTAAGTTTACCAAAAAATGAAAAATTGCATATGAAAATTCAGGCTGAAGAGTTCTTTTGAAAAATATGCCAGCTGGGCAGTGGTGGTGCACACCTTTAATCCCAGCACTTGAGGGGTAGAGGCAGGCAGATTTCTGAGTTCCAGGACAGCCCGGGCCACACAGAGAAACCCTGTCTAAAAAAAACCCCCCAAAAAAAAAATAAAAAAAAGAAAAAAGGAAAAAGGAAAAATATGCCAGCCTAATAGGCTGGCTCAGCTAGGGCGAAGACAGACTTAGACAACCACTGATCTACTTTCAGTCTAATTATAGATGTTTGAATTTGTCTAGATAATTTTGAATTTTGCCTAGATAACTGCAGATACTTGAATATTGTATTCCTTGCTATAAAAAAATTAAGACAGATATGATAGCACGTTTATAATCCCAGAACTTGAACAGCTGAGATAGGATTGTAACTTCCAGGCTTTGGTATGCCTAGCAGGGTTCTGTCTCAAATAATATTTCTGGGGTGGGTGGTATTTCATTTTATACTTCCTAGTAACAGTTTATCACTGAGGAAAGTCATGGCAAGAAGTAAGGAAAGGAACCTAGAGGCGGGAACTGAAGTAGAAGCCACGGAGGAGCACTGCTTACTGGCTTACAAATATTCTATTTAAAATATTTTTGCTTGATTTTATGTGTGTTTGTGCCTGAGTATATGTTATGTGTACTGCATGCATTCAGGAGTCCTCAGAGGTCACACAAGATGGCATTAGATCCCCTGGAACTTGAGTGACAGGTGGTTGTGAGCTGTGGTGTAGGTGCTAGGAACTGAATGATCCATCCTCTGCAAGAGCAGCAAACATTTAACTGCTGAGCTATCTCTCTAGCCCCTCAAAGAATAATTATATATATATTTTAAAAGTTGTAGATGTAGATTGACGCACAGCTGTAATCCTAGCATTTGGGAAGTAGAGGCAGAGGAGAGTCAAAGCTAGCCAAGGCTACACGGTGATGTGGTGAGACCCTATCATAATCTACCCTCATCCTACCCCCTTAAAGTCATTGTATATTATTTCCTTATAGAGGTTTATAACAAGTTATATAAAATATTCTTATAGCAAATATTCTGTATTTACTTAGGAATAATTACAAATATAGTATTACTGGTCAAAAGATGGTATTTTAGAGTTATTCCTTGGGGAAGAGTAGCTTTTTGAGAGACTGTGTAGACCAAATGTCCTTGACTGAACAGTGACTATCCTGCTTCTGCCTCGAGAGTACCACTGTGTCCAGTGGCATTTCAGTTCTGGGTAAAGATTGCTCCGATATCTTCAAGAGGTATACCAGATGGCAGTTGCCTTTGCTGTGTGACGGGAGAATGTCCACAAGCCTAGTTAATATTGGAAATGTTTATTTTCCAAGACTGAACACTGCTTAGAAATCTTGATTGATCTAAGCTTAGGCTGTTTTAGGCATGGATGCCAGTACTGTTCCAGTACTGTCCTTTTTGAATGCAGGCAGCACACTTAAGAGGCAGTGTGGATGAATGTGCTATCCCATACTTTTCCAGCTGGTTCCTGAATGTTCTTGAATTCAGGCAGAATGGCTCTTTGCCAGTGTAAATTGGCACTTCAGCCCACAATGGTGTGTTTTATTTCCTTGTTGGTTTATAGAGCCAACAGTTCAGATGCCTCTCTTTTTCAGAAGGTTTTATAATTTGATTCATAATAAATTATATTTTGTGTTTCTCAAATGTTCATAGCCAGGAACACTTTTGAAAACAAGTTGTTTTCATGTTTACACCACATAGATTACTGTTTGCCAGTTAGCTGCCATAATTCTTTTTTTTTTTTTTTTTTTTTTTTTTTTTTTTTTAGAAAATTGTCACCAGCTAGTTATTAGGCATCTATTATCACTGATGTGCAATTAACTTCCACTTAAAATGTTCCAGTTAAACAAAACTTCATTGTAAACCCTTTAATTGATTCCTTGTCTACACAATAAAGCATAGTCATTCAGGGATGTGAGTCACTGGCTCGATTTTTAGTGGATTGCTCAGCTCTTGTTACGGGATGCCCAGGTCGTTGGTCCATACCATGGGATCATAGCAAGCCCGTCTTGAAATTTTTTAAATTTAGTCTTTTCTGGAATGACTGTTTGGGAAGTATCTCTATGAAATTTTTACATCTTGTTATTGTTAATGTCACCGCTGTTACATCGCTTCCTTCCTGACCCTGGAGTGCTGAATTTTATGTAATTTTTTGGTTTTATGAATTTTATTGTGCCAAAGTTAATACTAAGCAATAGGAACCTTAGGAATAAATTAGCTTGATATTCTCTGTTTATGTCACAGTTGGAAATACGGAAAGAGGGGCTGGAGAGATGACTCGGTGGTGAAGAGCATGTTCTGCTCTTGCAGAGCCACCTATAGTGCTCCAGGGGCATTCGAGACTCCCTGGCCTCAGAACCAAGAAAGACCTGATTCCTGAAGCATGGGGCTTACATTCTGAAATCACTGTCCTTGGCCTAGTCCATTCTGCTCAATTTCATAAAATTTGGGATTAAGAGTCAATCACTTAGTTCATCTTAGATTTTGTTTTTATTTAGAAAAGAAATTAGGGGCTGGAGAGATGGCTCAGTGGTTAAGAGTACTGACTGCTCTTCCAGAGGTCCTGAGTTCAATTCCCAGCTACCACATGGTGGCTCACAACCATCTGGGGTCTGATGCACTCTTCTGGTGTGTCAGTGTACTCATATAAATAAAAGTAAATAAACAAATACATAAATACATAAATCTAGAAAAGAAATTAAAATTTTAAGGCACTGACCGCCAGGCTAAGGGTGTGGCACTGAATTGGTCCAGCTTTCACATAGCATCTACCAAGCCCTTGGGTTCGGTACCCAGTGACACATAAAACTCTTGGCTGACCAGTTATCACTAATTCCAGTACTTGGGAGGTAGAGATGGCGTGATACCTTAGCTATACATTGAGTCTCAGGGCTAGCCTGGAATACATTTGACCCTATCTAAAAAAAAAGAAAGAGTCAAAGATTCTTTGAGTTTGAGATTTTTTTAAAGTATTTTTATTGTCTTTTTTTTTTCCCCAAGCAGTCTCACCATGTCTCTTGCTGACTTTGAGCTCAGAGAGCTACCTGTGCTTCCTTCCTCAGTGCTGGTGTTAAAGGTGCGCACCTCATTCAACCTAGAAAGGTGCTTCTATAAACACCTTTATATACAGCCTGTGGCTGTACCCACCTTCAGCCTACTCTGCATGATCGAGTTTCTACCCTACAAGTTCCTCCTGCTTCTGCCTGTCTGGGCTATCCCTTCGACTCAGTGAGTCTACTATGCTTTGTGGATTCCTTCCTTCTTGCTCTAGAAAACCTCTAGTTAGCTTAGGTAATTAGAGGTCTTGTGTTGTTTCCCTCCTCTCAGGCGTCTCTGTCATGTATTGTCTATTATTTAAGGAGTGAATAACTACTGTTTTACAGATTCCCCCACCCCCAGTGTTAATTAAGATATACAGACATACATAGGATCCTGTTATATCCCTAGCTTGCCTCAAACTAATGATGCCCTACTTCAGCAGCCTGAGTGCTGTGATTATCAACTTTGCTACCATAGCTAATCTGTCTTGCTTTTAAAAAAGATGTATCCTATCTGTAATTCTGTGTGTATATGTCTGGGTGGGTTATACATGTGAGTCTAGGTCTGGAGCTGGGGTTATCTGATGTGGGTACTGGGACATGAACTTGGACCTCTACAGGAGCAGGGTATACTGTTAACTACAGAACTATCTTGAGTTCATCTGGCTTTTACTTTATTTTAAAATTAATTGTAAATTTACTTAATTTGTGTGTATAGGTGTTTTGCCTACATGTATGTCTGTCTACCACACACATGTCTTATGCCTGCAGAGGCCAGAAAAAGGCATCGGATCTCCTAGGACCAAAGTAACAGGAGGTTATGAGCCACCATGTGGCTGTTTGGAATTGAACTCCGGTTCTCTGGAAGAGCAGCTAGTGCAAGAGTTTAAAAAAAAAAAAAAAGGTACAATAGTTACTGCTCATCCCACAGTTTCCTTGAACTGTTTTTTGTAAACTGTTCTTTTTATTCTGGGGGTAGAAAGAGGAAACTAAGCAAGTTCTAGGATAGCCAAGGCCAACACAGAGATGCTGAAAATCCAAAAAACTAAATAAGTAAATAGAGGAGGCTAGTCACATTTCTATTGTTGACTTTTTTCCTCAAAAGAATTTGAGAGCCAAATGACTTAAGGTACAGGTTTTAAAGAGCCATAGCCAAAGTGAAACATCTGGGGGTAGGGAACAATGGGTGCCTGAGACACGCTGAACAAAGATGAGAAACTGAAACTTGAAAGTAAAATGCTTAACTTCTAGCCTGACACTAGATTCTGTACACCATTCTGTTTTCTGATTAAGCCAGCCACAAAAGCCACTGTCTTGTTAGAGTGTTTCCCCTCTCCCTTTCTCTCTCTCTCTTCCTCTCTCCCTCTCTCTCCCTCCCCTCCCTCCCTCCCTCCCTCCCTCCCTCCCTCCTGCTCCCCTTGTATAGCCCTGGCTGTCCTGGAACTGGCTCTGTAGACCACAAAGACCTTGAACTCATAGAGATCCGCCTGCCTCTGCCTCCTGAATGCTGGGATTAGAGCCCTGTGCTACCACTGCCTGGCTTACTTACTCTCTTTTTGAGACAAACTGATGAAATAGGAATCAAGAAGAAAAGTATAAAAGATTGTAACAGCCAGGAGGTGGTGGCGCACACCTTTAATCCCAGCACTTGAGAGGCAGAGGCAGGCAGATTTCTGAGTTCGAGGCCAGCCTGGTCTACAGAGTGAGTTCCAGGACAACCAGAGCTACACAGAGAAACCCTGTCTCGGAAAAACAAAAAACAAAAAACAAAACAAAAAAAAATGGAACAAAGGGTATGAGGGTATGAAGTGGGTACTTGAGAAACACATCTGTTGATTAGTGTAGCTAGCACTTAAAATGCATTTCCTGAGGTCTGAGATGCTGAGGTAAGGGTCTGGCATTTGTCTTTTAGGGGCACCCAGTCAAGTTGAGGTGTCAAGATAAAAAGTTGAGGCACTCATAATAATCATGGTAATATGTTTGGTTTGCCTTGAGCTCAGACACAGCTATCGCCCCTTCAAACAGTTGTCTCAGCCTTGCTGTTCCCAACTGGGAATGTACTAATTTCTCAATGTCTAGACATTACTCTAGTTAGCAACTCTGTCCCTACTGGTTGCAAGGAGCCTTGGAGAATTTTTATTTTGTTTTTAAGCTTAGGTTGATTTATTCTACTTTTAAGATCTTAAACTCTGAAATTTCCTGTTCTTAGCAAGTGTTTTTTTTGTTTGTTTGTTTTGTTTTTTCTTTTAAAGGAGGCCACTGTCTTTTCTTTATATTTATTTATTTTATTGTATGTATTAGTGTTATGCCTGCATGTACATCTGTGCACCATTTCCATGCCTGGTACTCAAGGAGGTAGAAGTTGTCAGAACCCTGGAACTGTAGTTACAGATGGTTGTGAACTATCATGTGGGTAGTGGGGACTGAATCTGGGTCCTCTGCAAGAACAGCCAGTGTTCTTAATCTCTGAGCCACCTCTCCAGCCCCGAGAGCTTATCTTTAATAAATCAGATCCCAAGGGCTGGGTTGAAGTTCTTTCTACATGAAACATGTATGTAGTCCCTTTTGTGCTGGCTATGTGAATGATGCTGGGAATCCAACCAGGCCCTTTAAAGTGCTAAGTGAACACTACTTCTGAGCTACACCTCAGTTGTAATAGCACAGCTCATCACTAGTAAGTGCCAAACTGTAGTGTAAGACTGGCTGGCTTCAAATTCTGGCTTTTATGGCACTCGGTCATTAGATGATCTCGGACAACTTGCACACATTGTCCAGCTCTCACTCGAGTTAATGAGACCCAAGAATAGACCTGAGATTGTCCAAATATGTGCTTTATACTTAATTTTGAAAAATCCTGTGAACTCTGATTAACAGAAAAATGCACCAAGGTTTTGCTTGATTTTAATAGTATAAAACACAAAAATGTTATGAATTTTGGATCTAATGTACCTCACTGGTAGACTACTAGTGGTATAAGAACAAGGTAGATTTATATCTTAAGTTACTTGGAAAAATAGACTAAAAATAGTATACTTGGTTTCTGGTCCAATAATTGTTATATAAGCAAACATGATTCTCTTTTCAGTATGTACGTGGGTGTGTGAATTGTTTTGACTTATGGGGCACCACGAACTTTAGTAGTATTCTTTTTAAAAAATAATTAGTGGTGGTTCTGCTAGTCCTTTGGAAGCCTATGGAAGTTCTCGACTAAGACTCCAACATGTGCAGTTCAGGAGGAGACACATTCAAACCATATATATTCAAACATTCTTTGTAAGATAATGTCATTTAAAAAAAGATTTATTTATTTTATGTATATGAGTGCACTATCTTCGTGTACACCTACATGCCAGAAAAGGACATTAGATTCCATTATAGATGTCTGTGAGCCACCATGTGGTTTCTGGGAATTGAACTCAGAACCTCTGGAAGATCAGCCAGGGCTATTAACCGATGAGCCATTTCTCCAGCCCTGATAACACCATTTTGTATTGTAGAAAGGTATTTATTTTATTTTATTTTATTTATTTATTTATTTATTTATTTATTTTTGGTTTTTCGAGACAGGGTTTCTCTGTATAGCCCTGGCTGTCCTGGAACTCACTCTGTAGACCAGGCTGGCTTCGAACTCAGAAATCTGCCTGCCTCTGCCTCCTGAGTACTGGGATTAAAGGTATGCGCCACCACTGCCCTGTGAAAGGTATTTATTTTTTAAAAAATTTAAAATTTCTTTTATATATATGAGTGTTTTGCCTGCCTGTATACATGTGTTTCATATATGTGCCTGGTGTCCCCAAAGGTCAAAAGAAGGCCTTGGGTCCCCTGGAATGGAGCTAGTTGTGAGCTACCATGTGGGTGCTAGAAACCAAACTTGGGTCCTATGTAAGAGCAACTAGTAGGAGCTATCTCTCCAGCCCCTAGATTTATTAATTTTATTTATAAGAGTGTTCAGCTTTATATATGTGAACCATGTGCATACCTGATGCCTGAGAAAGTCACAAGAAGACATTGGATGGACTAGAACTGGAGTTACAGGTGGTTGTGTGTAACTATGTGGGTTCTGGGAGCTGAACTTGGGTTCTTTACAAGAGCAGCAATTATTCCTACCCACTGAGCCATTTCTCCAGCCCAGTTAATGCCATCTTACACTTGGGGGTTCACATAATAAAGCCTGGAGGAAATAATGGGAAGCCAAAGCATTTTAAGGGGTTTCGGGTGTGTGTGTGTGTGTGTGTGTGTGTGTGTGTGTGTGTGTATGTGTTGGTTTATTTTAAAGTTTTATTTCATGTGTATGGATACTGTGTATGTATGTGTATGCATGTATGTGTTCCATGTGTGTACTCTGTGCTATGCGACCATGTAGGCCAGAAGAGGATATCAGATCGTCTGGAAACTGGAGCTTTACAGAGTCTGCATCACCATGTTGGAGCTGTTGTCCTGTGGAGATGTTCTTAGCCTTCTAGCCGTCTCTCCAGAGCACTCGTGTGGTAGTTTCTCTTATGTTGTTGGTGTATCTCACCTCTACAGAATTAAGAAAGAAGATGAAATAATTTGTGTGCGTTTATATATAGGGTCAGATATCAGGATTTTCTTCTCTCAGACATTTTGTGGTCAAGAGTATAAACTTCAGGATGTAGATACATGATGCTGTGATCCTATAAAAAGCCCATGGAAAGAAAGTAAGGCTCAAATATTTCATCACTCTCTCCTTTTCTTTCACTGTCCTTTCCAGGATCTCATGTAGCTCAGGCTGGCCTTGAACTTAAACACACCCGATTCTCCTGCCAAGTGCTAAGTTAAACGTGTGATGTGCCATCATGCCCCATTTGTGTAGTATGGGGATCAGATCAGGGCTTTGTGTATGCTGGGCCAGCACTCTACCAACCAAGCTACAACCTCTGCCCTGGGCTTGACTCAGCATTTCTAAGGTCTCAATTTTAAATAGTGCACAAGACTCAATTCTGGGTGTGTTAAAATGGCTGTTTCATACCTTACAGTTTCTTCCACCAAAGAAGTTGGGTCAGGGCTGGTGAGATGGCTCAGTGGGTAAGAGCAGTGATTGCTCTTCTAAAGGTCATGAGTTCAAATCCCAGCAACCACATGGTGGCTCACAACCACCCATAATGAGATCTGATGCCCTCTTCTGGTGTGTCTGAAGACAGTTACAGTGTACTTATAATAAATAAATAATAAATAAGTCTTTAAAAAAAAAGTTGGGTCATTGCCTGAAATGCAAAACTGATGGAAAATATTTTCATAGCTATAAATCCTCAAGGTTACTCATTTGTTAGGCTGCAGAAATGGCTTGTGTGGGTCAAAGCCCTTGCTGCAGAGCATGAGTGAAGATACAAGTAGTTCTGTAAAAAGCTGGACATTGGGGGCTGGAGAATTGGTCAGCAGTTAACAGTGTGCTAGTCTTACAGTGGGTTCCCAGACTCCTGTCACACTACTCTTAAGGAGATCCAACTGCTTTTGACTTTCATAGGTTATAATCTATACATGTGGATTATAACTTGTGTATTCAATAACAGAAGAAGTGATGCACCCAGTTAACTCAAAGTCCTATGGTAATATCTGATTTTGATGAAATTCACTTTTAAAAAAAAAACAAAAACAAAATTTTGTATTGAGTGACCTGCAAGAAGGCTGGCTCATAACTATAAAGTCACCTGCCTGCTTTGTTCTTTGAGGGTTTTCCTGTATAGTCCAGGTTGGTCCTCCTCCTCCACCTCTATCTCTTTCTTGCATGGTCTTTGTAGCCTTGGCTGGCTTGGAACTCAATATATTCACCAAGATGTCCTTGAACTCCGAGACCTGGCTGTTTCTGCCTCCCGAGTGCTGGCTTTAAAGGCATGCCTAGTCCTGGTTCTGAACTCTTTTTTTTTTTCTTTTAAACGTGTATGAGTGTTTTCCCTGCTTATATGTCTCTGTACAGTTTATACACCTGGCGCCAGGGGAGGCCAGAAGAGGATCCTGATTCCCCTGGAACTGGAGTTACAGATTGTTGTGAGCCGCTATGTGGATGCTGCAAATTAAACCTGAGTCCTCATAGAAGCAACAGCACCGCTCTAAACCGCTGCACCAGCTCTCCAGCCCCTGGTCCTGACCTCCTGATCACCCTGCCTTGTCACCCCACTAGTTTAACGTCATGTGTCAGCTTTTCACATGTAAATTTCAACATATGCTGTGTCTCTGCTTCGTTTACCTATTGTTTCATAAGTGTTTTGGACCCCCTCCCCCAATAGTAAAACAACAAGGTTCTAAGTTACTATTAGACTACCATGAATATTCAGGAGTTCTTTTTGTTTTTGAGATAGGGTCTGTATTATATTATTACATAAACTAGCTGGCCTCAAACTCAGGGAGATCTGCCTGCCTCTGCCTCCTGAGTGCTGGGATTAAAGGTTATGCACCATCAGGTCCTCCTGTCTCAGGAATTGTTTTAAGTTTATTTGTTAAATAAAATGACAGTAGTGAACAAAGTTGATGTCTTGTAGATGACATTTGGCCTTCGCTCTTCAGAGGTTAATAACGGACACTGATTTCTCTTTCATTGGTTTGTTTTGTTGTCTTGAGACAAGAGTCTCGCTATGTAGCCGGCCAGCCTGGAAAACTCTGGAGACTAATCTGGCCTCAAATTCACTTTTTATGTTTTGAGTCACAGTCCAGGTGTTTTCTTTCTCTGACTTTGTGAGGCATTGGATCTGTAAATCACCTCCTGTGGAGGTGGTGTCCCAGTGACTGAGCCAGCTGTTGGGTGTTTGAGCTGAACAGTTTGCTCCTCCTGGGCTGCTCAAACCCTAGTGAGAAGTGTTGGCTGTGTTGGAGCCAGGGCCTAGGTAGCCTGCTTTAACCTACTTTAGCCTTCTTTAACCTGCTTTAGCCTTCTTTAGCCTGCTTTAACCTGCTTTAACTTGCTTTAACCTGCTTTAACCTGCTTTAACTTGCTTTAGCCTGCTTTAACCTGCTTTAGCCTGCTTTAACCTGCAGTGCTGCTGCTTTTGCTTTCTGCTGGAGTCTTCAAAGTTCATTGGTGGCTTTGTTGGTTTATTTTAAGTCAGGGCCTCCCTTTTAACCCTGGCTGGCCTAGAACTCTAAGACATCTGCCTACCTCTGCTTTGCTCTTCCAAATGCTGGTATTAAAGCTATACTCCACCCTGCCCAGCAGTTCTGAATTTTCACTAATGACTTGTTTCCCTATTAGGTTTTCTCTTATTTTTAAGTTAAGTTTATTTACTTTGCCTGGATATATGTACACGTACTATGTGTGTATCTGGTGCCTGCAGAGGCCCAAAATGGGTATCAGATCCCCAGGATAGTTCCTCTAGTGAGTTAACAGAGAGTTGTGAGCCTCTAAGTGGATGCTGGGAACTGATCCCAGGTCCCCGAATAAGCAGACAGTGCTCTTAACTGCTGAGACATCTGTCCAGCCCCCAACAGGTTTTTGTAGAGCCTGATGATTTAAAAACATTGAGGTCATTGTTAATTTCTCTTGTCACTTACTTTGGGAGGAGAGAAGAGGGGTATTCACAGACAAGCCTGTTTCCATCTGAGTGACCCCTGTAGCACACAGAAAGCTTTGTTTCTTCCTGAAAGTGACATGTTAGTGACTCATTGTTTTCTGTGGGAGGAAGTTTATGACCAGATCTTTTCTTTTTCTCTTCCAGAGAGAATTTGGGAAAGTAACAAACAAAGTACAGAATCTGGAAGAAGGTTTTGGGTAACAGGAGTTCTGGTTAACAGGTAAGCGTTGGACCTTACCTGGTGGTGGTGATTCACCATAGTTTGCAGTACAGTGAGGAGAGAAGTTGGAAACTTATATGTGCTTTGTGTCAGATGTTTCAGTAGGGATTAATCTGTGATCTGGATTCTAGGCATAGGTCTAAGAATCTTGGAATAAAATTATTCTTTAAAATGCTGTTTTTAAAGGTGGGTATGGTAACAGACACCTATAATTCCAGCATTTCAAGGCTAAGGTAGGAAGATCTTGAGTTCAAAGGTCAGCCTAGGCAACAGTTGATCCACTGTCTGAAAAACAAAAACAAAATACAAAATGGGAGCAAGGCATTATGCACACCTTTAGTCCCACCACTCTGGAGTTCCAGGCTAGCCTGGTCTACATAGCAAGTTCCAGGACAAACACAAGTACATGGTGAGACCTTCTCTCCAAAACCAAGCACACCAAAAAGCTGTTTTTTAGTGAATCTGCCTACTGGATGGATTCATTGCTTTCATAGATCAGTTTAGCAGATGTCGATACAGGGTTTCCCTGTGTAGGGAAAGGTATTTGTTGTAAGAAAATCGATTGTGGACTTAAGCAAAACCAGGGCCTGTTCCGCTATGTGGCCTAGCAGGGAGCGCCTCGCGGTTCCTTTCTCTTTAGTGCTTACTATTGGTTGTTTGCAGCCACACCATTCACTAATTACTTTTGAAAAAAAAAAAAACTTGGGAGAGGGGCTCACTATGGAACTATGGCTGTCCTGGAACTAACTTTGTAGACCAGGCTGACCTTGAACTCAGATCCCCTTGTCTCTGTCCCCAAGTGTTGAGACTGAAGGTGTGTGCCACCACTCTCAGCTTCCTTAATTACTTTAATACTTTGTCACCTGCTTTAAGACTTAAGCTTTCTAGTAAACTGTTGCTTTATAATGGAGTCCAGCCCAGGGTCCCTTTTATGATGGTAAGCTCTATGACTGGACCAGAAAGCTACTCCAGTGTCTGCATGTTCCAGAACACACTAATGTATGTTAACACAGTGTGCTGCATCTGAGAAATAATATCAGTGAAGTAGGAGAGCACACACGACCTCGTAGTACAGACTCGGACTAGGGTGCTGTCTCTCTCACCCAAAGCTACAAGGTGCAAGGTGCAGTGAGAGTCTGATAGCTGTTCTACTGTGAGTCTTGGTGTGGGCATCTCAGGTTACAGTGTCCCTAGAGATACTATGAATTTACATTGTTAGGGTTGGATTATTTGTTGGAACTGGGCACCAAAAATAGAAAACTATTTTTAGTGTTTGTTGATTTCCCCTGCTTGGTACTTTCCACCTACCAGGGCAAACCAATTCCACCACCATGAGTTGGAGCTTCCTGACTCGCCTGCTAGAGGAGATCCACAACCATTCAACATTTGTGGGGAAGATCTGGCTCACTGTGCTGATTGTGTTTCGAATTGTCCTAACTGCTGTGGGAGGAGAGTCCATCTACTATGATGAGCAAAGCAAATTTGTGTGCAACACAGAGCAGCCGGGCTGTGAGAATGTCTGCTATGACGCCTTTGCCCCGCTCTCCCACGTGCGCTTCTGGGTGTTCCAGATCATCCTGGTTGCGACTCCCTCTGTCATGTACCTGGGCTATGCTATTCATAAGATTGCCAAGATGGAGCACGGTGAGGCAGACAAGAAGGCAGCTCGGAGTAAACCCTATGCCATGCGTTGGAAACAGCACCGGGCCCTGGAAGAAACGGAAGAAGACCATGAAGAGGATCCTATGATGTATCCAGAGATGGAGTTAGAAAGCGAAAAAGAAAATAAAGAGCAGAGCCAATCCAAACCTAAGCATGATGGCCGCCGACGAATTCGGGAGGATGGGCTCATGAAAATCTACGTGTTGCAGCTGCTGGCCAGGACTGTGTTTGAGGTAGGCTTTCTAATAGGGCAGTACTTCCTGTACGGCTTCCAAGTCCACCCATTCTATGTGTGCAGCAGGCTTCCTTGCCCTCATAAGATAGACTGCTTTATTTCTAGACCCACTGAAAAGACCATCTTCCTTCTGATAATGTATGGGGTCACAGGCCTCTGCCTATTGCTTAACATTTGGGAGATGCTTCATTTAGGGTTTGGGACCATTCGAGACTCACTAAACAGTAAAAGGAGGGAACTTGATGATCCGGGTGCTTATAATTATCCTTTCACTTGGAATACACCATCTGCTCCCCCTGGCTATAACATTGCTGTCAAACCAGATCAAATCCAGTACACTGAGTTGTCCAATGCTAAGATTGCCTACAAGCAAAACAAAGCCAATATCGCCCAGGAACAGCAGTACGGCAGCCACGAGGAGCACCTCCCAGCTGATCTGGAGACTCTGCAGCGGGAGATCAGAATGGCTCAGGAGCGCTTGGATCTAGCAATCCAGGCCTACCATCACCAAAACAATCCCCATGGTCCTCGGGAAAAGAAGACCAAAGTGGGGTCCAAATCTGGGTCCAACAAAAGCAGTATTAGTAGCAAATCAGGGGATGGGAAGACTTCCGTCTGGATTTAATCTTGGTTGGGCTTAAAACTTGGGTTTTCATAGTTTATGGTAAGCAGCAGCTTGCTGAATAATGACTTCCATTGAGTAAACACTTGGCTCTGGTTATCTTCAGGGATACTGTTGGCTCATGATCCAAACTCAGGGGACTCTGAAGGTGGAGCTGGGTGAGTCGGGAGAGGGAAACACAGTGATCCCAGGCACACGCTCTCAGCAGTGATGCAGTTGCAGAACTTTAGGTTTGTGTCTTCCAGATCCAGAGAAGAACAGATATATTTAAATCATTCTTGTTGAACAGTTTTTGTATGTACAGTATTATGGTACATTTTTTTTTAGTACGATAACTTTTTTTTGTATTTGTACATTGGACTGCTGTAGTTACACTTTTTTATATTAAAGGAAAAAAATCCTTGTAAATAATGTCTGTTAAAGGGTAATGTTATTACTTTGTTTAGCAAATATCTTGTGATTGGAATTTCAGTAGATGGTACACTTAATAAAAGTGTCTCTTGTGTTTCAGGAAAGATTTAAGATCTATCTATAGGGAAATTGAGGGAGAAACACCAGTCTTCATGTGTTTGGAAGAAGATCCCTGTGAGAAAGAGGTTGAGATCTTTCTTCTACCTGAGAGATCTTGGAATCTCCTTCCTGTTAGCAGAGTTGTGGCCGTTCTTGGAAAATGTTTCCAAAGGAAGTCAGTGACTTGCTGCAGATTTCCTTTAGTCACCCAGCATAACTGCTGTGTGCTTTGATGGTGTGTCTCTGACTTAAAAGACTGATACACAAGTATGCCCCTGGTCAGATAGCAATGTGTCACACTGATGGGCCTGACAGTGCTGAGGTCTAAGCAGAGGCATGCCCAACACCTGGAGAACGAACCATGGGAAGTTAAGTTGTGAAGCTGTTCCGCTGGCCCTAAAATCTTTGTCCAGAAACCAGACTCTGGTTTCTGAAAAAGCTGGTCATGAAAATTTTCTGTATTTGTTAACATTAGAAATACAAACAAAATTTCTTAAGAGTACTCAAAGCTGCTTATACTGAAAATGGCAAAAGGCCTGAATCCAGATTTTTTTTTTTTAAGATTTGTTTATTATTATAAATGAGTACACTGTAGCTGTCTTCAGAACACCAGAAGAGGGTGTCAGATTTCATTATGGGTGGTTGTGAGCCACCATGTGGTTCCTGGGATTTGAACTCACGACCTTCAGAATAGCAGGTGCTCTTACCAGGTGAGTCATCTCACCAGCCCCCAGATGCTTTGTTTTAACAGCATGCTGTAAAATGGGTACGAGTTGCTCGTGTCTGCCAGTGTGGTTTCTATCTGAATGGCCAGTCTTTGAAATGAGCTCAGTGTTTATTCCCTATTAGCATATATATTTGTTATGGCAAGGGTTGATGTGCATAAAACTAATAATTTGCAGTGTTTTCTTTCCTTCTTTAATCTTACATCACATTGGAAAGGTTTATCTTCCCATCAAACTCCTGTTTGTCTGGAAGTGCGGAGTCTCTCTCTGCACACAACGTGGTACCATGAGGAGAGCTTTAGACCAGCAGCAAGCATTTTGTGTGGGTGTCTTGCTCTTTCTAATAGAAAGCTTTTGCAAAGTCATCTCTCATTTTGAAATTCTGAAAGTATTATGTTTTGTTTCTTAAATCTGAAGTATTACCAGGCAATAGTGGTGCAAACCTTTAACCCCAGCACTCAGGAGGCAGAGGCCAGCAGATCTCTGAGTTTGAAGCCAGCCTGGTCTACACAGAGAAACCCTGTCTTAACAAAACAAACAAACAAGCAATCTGAAATGCCTGTTCTATTGTTCACAGCCTTGGATGGACCCAGTGTGCATCCATTTGCCTTTGCGGCTGCCCATCTCTTCCCCACACCCACCTTACCATCTAGGCATTTATTTATTTACATTTGCTTTTTAAAAGATCTTTAAACTTTGGCCTAGAAAAGATCCTCATCGTCCCTAACCTTTTTAGCAGGTGGAGGAGCTAAAGGGAATTTTTCAAAGAGCATATTTTTATATATCATGAAGGATAGACAGTCCTTCCAAACCAGTTCACTAATAGGGAAATGCGTGTAATTCTAATAAGACAGGCACAATTTTAACCACCTAAGTCTAGTTCAGGTAACCCCCAGTTCTTGCATTGCTTGCTCATTTAGCAGACTTCTTGATTGAAAGACAGAAAGTGCACACACACTCTCAGCCATCTACCAGAGCCTAGGGGAGAACAGAGTGGCCTGCCAGCAGAGTGGTTGGGAATTGGGGTGGAGAGGAAGGACTGAACCAGAAATGCCAGAAAGAACCAGGCAAAGGCATTGTATGCCAGGAGCATTGTTGGCTTCTAACAATGCCTCTGGCGCTGCTTCTTGACCCAGAATGATGAGAATGTTATTTATTTATTTATTTATTTATTTATTTTTGGTCTAGCTAATTCTTCAAGCTTCTCAAAGTCTATAGAAAGTTATTCTAGGTCACCTCCTTCTGTTCATACATAGTAAAGTTTATTTTTACCCTCTTGCTAAAGATTTAGTCATGACAAGGATTTCCCAACTCCTCAGGCCTCCTTAGCATATTTCTTCCAGATTTTGAACATAGACTTTTGCAAAATACAGCATTTGCCCCTTATGGCAGTCTATGGACCTACAGTAAGAGAAATGATCCAGGGCTGGAAAGAAGGGTCAGCAGTTAAAAGCATAGAAGATGGGTTCAAATCCCAGTGCTGCATGGCAGCTAACAACTGGCTGTAACTTCAGTTCGAGGGGAATCTTTTGGCCTCTGCAGACACTGCATGTGTGGCACACAGGCCTGATATAGGCAAAATACCTGTACACATAAAAAAATAAATAAACCTTTACAAATAAATGATTTACAAAAGAAGTCATGCTCAAAAAAATAAAATAAAATGATTCTGTCAATGTCTGTTTTAACCTGTTGAGATCCTATGTAAAATCTGTAAATATGTCTTTTTATCAAATCACACTTAAGTGCTCAGTCCTTCAAGAGCCAGCAGCAGAGTAGATGTCCCTTTGAGCTTGTTTTCCCTATCTGCTGCAGCAGTGAGCCAAATGTGTGCTCACACCTGCTTCTGCCAAGCCCTTGTAGTCAGGTGATACAGACAGACAGCAGGCTTTGCTGGGCGGTGGTGGCACACGCCTTTAATCCCAGCGCTTGGGAGACAGAGGCAGGTGGGTTTCTGAGTTCGAGGCCAGCCTGGTCTACAGAGTGAGTCCCAGGACAGCCAGGGCTATACAGAGAAACCCTGTCCTGAAAAACAAAACAAAAAGCCAGCTATTGGGACTTGAGTTCTAGCTCAGAGGTGAGGATTTGGGTTTTTTTTTGTTTTTTTGTTTTTGTTTTTGTTTTTGTTTTTGCCTGTCATGCATGAGGCCCTGGATTCAGTCCCCAAGTGTGGAGAGTGGAACCCCAAACCAAAATAACCATTATCAATTGGACATGTCTGATTTTGGACCTTCAAAAGGATGGCCAAACTAACTGTGGTGTTGAGCTGCTTAGGTTCTTGTCATGGGCTTTTGCATGGAAGTCATAGTCACTCATACCAAGAATGTATTTCAGTTGGGCAGACATCTGATTTACATGTCCAGTTTCTGTGTGTGCATGCTTTATCCTTCTATCTTTTGAGAGATGGACTACTTCTAAAAATAACATGTATGAATGCTGGTATATTTTAGGCCAGCCAGCTTTCAGTAAAAGGCAGGTATTATCTTCTTTAATGCTCTTTTGTAAATCAAAGGTCTTCCCTAGTTATGAAAGATAATTTTTTTCAACACACAACTGTTGGTTGTTTTGGTTGGGGTTTATGAGGCAAGCTCTCAGGTAGCCAGAGCTAGCCTCAGACTTACTATGTTGTAGACAAAGATGACCTTGAGCTCCTCGTTCAGAGCTCTACAATTAGAAACGTGTATTAATTTTCCCCTTGACTGAAAGATTCCAGTATCAGGATAGTTCATCTTTGTAAAATCATGTAATCTCTTGAAGTCTCACCACCTGAAAACAAAAACCTCTGAACCTGTACAGCATAGCTCGGAGAGAGTTCCCACTTAGTCTACTTGTGACCGATGATGACCCTTCCTAGACACCCTCCAGTGTAAGGACTCCTGAACCGAGTCCTGTGTTTACCGCTCTTCCCAGCCACACAGCATGGAGACTTGAAAAGGTTTTATGTGCTGATGTCATAATAACAATGTTTAGTAGGTTTGAGCCATGCACCTGCATTGTTAGTGGGCACCCACCATGGTAAATCCAGGTGTTTACATGGCAGTTTTGTCAGTTCCAAATACAGTGTAGGAGATTCCTCCAATCCACTCATCCTTTCTCAGAATGCAGACCCATTGACAACTAGGATGTCAGGAGATAACACTGGGCCGTCTCCCCGACACTTTGTAGAAAATTGCACCTGAAGAGCTTAATGGTTAACACAGAAAATGATGGAAAAACAAAACCTCTCTTCCTGCATTCTCCAAGGGTAAGAATATATGGGTGAAGAAGTTTCTTTTTTCTTTTTTCTTTTTTTTTAGATTTATTTTATTTTATATGCATGAGTACACTGTAGCTGTACAGATGGCCATGAACCATTGTGTGTGGCTGCTGGGAATTGAACTCAGGACCTCTGCGGGCCCAACTCCTCCACCAGGCTCGCTCCACCTGCTTGCTCCAGCGTAATTCACTGTAGCTGTCTTCAAACGCACCAGAAGAGGGCATCAGGTCTCATTATGGATGGTTGTGAGCCACCATGTGGTTGCTGGGATCCGAACTCAGGACCTTTGAAGAGCAGTGAGTGCTCTTACCCCCTGAGCCATCTCTCCAGCCCCAAGAAGTTTCTTACTACACAGTTGGACTCAAATGAGGCTCTTTTTCATGGCAGAGCCAGAGAGCCTCTACGACTCTGAAGTGTCACAAGCTGCTGGGGGAAGAGGTTGCCTTGTGAGAGCAGGGTGAAGCCATGCCCTGAGCTCAGGAGCTGGGAACAGACCCCCATTTTCAGGGCCCTTTGATTCATAGACACCTTTGTAAGAGGAGGAAGAGTCAGAGAGGGGAGCATTAATCTTCAACAATACTCTTGGTTCCCTGAGAACAGACCCAGGAGAGTTGACTGGTCACACACAGGGCCCGACCTCAGCAGCACAGACTGTAAACTAGTCAGACAACCATATTTGGTAATAAACTTGTGAGCCATTTAAAGCCGCTGGAGCGGTTAAGCCTTGACTCTGCTTTGAAAGTGAATATTCGGTAGATTCGCTGTCAGGCAAGAGACTGATACTTAGAGAAGATAGTGAGTGACATCAGCCTGGCCTCAAACTTGAAACCATCCTGTTGGTATAACTTTGTATATACATGTGATATGTTCATAGGCATGTATGTGAGCCTACGTGTAGAAGCTGTTGGTCACTGTCGGGTGTCTTTGTCAATTACATCTCTGTTACTTTTTGTTATGTGGTCTGACTAGGCCAGTGAGTCCCAGGGTCTGCCTGTCTGGCCCTCTGCACAGAGGTTAGATATGCAGCCAGACCTAGCCTTTTGCAGTTGTGTTAGGGATCTACACACAAGCCCCTTGTTCTCACCCAGCAAGCTCTTCACCCACTGAGCTGTCTCCTTTGGCCCCACCCAGTACAATACTTTCCATGCTTTTTGCTGTTGGCTGTCTGAGGTGGAAGCAGTTACAGAGCTGCAGGAAGGAGGAACTGAGGCAAGCTGAGAACACAATCCAGGCCTGTGGGATAGTTGCCCAGGGGCTCATCCAGTGTTTGCTCCTTTCCAAGATAGGGTGAGAGGCAGCCTGAGTCAGAGTTCGTGTTCTCTCCCCCTCCCTCCCTCCCCCCCTCCCTCCTTCTCCCCCTCCTCCCCCCTCTGTCTCACTTTGATTTTTTTGAAACAGAGTTTCTCTGTATCCCTGACCATTCTGGAACTTGATCTGTAGAAAAGACAGGCCTTGAACTCCGGAGATTTGCCTGCTTCTGCCTCAAGAGTACTGGGATTAAAGGTAAAGTAGGGTTTTCTTAAGGATTGGGGACAGATTTCCCAGACCTGTGCCTGATACTTTGTTCACCATACCCCACGCCCCAACAAAAATGTAGCCATTAGATCGCCTGTTAAACACAAATCTCTGAGTCCTACTTTAGTCCCATACAACCAGAATGATTTGTTCTCTGGATGGTTAGCTGGTTGGTTGGTTTTTCGAGACAGGGTTTCTTTGTGTAACAAGCCTGTCCTGGCCTCGCTTTATAGACCAGGCTGACTTCAAACTCACAGAGACTGACTGCCTCTGCTTCCTGAGTGCTGGGATTAAAAACATGTGCCATCATGGCCGGCCTGGTTGGGATTAAAGGCGCGCGCCATCGCGCCCAACCTGGTTGACTTTAAGAAGTTTGTTTTTAGTGCTACGGGTGGACTAGAAGGTCGGAGTCAAGTCAGGAGTGCATTTTGCCCCATGTTTGCCCACAGAGCTCTCCCCACCCACATACACACATTTTGTGTGTGTTTCCAAAAATGATTAAACCCAGGACCTCAAACATGACATAGCAAGTTTTGACTTTGACCCCCATCCCTGTGTATTTATTTAACTTTGAGACACATTCTCACTTAGTTGCTTACAATGCCTGGCCTCAAACTTGAAACCATCCTGCCTCAGCCTTCTGCATAGCTGGGACCACTGCGCTCAGTCCAAAACTTTTTTTTTTTTTAAATATTTATTTATTTTATGTGTATGAGTACACTGTTGCTGTACAGAGGGCCACGAGCCATCATGTGACTGCTGGGAACTGAACTCAGGATGGCCCTGCTCACTCCGTCCTGCTCGCTCCGAGCTGTCTTCAGACAGCACCAGAAGAGGGCGTCAGATCTCATTACAGGTGGTTGTGAGCCACCATGTGGTTGCTGGGATCTGAACTCAGGACCTTTGGAAGAGCAGTCAGTGCTCAAGTCTCTAGCAAACTGTTACATTTTGAAATGTGGCCCGTAGTGAAAGGGGGAGAGATTGTTTAAAATCTTCGTTGCAGAGGTTTAGACCTGTTGTAGTGAGTGTACCTGAAGGGGCAGACTTTGTCTGGATTAAAGCAAATCAACCCAGAGTGGCTTTGTAAGCCAGGCAGGGGGTACACTAGAGGAAGAGTGTGCCATTTCAAATTAGTTACTTAGGCCTAAGTTTTCAGAGCATGAAGTATCTACTTCATGGTTTGTGACCACAATTAGATCCATGGGAAAAATCATCCCTTGATTGTTCCTTGGGTCGGTGGCATTACCCAGGAATTTCTCCAACCTGGACTGAACACTGAGAAGTAAGACATAGGAAGCAACTTGGTTGGGAAGCAAGGGGGCAAGACGCCGGGTAGCACTCATTACCAGTTGATCTGCCTCTGCTCCCTCAGTCCTGAGGAAATGGGACAGCATTTCCTTGCCCTGCCCTTGACATGCTATGCCAACTTTAAACTAGATTAAGGAGCTGTGAAAGAAAAACCTTAGGAAGCTCGTGTCTGGAGGAAAAACGGACTGGATTTCCTTGTCGAACCTCAGGCAAACAAGTGTCTTGATCTGCTCCGCTGTCCCTGGGGGCCCAGGGAGGCTGGCAGCCCTGATCCTGAGGCAAGGCAGAACCAAGCAACTGTTCATAACCACTCAGCGCATGGCCAGTGACCTGAATGCGACCTGACCATGGGGGGAAACCATACAGAACTGGATAGCTTTTAAAATATGTTATTTTTAGTATGGGTAGTCTTGTGAAAGTGAGATGCTATCTTTGTGCCAGGGACACTAAAAACCACTGACAGGGAGCAGATCAGACCTGACCCGTCTTTCTGAAGGCATGTTGCAGCTGTGACCTCTACCCATCAGGCAGTGGTCACCTAAGATCCTGGACTCAGGTGCTGTTTAGAGCAGTGCCAGGTCTTAGCCTCTACAGAGAGGACAGCATCAGGACTGAGGTGCCTAACACCACGTCGCCTGAGAAGGCCTGGACAGGGTAAGTGCAGGCTGTCCAGACTGTCTGCACATTCCTGTTAGGAAGTGAAAGTAAGCAAGACTCCTGAAATAGACCTGGATTTATGGCGCCTGCACCAGTCAGAACTTTTAGACCAGGCTGCTTTGGTTCCAGTGGTCTGCTTAGGGGTGGGGCATTGTGTTGGATTTGTTTGTATATCTGTATAGTGTGCATGGTGTATGTGTGTTCACAAACATGTATGCACATCTGTGTATGCATGAGTACTTGCACACACACATGAAGGTCAGAAGTGGATGCCTGATGTCTTCCTCAATCACTTACCTTCGTATATATCAAGGTCGGTTCTCTTAACTTGAACCCAGAGCCCACCAATTCAAGCTAGCTAGTTCCAGAGATCCTGTCTAGCTCCAGAGCACTGGGATTGTAGTTGGGTCATCATGGGTGGCCTCTTAGTATTTCCCTGGATGCTTGGGGGTCCTAACTCTGGTCCTCACACTTGCATGGCAAGCACTTTGTCCACTGAAGCATCTCTCCAGCCTGCCTTTTCTGTTTACCTTTATTGAATTTATTTGTTTTTTTTTTTTTTAAGTGGTGGGTGCTGTGTATGTCTGTGGGTGTGCATATACCACATCACATGTGAAGGTCAGGCTCAGTTATTCCCTACACTTTTAAGGAGCAGGGAACAGCGAAGTCCATCATGGTGCCATGCAGGAGACCTTGCCTTTACCTGCTGAACCATCCCTCAGACCTGTTTTTTTGTTTGTTTTTTTTTTGTTTGTTTGGTTTTTTTTTGGTTTTTTTTTTTTTTTTTTTTTTTTTTTTTTTTTTTTTTTTTTGGTTTTTCGAGACAGGGTTTCTCTCTGTAACCCCGGCTGTCCTGGTACTCACTATGTAGACCAGGCTGGCCTCGAACTCGGAAATCTGCCTGCCTCTGCCTCCCAAGTGCTAGGATTAAAGGCGTGCGCCACCATCGCCCGGCTCAGACCTGTTTTTTAAAATTAATTTGTATGTTTGTTTGCAAAACAAGGTTTCTCTCTGTATCCCTGGCTGTTCTGGACCTTTCTCTGCAGACCAAGGCTGGCTTCAAGCTCAGAGACCTGCCCTCTTCTGCCTGCTGAGTGCTAGGATTAAAAGTGTGTGTCATTACTGCCTGGCCTTTTTTTTTTTTTTTTTTTTTTTTTTTTTTTTTTTTTTTTAATTTTAAAGATTTATGTGTATGAGTGTTTTGTCCACATGTCTGTATATGCACGCACCACTTGTATGTATTATAGGCATGCACCTCTTGCATGCCTGGTGTCCACGGAGGACTGGAGATGTCATAGGATCCCCTGGACTAGAGTTATGGGTAATATAAACCCCACGTAGATGCTGGGAACTGAACTCAGTTCCTGTGCAAGAGCACCAAGCACTGTTAGCTGCTGAACCATCTCTTTAGCCCCTGTTTTGGTGAGTCTGAATATCACTCTGTAATCCAGGCCTGCCTTGGGCTTCTGCCTCAGCTTCCCATGTGCTGGGATAACTGTGTTCCCCTTATGCCCATACTGGGGACTTGCGGAGCTAGGACAGGCAGGGCACTGGATGTGGACTTTCATTATTGCCTTTAAGCAACAAGTGGCCAGTTGAGCTGGGTCTTCTGAGTATTCAGTAGTCCTGGGAAATAGCCAGACAGCAGTGTGGAGCACTTAGCAAGGATAAGTTAAAGGTGTTGAGGGCAAGTCTGCCAGTGTTCATACCATAGTGGAGTCAGGTGCTATAAGAGGACTGGCCTGGCATTTGTGTGTAGGTATGTATAGATGGCATTTGTGTGTAGGTATGTATAGATGGCCCTTGATTAGAGTTGCCAGAGAAGAGGCAAGGGACCTGGTTACATCTGAATTTCAGCTCACCAATGAATAATTTTAAAAATAAATTCCTCAGCATTTCCCCTCAAAAATTGTTACTGAAATTAAAATGTAACTGTAGCCTGCATTTTCATTTGCTAAATGATTTGCAATTTATCTATAATACTGAAAGCTCTCCAAGGTAGCCAGGAATGGTGGTACACACCTTTAGTCCCAACATCAGGGAGGCAGAGACAGGCAGATCTCTGATTTTGTGGCCAGCCTGGTCTACAGAAGGAGTTCCGGGACAGCTGGGCTGCACAGAGAAACCGTCTCAAAAGACCAAAAGTAAATAAAGTCTGCAAATTGTTGTTGTTGATGTTTGCTGATTTTTTTTAAATGTGTGTGCTTTCATCTCTATATGGAAGTTTGTACATGTGCAAATGCAGTTACTGGAGGAGACCAGATGAGCTTGTTTTATACCCTTGAGCTAGAGATGCAAGCAAATGTGAGCCACCAGACATGGGCGGTAGGAAGAGCATGTATGCTCTTAACTGCTGAGCCATTTCCTCAGCTGCGGTTGTTGTTGTTGTTGGTGGTGGTGGTGGTGGTGGTGGTGGTGGTGGTGGTGGTGGTGTGTGTGTGTGTATGTGTGTGATTTTAAGATACTTCTACATCATAGCCTTGGTTGTCCTGGAACTCCCTATGTAGATCAAGTTGTCCTTCAGCTTGCAGTAATCCCCTTGCCTGTGTTTCTCAATTGCTGGAATTACAGGCACATACCACTAAGCCTGCACATTTCCATTTGACTGACATGAGTCCTGAAGGTGGCGAGCCAGAAGGCAAGGAAGGATTGGTTTTAATGACTGTAGACTGACCCTAAGTGTAAGCTACCTGCTGAGTCTGAACTGCTTTACACTGTTGGCAGGAAGCATGTGGCTCTCTCCTGTCCTGGCAGGTGTCCTTTGGAGTTCTAGAGTTTTATCAGTAACAATTTAATACTGTATCAGTTCAAACTCAGACCAGCAACCCATTTCTTTTAAAAACAAAAACAAAAACAAGGGCTAGAGAGATGGCTCAGCGGTTAAGAGCATTGACTGTTCTTCTGAGGTCGTGAGTTCAATTCCCAGCAACCACATGGTGGCTCACAACCATCTGTAATGAGATTTGATGCCTTCTTCTGATGTGTCTGAAGATAGCTACAGTGTACTTACATATAATAAATAAATACATCTTAAAAAACACAAAAAACCCCACAAACAACCAAACAATCAAACTGGGCGTAATGGTGTGCACCTTTAATCCCAGCACTCAGGAGGTGGAGGCAACCTGATCTCTATGAGTTTGATTTTCTTACCCAAGTCCCTGGGTAAGAAAAGATGGCCTGATGGCTCCCTTGGAGCCGAAGCTCTGGGACAGAGATACTGGCTGGCCAGCCTTGCCATGAGGTCCAGGCCTGGTCTACAGAGTAGGTTTCAGGACAGCCAAGGCTACATAGCCCTGTCTCAAGAAACAACAACTAAATAAATAGATGGATAGACAGACAGACAGACAGACACATTTAATTCAGCAACCCCACTTCAGGGCATGTATCTGCAATATTTGAAACAGGATCTCCACAAGCTATTTGCACATCCATATGTAGCATTCCTTCTAGAAGCTAAGATGTACAAATAGCCCAAATACCATGGAGGAATGAATGGATTCAGAATTAACTGTGGGGCTGGAGAGATGGCTCAGCTGAAGAGCATTCTTCTGTTCTTGCACAGGCTGCAGTTGGGTTCCCAGTGCCCTTGCTCACAGCCACTTGTAACCCCATCTCCAGAGCATCTGACACATGCTTGTACACAAATATACTCACACTCGCACACATAAATAATTCAAAGTTTAAAAAGTAACAGTGTAGGGACTGAGGAAAAGTGCTTGCCTCACAAACACAAGGGCCCAGCTTCCCATCCTGAGTCCCCGTGTAAGAAAAGATGGCCTGATGGCTCCCTTGGAGCCCCAGCTCTGGGACAGAGATACTGACTGGCCAGCCTTGCCTGTGTATTTCATGAGGTCCAGGCCACTGAGAGACCCTGTCTCAAAACACAAACCAAAGAGGATGGCTCTGAGGAACCCACATCTGAGGTTGAGCTCTGGCCTCCACACTCATGTACCTACATGAACACATCCCCCCCATACATAAATGGTGTATTGTACAGTGAAATTTTATGCAGCTCTAAATGAGGAAATCCCCTGCTGCTGCACATGGGTAAGATTAGAGGCCCTTCTGCTAAGAGAAATAAGCTACTCACAGAAAGACAAGTGCTGTATGAATCCACTTAGACATTTAAAATAGTCAAAACCATGGAAACAAAATAGAATGGAGGTTGCCAAGAGGCTAGGAGCAGAAAGAGACTTGATGGATGGAGAATTTCAGTTTTGCATGAAAATTGAGTTCAGTTATATATAGTGTGCCTGTCTGTTTGTGTTTACTATGTATGAAGCCCTAGGTTTACCCCAGTGTCAAAATAACAAAACTAAAAAGAGGGTAAATTTTGGGGCTAGTGAGATGGCCCAGCAAGTAAATTGTCTGCCACTAAGCCTGATGACCAACTCCTGCAAGCTGTCCTCTGCCACATGTACACTGTGGAACACGCATGCACGCATGCATACACACAATGTAATTTTGTCAATATAAGGATTTTTTTGCTATATTTTCATAACCATAATAAAGATTTTTTGGAAAACTTATTTTTAAATTTTACTCCATTTTGTTTTTTTAAATGGCTTGCTCTGTAGTCTTAGCTTGCCTGGAACTTGACGTTTCCTCCTGCTTCTGCCTCCTGAGTACTGGATTATGACCTGGGGAAAATCCCATTGTTCGCATGCTCAGAAAATTGTTCTGGCGAGGGGTGCTAGTGGGTAAAGGTTCTGGGCTGGCAGGATTTGGTTACATGAAGGCCAGTGATTTAAAAAGACGGAGGGAGGGGCTGGGTGAACTCGAGTGCGTGCGTGCGTGCGTGTGTGCGTGCGTGCGTGCGTGCGTGCGTGTGTCTGTGTGTCTGTGTGTCTGTGTGTTGGATGTAGGTATGTCACCTGCCTTAGTGCATGTGTAGGTAAGCTCTCCACTCTTCTCAAACTGATCATCATGCCCCTGAGGCAAGTGCTTTACTGACCGAGCCTTCTCCCCAGCCGGAGACTTTTTATTCTTTTCCCTGTGTGTCTGAAGATTCTGGGCAGGTGTTTTGTTTGGTAAGTAACTACCATGAAACTTCGACATTTATTAAACAGGAGGAGAGCCAACCCATAAAATCCCTGCAGGGGAGCAGCCAGCCTCAGTGTTGGAACAGCAGGCCCTGTCCACCTTTCTGCTGTTTCCACTCCGACCACGGCAGTGTTCCCCTATCCTTGTGCTTGTCCTATCAGGTGATTCTAAAAGGCAGAGGCCGAACTGTCCAACCAGACCGCCTTGGTGACCCTAAGGCAGTGTTGCAGACAGGAGCATTACATAAGAGTGCCCTTTGAGTGTGGCTGGCAGTGTAACAGGTGGGCTCAAGGGGGTGGCAGCTTCTACGCTGTCTTATTATTTATGGAGTGGTGGTAGAAAGGGTGTCCTGAGATACTGTGCCCAGAGCGACCTGGTGCAGGGGTTCCCTGGCTTCCTGGATAGGACACTCGTGACTCTAGGAACATTGAGGTTCAGTTGATGAACCCAGAACGGTAGGGAAGAGAGCTGGCTAGTAGGGAAGGTGGGACAGGGTATAGACTCTCAGCTTTCTTTACAGCTGTCACTGCAACTGGGAAATAAGAAATGTTCACACAGTGCTCATGGCTTGCTATTACACCCCAGAAACCACTGAAGTTCCAGATTCAACCCTACGCACAGTGTCTGTGAGCTGCCCTGTGTCGCGTCCCAGTGTAAGTCTCCCCTCGATTCTAGCCCTGACCCCCTCGTGACTGCCCAGCCTGCTTTAACTGTCGGGTGGCTGGGGGGGTGGTTGCTGGCAGCTAATAAAGAGAAAGTGCTACAGGAATACGGAGCCCAGACCTATGCAACCGGGCAGGTAACAGTAGGGGTCAAACAAAATGAAGGTCAGGCTATGGATAGAAGGAAAGTGCACGGATGAGAACCTTCAAAGAGCTGAAATGCCCAAGCTTACAGCCTGCAAGTAAAGATGAGCCAGGAGGAGCCAGAGGGAGGGAGGGAAGAGGCAGTGTGTCAGCGCCCCAGGTGCCAGAGGGGTTGGGGTGGTCCAGCTGGTGCCACAAGCCAGGTGGTGGAGGGGAGGTGGGTTTGGAGTTGATGGCCCCCAGGCTTGCTCCCAGGCTTGGATGAGTGCTAAGGTACTGTCCGTGAGAGCCTGGATCCCATGCAGGGCTGGGCTTTGAGGGCACTGGTCTGAGATCAATTTGGTGGAGGGCTTGGGCCTTTTATTTGTTTTTTACTTTTTTGGTTTTTTTAAGACAAGGGTTCTGTGTGCCCTTGGCTGTTCTAGAACTTGCTATGTAGATCAGGCTGGCCTCAAACTCAGAGATCTTCCTGCTTCTGCCTCCCGAGTGCTGGGACAAAAGGTGTGTGCAGCTACTGCCTGCCAGTACCACTCAGCTGGGTTTGATTGATTGATTGATTGATTGATTGATTGATGAGACAGACTGGCCCCCAACTTCACTATGTTCAAGTTCACTTGAACTCCTGAACCTCCTGCTTTACCTCCCAAGTGCTGGAACTACAAGGAGGTGCCAGCGTGGTGGGGTTTTATAAAGGACAAAAAGGTGCATGGCAAGAATTAGAAGCGATTTGGGGTGCCCTAAGATGGGAAAAGGGACTGGGGCTCAAAGAGGGAGGGTAGCCCTTGCAACTGGTCAGTGTCTGAGTGGGAGGGCCATGAAGAGTGGTCCAGGGTAGAGTACTTGCCCAGCAAATTCTTAGCATCACAACAATAAAATAAAAGGCAGGTGAGGAGCTTTACAGGCCATGAAGAGAAGGAGGGATGTTTTCTTGATGAGAAGAAGTGACACAATACTGAAAAGAACAAAGGCACAGAGCAAGGAGAGCCACTCAGCCCTGTGACTAACAGAGAAGGGAGCTGCCTCTGTGGTGACATTAGTCCATCCTGACCCCTGACCCAGGGTACCTGCCTCCCAGCACTCATGTCCCATGCTTTGGTGCCCCCCACCCCCAACCCCGGGATGACTCCACCAACTTCCTACAACGTGGTGTGCTCAGCAGACTCTGGTAGAGAGTCTCTGAAATGCTGTGCACATCTTAATTTCAGGGTCCACCTGGATCGGGCTGGGTGGGAGAGCCGCCGGGGTCAGCTGAAGGCAAGGGAGATAGTGAGTTTATTTTAAACCCAAGTGGGCACTGGAGCTGCAAACAAGCAGGCAACTCTTGGGGAGAATGGAGATTGGCAGCCTCTCAGACACTTGTCTGGAAGTCTGGAGGCTGCCCAGCAGACAGGGCCCTGCTGGAGGAGTTGGATGTGGTGAGAGAGGCAGAGCGACGCCCTGGAGCCCAGTTCACATGCTGACCAGTGATGTCCAAAGGGCCAGGACCTGAAAGCCTCCCTAGATAACACAGACCCAGGCTCTGAGGACTGTCTGGGTCCCCTCCCCAACGGGTGCCACTTTGTCTGCAGCCAGATGGGACATGTACATAATTTTGTGCAGGAGTGGAGGATAGGCAGGATCTGTTAGAGGTCCCCTGATGCGGAAGCTCCCTCTTGAAAGTTTCTGCCAGCATTCCAGGTAACTGGGTGGCAGTTCGCACTGACTCGGACTGTGGCGTCCCCCTGGGTTCTGCATGGAAGACATCATCCACAGCTTCCCAGCCCATCATCACCTCACTGAAGGTGGGGCTTGAGGGGAACGAACCACAAGGGCCCGATTCGGGGCATGTCACTGGAGATGGCCTTTGGGTAAGGACAAGCCAGCCCCAGCACTGTCAAGTGTTTATTTCCCTCATAATTTACTTTGAACACTGGAATGCCTAAGGAGCCCAGGCTTAGTGGAACTTCCTGGGTTTGTCTAGAGGGCATCAGGAGTCCCCTCTGCACCAGACCTCAGCTAGCCACTGTCTTCTGCTGACCCAGAAAGGCCAGCCGATCTCATTGCACTCTGGGGACAGGGTAGATCTAGGTCTTACCCTGCCTGTGAGTCCCTGAGTCGGTCTCTCTCTCTCTCCTTTTTCTGCCTGCTTCTTTCTTTCTTTCTTTCTTTCTTTCTTTCTTTCTTTCTTTCTTCCTTTCTTTCTTGACATTATTTTAAATCTCTCAACATTTCAACTCTGTAGAAGTCAAATGCAAAATTTGTGCATTTTAAATTAGCATATACTCAACTATCCGGATCCCAGCAATCTCCTAAAGTGAGACACACCTAGGAAGGGAGAGGCCTTGCCAGTCTGTACTGTCTTTCCTGGTGGAAAGCTCCCTGGACTTCTTCAGGTGGCCTGTCCTCCATCTTAAGAGAGTCCCTGTAATGCTAGAGTAACTGGAATGGAAAGCTAGAGCTCTCAGGAAAGGGCCAGGCAGGCATCACCAGTTCTAAGGTGTGGAACATCAAAGAGCTGCCCAGGAAGGCCAGTCTCAGTAATAAAATTGCCCAAATTCTGCTGTATATATACACCTATCTACATGCGGTCTATCAGCTAGAGATTAAAAAAAGAGTCATATAAGATTTGGAAAACCCTACAATCACTTCAGTATGTCAAAAGACCACCAGCAGATTCACAGTGGCTCAGGGTTTGGTCAGAATCAAGCCTGCTCCAGAGCTGAATGCCTGCTTTGGGAAAACTCTCCTTGCACAGAGATCACAAACACTGGACATCACAACTGCCTGTGGCTAAAGTGTGTTAACGATTCACAAGGAAGTGACAGCCTCAAATTCCCCGAAAAGGAAAAGCCAGAGGTGGGGTTTATACTAGGAAGCGTGGACACCCGGCTGAGTACTGGAGAGGCATCTATGTAATGAGCATATAACACCTCTGCCCACCCTAGTGCAAAAAGACTGAGAGCTGTGCAGACAGTCCTGGGAACCAGTTCGGAAGGCTAGGTGAGTTTGGAGAGAACCCCACCGCCTGAACTTCCTTCTGAGATTTGAGGTTTAGGGTGCAAGGTTCATGTTCAGCAGGCACCAAGACCAGACAAAGCTATAGATGTGAGGGCTGAGGTCCTTGCCTTGTCACTGAGGTCATTGCAGACCCCAGCACCATGCTGACCCCCCTGTGCACACTGGAGGTAGGTGTATAATATTCACTGTAGGGAAGACAGTAGTTCTCTACCACCGTGGGAAGGAACATGGGCTTTTTTATCGGTCCCTTACCTCCTAAGGCCCCCCAGCTCCCCCCAGCAGTGGAAAAAACACCGGGAAAGGGCATGCGGCCCTCCTTGGAAGACTAAAGAACCCAGGGCACCTTTATAAATACCGTATCATTAATTTCTTTCACCATGTTGATTGTTGGGTGTGAACTTGTGCAGCTCACTCTTTCTGCAGCAAGGGTCGTAGTGGTAGGCACGGAGGCAGGCATCACAGGAAACTTTTGAACACTGGGTGTACGTGTTGGTGGCACCTGCACGGTTACAGAAGCCACAGCGGGAGGTGGCTGTGGTAGAGGGCTTGGGCTTTGAGTGGAGAGGTGCCAGCCGGTCAAGGCCCTGAGTCTGGCCCACATACTTCTCTCGCATAGGTGCCCCATGGGCCAAGCTGTCCTTGTACAGAGGCCCTGCTGGGAAAAGCACTGGGCTTGGAGGACGAAGGACAGACCAGTACACTGTCACAGCGCTGGCAGAGGGAGGAGTTGCAGGACAGGCCACAGTTTTGGCACTTGGTGAGGGCAGGCTCTTTGGTGGGAGATGCGCTCGTGGTAGATGGAATAGGCATCATTTTTGACCAGCCATACATCTGACTGCAAAGCATCCTGCTTCCGATAGGTGGTCCTGGGTTCTGAAGCTGTGTACAGGTTTACGTCATCCGGAGTAGATAAGTATGTACTGCAAAGGCCAAGGCCGTTGATGGGGGAGATGGAGGGAAAGTCATCAGGGCTTCCTGCTTTCCCAGTCGCTGTCATAGGCACCCACCGACATGGAGGGTTTGGTCACTTGGAGCTTGTAGTAGTCCTTGGCTGCTCGCTCTCTGGCTGACTTCTGGAGTGCCACACGAGCCATGGAAGTGGTCAAGTGCTCCCGACTCAGCCTGCCTCCGCAGGGCATCTGAGCACCCACGCGCATCCTCTGTGCTGCTCTTGGGCTCAGTCACCAGGTCTAGCTCTGAGTAGCCTTTGTCCTTCACCTGCGAGTGGACTCTCCAGCATCTACTCACACTCAGCCTTGGCCAGGAAGAGCTCAAAGGAGACCATCTTCACCTGGAGGGACTCCACAAGCTCTTTGAGTTTGAACGCAGTCCCCAACTCAGGTTCATAGCCCGTGAACCTTAGAATGGCTCGGGTGTCCTTCTCCAGCAACGTGGACTTGACATAGTAAACAAAAGGGCCCGTGTAGGTCTTGATGCTGCAGAACTTCTTCCAGGGGAGCAGGAAGAGGTTGATGGTCACTGTCTCCAGCATGCTGAAGGCGCAGTGCAGAGCGCTCAGGCTGGAGCTGCTCAGTGAACTGAGGGAGCTCTCCACCACTTCATAAAACAGGATCAGCCAAAATCGATATAAAGGATCCACCTTGTACAGGCTGAGCAGGGTGGCAGCTGCTGGTACTCATCGCTGACAGGCTGCTGTTTGCCGCGGGTGGTGTCCACGTCACCCTCATGGAACTGCACATACTTCCAGAGTAAGTCATCCTTGTACTTGGTATCCATTGAGCTGGGCTTCCCCAAATCAAACCCAAGGGTTATTGATGTGTTAGAGCGGCGGGTCGCGTCAGAAAATACCATACTAGGCCCAAACAGTTCCACGTGTAAGAGGTTTAATTGAGAGGGAGTAGGGGTAGTGGCACGGAAAGAGAGGAGAGAGAGAGAGCAAGATGGAGGAATGTTCTCGTGTGTGTGTGTGTGTGTGTGTGTGTGTGTGTGTGTGTGTGTGTGTGTATGGGTTGTGACGTAGCAGTCACAGGTAAAGATAGGAGCATCACATGAAGAACTGGCCTGGTGCCCATGGACCAACCCATGTTCCACCGCTAAAGTGAGCGCCTCCAAAACACGGGCACATCCCTCCTCCCCTGCTCCTGCCAGCTCCTTGAGCAGGTCTTCTTTCTTTTAGATGGTTTCATGATGTGTCCCAGTCTGTCCTTGAATTTGCTCTCTTCCCTCCTTAGCCTACAGCCTTAGCTCTTCTCTTGCCTCCTAGCAACGGTGGCACACAGAGGTCCCTTTGACCTCTGGCTGACCCAGGTCTGTCATGTTGTGATTCCTAGATTTCTGGGTTTCTATATTGCTTCTTCATGGTGGTCAGTTACAGCCACACAAAGACCACTGAATATTTGATATATGTGGTTAGTCCAAACCTAGACCTGCTTTGAATTAGAAGATATCTCTGATTTTTAAAAAAAGATTTATTTATTTTATTTACATGAGTACACTGTAGCTGTCTTCATACACACCAGAAGAGGGTATCGGATCCCTTTACAGATGGTTATAAGCCACCATGTGGTTGCGGGGAATTGAACTCAGGACCTCTGGAAGAGCACTCAGTGCTCTTAACCGCTGAGCCATCTCTCCTGTCCCAAAATTAACTTTTTTTTGGGGGGGCAGGGTTTCTCTGTATAGCCCTTGCTGTCCTGGAACTCACTCTGTAGACCAGGCTGGCCTCAAACTCAGAAATCTGCCTGCCTCTGCCTTCCAAGTACTGGGATTAAAGGCATGAGCCACCACTGCCCGGTATCTCTGATTTTTAAAGACTGTAGTTTTTGTAGTAAACTTGGCTCAACTCAGAGAACACAGATTGACAATAGATAGTTGCAATAATATGAGGTTTATTGATCCACGTACATGGGGTTACCCATCCTTACAGGGGAGGGGGTCAATCCTGAACTCAGAAAGCACATATCTTTTCTACTTTACAGAGGGCAGATTTCTGCAACAGGACTAGCTGGCTCACTCTGGTTGGTGGAACACAGGACAAAGGATCTCATCAGGCATTGGTTGGCTTGCTCAGGGGGCTGTTCTTGGCTTAGTCAGCCAACTTCCCTACCCAGCTCTGAACATGGCCTTGAAAAGTCCCTGGGAAGGGGCTGAGTAACTAGGTGGTAGGGGGATTGTTGGCAGCAAGGTCAGGGTGACGGTTTGTGGTCTTTTTTGAAATTCACCACAGGCGGGGTTGGAGGGTTCTTTTGAGAATTGCTAATCTTGTTTTCGTGTACCTTAACATCATGGCAACCACCAGTTATTTTTGTTTTGGCTTGTCTTAGCCTGGTCATTCTGATTCAACATCCTGACCACCAGAACTTTGTTTCTACAGCATATCCTTGGCTATCTCTGGAACACAGCTTCTTAGTGCTTCTCAGAAAACACTTAGCCAAATGGCTGAAGCTGCTGCTTGCTGCTGTAAAACTTTGTTTCCACACCGCCTGCTGCTTTCCAGGACCTGGAACATGGGCCCCTGATTTTACTTTATGTCTACATCCCCAGAACCTTATTTCTACAGCTTTGTTTTTTCACTTTATTACTTCATTTTTAAGAAACTGATGCCTTTAATCCCAGTACTCTGGAGGCAGAGGCAGGTAGATATCTAAGTTCCAGGTTAGTCTGGTCTACAGAGCAAGTTCCAGGGCAGCCAGGACTACACAGCTGGGGCTACACAGAGAAACCCTGCCTTGAAAAGCCAGAGAAGGGGGTGGTGGAGATTGCCTTCATAAGATTGAGCTGTAGGCAAGTCTATAGAGGTCATTTTCTTAATTTGTGATTGGTGGAGGAGGGCCCAGGCCTTTGTGGGTCCACTGTGGGTAGGGCCATCCCTGGACTGGTGATCCTGGGTTCTATAAGACAGTAGGATGAGCAAGTCAAGAGTAGCCAGCCAGTAAGCAGCGCTCCTCTACAGCCTCTGCATCCGCTCCTGCCTCTAGGTTTCTGCCCTGCTTGAGTTCCTGTCCTGACTTCCTTCAGTGATGAATAGTGATATGGAAGTATAAGCCAAATAAACCCTTTCCTCCTCAACTTGCTTTTTGGTCTTTTATTTATTTATTTATTTATTTTTTTTAATTTTTTTTTAAACCACAGCACTAGAAGACCTAAGTAGGACAAAGGCTTTCTGGGTTTAAAAAGAAAAAGGCTCAAGAAAAGGAATGGGACATCTCGGCTCCCGGATGAGGCTTTGGGAGAGCACCTGCCTACACGGGTTGTTTTATGTTGAGATGATTCTGTATTGAAATGAGGATAATTTGGGTAGACTGCATTGAATGGAATAGTCAATCTTTTCCTCCTTCTTTTAAAATAGGCTGTTAAGAAGTTTTAAAATATGTATGTAGCATGTCTGTGTGGCCCAAATCGTATCCATCTGGACAGGACAGACACTGTCTTGATATAGACACTGGGACAAGCTATAATGAATGTATAGTTCCCTTAGCTCAACAGTGGATCCAGGGTCTGTGAGGTGTAGAGGGGCTACCTGACCCCAGCCTGGATCCTTCCTGGCCATCTGCAACAGGCAAGGGAGGACAGTAGGGAAACCATTAGCCAGGGATGTAACGGGGAGGTGCCTCGACCAGAAGTCCTGCCTGGGGAGTACTGAATAGCTGAAGGAGGGAGATGGAGACACAGTATGGGAGGTGATCCAAACAGGACTTTTTAATTTGTGGGTTTTTTTTTTTTCGTTCTTTGAGACAGGGTTTCACTACATAGCCCTGACCGACCTGGAACTCACTGTGTAAAGCAGGTGGTGACCCCGCTTGTCTTCCAGAGTGGAGTGCCTGTGCCCTCTGCCTGCCCTGGCTATCCGCCTGCTGGCTGCCATGCTCCTCACTACCTTTGGGGCCAGGGATGGCGACATCAAACAGAAGCTGGGAACCGAGAAAGGGTTAAACAGGGAGATGGATGATCTGAGAGTCAGGAGCCATGGAGAAAGTTAAAAATAGGATGATCCAGCCCAGAGCAAGGAAGCAGGGTGAGCCTCGGCTGTTGGGGGTGACTGACGGGTTTGAGGATGCCTTGTGCCTTTCTCCTGTGCACTGAGTGGGAAGAAGTTGCCGTGGGCCTCCAGAGATACATCACTGAGAAATTCTCAATCCTGGGGTCTTAGATGGCCGGAGAGCCGAGGATGGGCAGATTGGGGGTGCAGGCTGGATGTGACCCTGAACCCTATTTCTGCTTATGAACCCAGGTAGCTACAATCCTGGACCAGTTGCCAGCACCTGCATCCCCATGCCTTGTGCGGTTTCTCATGTCTTTCCCTCTGTTTTTCCTCCTCCCCCACCTCTTCCCTCCAGTCTCCTCTCAGCAGATTGGCATCTCCCTTGGCTCTCCATGCCCATTTACCCAAACTGTCTCCCAAGTAGGAATAGTGCAGGAGGTTCCAGGTTCATATTTGGTTTCTTGGCCAAGTGATGGTTCTGTTTCAGCCCACTGTCACTGCCAGGCTCAGTGGAACGAAGGTAAGTGTCAGTCAAGTCCCAAGGCTTCTCTGGCTTCAGCTAGTAATGAGGGCATTAAGTCCTGGTGTCCGTGTACCCTGGCCCCCTCCTGCCTGCTCCCCCCATCTCGAATTTTGCTTGTTGGAAACCAGGCAGTGTCATTGTGGCGACTGTGAGGAAGGGAGGACCTCGCCTACACCCACTGCCTGTTTCCTCACTTACTGAAGGAAACCACACCCCTTCCTTCTGCTTCCCCCCACTGTCCTAGGTGTTCTTGTCATGTCCTCCGCAGCCCAGCCGAGTTGTGACAACTCCAGGGTCTGGGCAGTACCTGCATCCCCGTGCCTGGTGCGGTTTCTCATCTTTCCCTCTCCTTTTCCCCTTCCTCCACTTCACCCCTCCAGTCTCCTCTCAGCAGACTGGCACCTCCCTTGGCTCTCCATGCCCATTTACCCAAACTAACTGCCTCCCAAGTAGGGATACAGCAGGGCTGACTCCCAACGATCACTTCCAGAAAGAGAGAGGAGAGACACGAGTTGGTGTGAGCTCTATGGAAGCCCAGAATGTGATCTTTAATCTTTAATGTGGGCCTCAGGCCCTGCCTCCCCGCCCCAGCCCAGATGACTTATTTACAGGATGCGGAGGGACTCAGGTCCAGGCCAGGTGAATGCAACCCCCCTCCTCTCTTTCTTTCCTAGGTGCTGCCAGGCCAGGCACTGCGAGGGTGGGGGCAGGGGGATGCAGGAAGTTGGGGGCCCTGGGTAGACTGGTCACAGGAAGTCGTGTGTTCTTCACCAAGGACACGAGGACATATATGGTCATGCCCTTGTATGCAGAGGCCTTCACAGTGGTGCAGAGGCGTGGATTCGCATGTCTGCGCCCAGGTGCACCGCTACCTGTGTGCGCATGCGCCACCTGACGGAGGTCTCAAGGTATCCCAGCAACAATGTAAAATACAGCCTTCCTCCTGTCCTCAGCTAGTGGGGCTGGTGGCCTGAGTCTGTCCTGCTGTCACTAGGACAGTAGCAGCTGGGGCTCAGTGCTGAGGACCCCACTGTGGCCAACACCATCTGGCCATCCTCAAAGCTGCCAATGGGTCGTAGGCTCCAAGGTGCCGGCCGCTGGGTTGGTTTAGATAAATGAAGCCATTTTCTCCATTAGCCTTCCTTGAAGAGTCCACAGAAATAGGAGGAACACAAACGGGCAACTCTCTGGCCCTGGGGTGTCCGGAACTACTACTTAGCCTGAGTGGGGTGTCCCCAAGAAGGGGCTTCCTTTCATTGTGGCTTTCATCCATAAGGGAACCTGCTCCATCTTGCCCCGCCAGCTGGCTCTCAGGGCATGGAGCCAGAGTTCGTCTGTCTCACATAGGGTTGTGAAGGCAGGCCCTGCTGGACTACGTGGGAGGGCTGAGCAGCTCTGCCAGCCTTGGTCCAGCTTTCAGGCTGGGCGGCAGCAAGGACCAGGGGAGGGCAGACAGGAACATCTGTAAACTTACTACTCAGCCCTAGACTACAGGTGACGAATAAAACTTTTGACGGGGGTGGGTGTGGGATGAGGATGTGAGGATTTTCCTAGTAGCCTATAACCATCCATGAGACCTGCCCTTCCCCATCTCCACATACACATCGCAGGCACTAACCCTGGGGCACGGGGCCACCCCTGGTTCTCCCTACCGAGAGTCCTCCCTGCTGAGATAGCCTGCTCTGGAGCAGCCAGGCCACATCAGGGGGCACCTGAACCCTGAGACAGCCCCAGAATCACCCTTCTTGAAAGGGGAAAGGTGCCATTTTATTTTAGGGACTATATTTTTCTATACCCCCAAATGCATGCACCCTGGCAGGGACAGGATGGTCAGTTTGGAATCGAAGACAGTCTGGGACAGAGTCCCATGAGCTAGGCAGTGGGCACGGGACAGGCAGCTTTGGTTTGAATCAGCACTCTGACTTCTACTAAGCTGGGTGGAGGTGGGGCAAGCAGGGCTGCCCTGCCCCAGCTGGGTTCCCTGACAGGATTCCAGTTTGGGCCTCCCAGGGAGGGACGTGGGAGGTCTCAAGGCCTCAGGCCCCGGAGGCCCTCTGAAAGTATCAAAATATCCCTACAATTGCCCCCTGGCCCCAGCAACCCAAAGGTTACATTCATCAGTTAAGATTAAGTTTAAAAAAAAAAAAAAAGAGAGAGAGATAAAATGTAGATCAGCCCCTTTCCATGAGATCCAGGGGGGCTACCACCCTGGTTCCAGCTGCCTGGTTTTGAAGAGGGGCCACCCAGCTGCCCCCCCACCAGGCACCAGTCCAGGCCCCAACATGAGCTGTGGCAGTCTGTGATGATGGAGGGAGGCTACATTCACAGGGGGAGACGTGTGCAAGGCCGAAGCCGAATGAGGTGGGATGAGGAACTGGGCAGGAAGCTCCCTCTTCCAGGCCCCTCTACCCAGGTGGTCTGAAAGGCGAGGCCACAGTCCCAACCCCCAACCCCTGTGCAGCCAGGAGTTGAAGGGTTTGGACCTGGAAGACATTTGCACGGTGCCTCCCTCTGTGGCAGGGTGGAGGCAGCCTCGTGGTTCAGGGCCGAGACGGTGGGTGCCAGGCTCGGAGGGATCAGGGTGGCATGGCACTTAGGCCCCTCCGGACCTGGAATGGAGAGAGGGCATCAGGAGAGGACATGAGACTGGGCTCTGAGGGTGAGCCCTGCAGCTGCCCCGCTCCTCCCCAGAGGTCCTTGGAGGCATCAAGTCACAGGCTGGCCAGGTGGGGGTTCTGGCAGAGGTCAGACAGCGGTGGCATGGTAGACAAAACAGATGGGCAGGACGCAGGGAGAGGTCCCCTCCTAGGGGTAGGGGTTGCAGGGCACAGTTCCAGCGCCCACCCGGCCATGGGACCCAGCGGCAGAAAGGACAGATGAAGGTGGACCAGGGCCCAGCAGGCGGGTGGGCAGGAGGAAGGGCCTGAGCAGACAGAGGACTCGCTTCCCAGGCTGCCTGCAGGGCTGCGGGAATCTGATCGGTCCCAGCTCCCGGTCAACAGAATGCAAAGGGACGGATGAAATGGAGACAAGGACAGCGGGAGGGATGACGTGGCCGGCATCACACTGCCCCCTGCTGGGTCGGGTCATACCTTCCACGACGGATGTTTCTTCATGAGCCAAGGAGAGGACAGGCAAGAGATAGGAAAAGAAATTGTGTGAACCTTCTGTTCTCCAAAAGAATGGCCTTCCATCCCAGGAAGACCTGCTCCATAAATGGACCATGGAGATCTATCCCAGCTTGGTATAGGGTTCAAATCTTAGCTCGGCCACGAAGTCACTTTGTGACCTTGGGCCTCAGGGCTCTTCAAGTGCCCAGTGTAGGGTCTAGACCTGACCCTAAGTGCAACGTCCTGGAGTTCCTAGGCTGAGTGTGGATAGGGATGGGGGGGGAAGGGGGAACACATCTCAGACAGGCCCTATCCACCTCTCCCCTGGCCGTGTTGGGATGCGCTGAGCAATCTTCAGGAGGCTGGGAGTCAAGGTTGTTCCCATAAAGTTTGGTGTTTAGATAGATATGAGCTGATAGTTCCTTAAAATGTTCAAACAAGACCCATGGGCTGGCTTGAAGGAGTGATGTGTGAGTTCAGGGTAAGCTAACCTGTCAGGGAGGCCGTTAGGCTCCAATAGTCTGGGGTGCTAAACCCCCAAGCACCTGGAGGGGATCTAGGGAGCATGTGTCTCTTACTTAAATCCCCAGCCCGTGCCGCCCAAGACGATGGCTGCGACCAGGACAGCCCCGGCGATGGAGCCAATGATGATGTTGGTACCGCTGGGACCTGGGGAGGAGGGCAGGGCTTGGTTGGCAGGGACAAGCATGGAAAACGGGCAACACAGACAGCGCTGGGCAGCTGCAGCCTTACCTTTGTACCTCTCAGTCTCCCCAGTGGGAGGAGTCGTGGGCAGTGGGTTGTGAATACTGCAGTCTTTGCCTGTCCAGTCTGGCTGACAGATACACTTCCCTTCGTTGCTGCAAACCTACAGGTAGGTGAGACCAGCATGGGTAAGCACGGCCATATCCCTCTGTGAGCCCCCTCCAGCACGCTTCCCCTGGCCTCCAGACACCCACCCCATGATGGGAGCAGATCCGCCGCTCTCCGCTTCCAGGGCAGGTGCTGAAGTTGAAGGCAGAGGCTGGTAGGCAGCGGTGATCTAGGCACAGCATGTTGGGCCCACAGGCCGTGCCGTCCTCCACATAGCTCAGGTCTGAGCCATCAGCTAGCTGCACATGGCCTCCCCTGGAGAGATGGTACAGCCAGCCTCAACCCCTGTCCTCTAGTCCCCATCACAGTTATCCCTTCATCCTCCCCAGCCACGGTCCCAGACAACACCTGCAGTCCAACTCCTTGCCCTGGTGGTAGAAGGTGACACTGCTGATGTCGCCCCCCAGGTCCCCTAGCCGAGGAGTTCCAGAGATGTTGACGCACAGAAGGAAGCCGCAGAGCACATCCCTGTTGGGACACATGGGGTCGATGAACCGAAATTTCGCTGTAGGCCCAAGTTCCTTCCCCTCCGGCCTCACAGGCTCTTCCTAGAGCCCGCTGCCTTTATCTTCAGAGATTTCCCCAATCCTGGAGCTGGGACGGTACTCACTGCTTATTGCACTGGACCCAGCCAGATCCCTTGCGCCCACAGTTTCCACGCTCTGTCCCCTCTACATTCAGCTTCTCGTAGCAGAAACGATCCGCAGCCGCTAGAGAGAAAGCAAGAGAGAGAGAGAGATGAAGCATCACCCCACAGGCCCCTGGACCCCTCTAGGACCTCCAAAACTCGGGCCTAATCTTTGGGCTTGAAGATCTTCAGAAGCCACATGTTGGTATCAGGGTATGTTCAACCAGAAGCTCTCCCAGCCTAACTCTTGAGTTTTGGGTTTTCCTGAGCCTCTGTTCCCTACCCTGTTCTACACCCAGCTGAACTCACCATGGCCCCATAGGGCTTGGCACTGCCGGTCCCGGGTTTTACAGCGGCCCCCATAGCAACGACCCTACGACCCATAGGAGAGGAAGCATGAAGATACCGAGGGAAGGATCATAGTGGAGACAAGACTGCAGTGAATTTGGATGGGGTGGACCCCACCCCCATCCCTCGTACCTGCTCATGATCACAGTAGTAACCATCCAGTTTGTGAAGGTTAGGGGGACACTGTAGAGAGAGGGGCTGACTGAGCAGGGTAGTCCAGAGCTGAGCTGAGGTACTGGAGAAGAGGGCAGTGTACCAAAAGCTTCCCGAAAGAGGCCTCATGGTACATGGAAGGATGGGGGCCTGTTGGGCCCTGTGGATGTGACTGGTAAGTCTCCTAGGCTTTCCCAGGCTTCCCCAGTTTCTTGTAGCCATTACCCCGGAAGCCTAAGATGGAGTTAACCGATCTTACGATCCACCTGATCCCTAGAATACACCAGACACTGGTGCCAGGTAGTGGGAGCACCAGCCTCACCACATAGGCTTATCGAATGATTGAGGGAACAGGGGTAAGGCCCCTTTCTCAGAGGAGAAAAATCCGAGGCTGGTTAGCTGCGGGCGGTGTGGCCGGCTGCTAAGCAGAGAGGAGACAGAGAGTAGTCAACTCTTCGGGGCCACACTCATAAGGAGGGGGCTGCCTCGCTTTGAGCTTCCCCAGGACGGCTGGTTTGGCAGACCTGGCTTGAGTCGCCGGTGCAGGTCTCTGCGATGTCGCACTCATTCACCGCTTCTCGGCAAGAGACACCTCGTGGCTCATACTAGGAAAAGCATGCATGTGTTTCTGGGAATGATGAATATCTCCCCACTGCCCTTGCAGGGTTACTGTCCTGGAACGAGGGTCCCAAGCCCTGTTTCTCATTTCCTGTCCCTCTCTACCGTCAGCAGTAAGGGTGACCTCCCCGCCTCCGGCCCCCAGCTCCCAATTCATCCCCCATTGGCGCTTTCTTGGGGACAAGGCCCACCCACACAGACTCAGCTCCTCCTCATTCCCGCCTCCTATCAAGGGCATCCAATCGTTTCTTTGCTTCTTCTCCCGCCCTGCGCTGCGCGCTCGCTCGGTCCTCACCTTGCAGCGGCGACAGCAGAGCCCATCGCTGCACATGGCATCGTGCGTCAGGGTGCATTTCTTGCAGCAGTTGCCCCCCGCTCGGCTGCACTCCTGAGGGTCGCAGGAAGAAGTGGAGAGGCGGGATAGCCCCTTCCCACTCTGTACTCTCCCTTCCCGGAGCCCACGCGCGGGTCCCGGGCTCACACGGGAGCCTACCAGGACCGCTCACCTGCACCGACCCGCAGTCGCACTCCTCCCCCGCCTCCACGAAACCGTTCCCGCACTCGGGAGGGTCCAGGAGCTGGAGGGAGAGGGGATGTCGGGAACCTGGCTGGGACTTGCCCACCCCCACTTCCCGGTTCTCCGCGCTGGTACCTTGAGGGGCTTGTTGAACAAGCAGCTCCCGCCTCCCTCCTGCAGAAACTGGTTGTATTCGTCGATGCTGCAGCGCGAGAACTTGCGGGGCAAATAGAACCTGGACGGGCGTGAGGGGGACTGGGTTGCTGGGGGAGCCCTCCCTCGGGAGACTTGGTTACTACTACAGGTAGACCAAAGGACTGCCCTGTGGTTGCACGGCAATCAGTCCCATACTCCCATCTACGAATGGATGGAGGGCGTCGCTCGCGTTCGCTTTGCTGAACCTCGGGACAAAGAGCCCGGTGTTGGAACGCTTGGGAGGGACGGCGCCTCGCACGAGGCTCGAGCGCCTCCCAGTGGCCAGAGAGCGCGCTGCAGTCTGGCAGTTTGGGGTATCCTAGCGTCCCTGAGCTATTTACAGTTAACCTATATTCCTGGTTATCCTGAGTGGTCCCGTGAGCTGGGCCTCTTGAAGCCACCCATCTAGACTGCCAGTGCTCCCTGAAGCCCTCTTCTTACCCCAAACCCTTCCCAAAGTCTGTCTCCAGAACTCACCCAGTGTCCTCCATTATGCAGCCCAGCCAGATGTCTGGACACTTGCAGTCCCCTTAGAGGAGATTTAAGAACACATGAGATAGGGTGAAGAAGCATCCCCACTGGCCCCTTCTTCATTTCTTGAGGTGCTGTGTGGGTCTGGGAGGGTTGTGGGTTTCAGGGTTGGTACCTGCTGAGCTCCGGTGTTTATTCCACATCATGCCCAAGTTCTGCCCTAGCGTCTGGGCCAGGGTCACCGCCATGGCACCCATGTTGCCATACTAGGGATGAGGAAGATGGAGCACAGGATGTCTACATGCTCCCAACAGCCACTGTGTCTTAACAAGCCTCTGTCTTGGCTGGGCCCCTGTGTGCTCACCTCGTTCACACCTCCACCCCTGGACAGTGAACAGATGCCTCCTACGTAGGCCGCCCCGCTGCTGGTGCTCTGGAAGGTTCTACCCCTAGAAGGGAGAGAGTGGTCAGGATAACATCAAAGGAGCAGTGGATTCCAGGCCTTCATCCCATAAGCCAAACCGAGGTTTTCAGGGCTTTTAATTGGGTTTGTCCATCACTAGGGTACTTCATTACAGAGGAAGGGGTGATGGGCAGTCTGGCAAAGAAAGTCGAAGAGCACATCTCCTGCACAGCCCAAGAAGCAGAGGCTACCCAGCTGGTGCAGGTGGCAGGTGCCAGGTGCCAGGTGAGCTACACCTGCAGGCCCTGAAAAGAGCTCCTGGCACAGGTGGTAAGAACTAGCAAAAGCTGGCACGGTACAGTGCCGGGACTCACGAGAAGAGGTGGGTGGCATCACTGGGCTCAGGCAGACCCTCCCGCCGGTAGACCATAAGCCGGGCCAGGGTCTCCAGTAGGTCATCCTGCACCTGAATCTTGTCCCCATCTGCCCATGTTTCCATGGCAACCAGAACAATTCTTGTGTTGAGCTGTTCCTTGTATATCTGGGCCCAGAGAGAAGATGGGGGGTGGGGCTGGAGAGAGGCTGCAATCTATATTTTCAAGAAGTGGTGTGCGTGCGTGTGCGCGCACGCGTGTGTGTGTGTGTGTGTGTGTGTGTGTGTGTGTGTGTCAGTGACTGACAATGACCCCTGGATGCCAGGATGTGGAGGAGAAGGGGAGGGGGGGCGTGGGGATGCTGCTTACCACATCTGCCAGGTTCACAACAGATTTTGCGAAGTTGCTGGTGAGGACCACCGACTGCCGCATCTGCTCAAACTTCCGAGAGAAGTGGGGTAAGAAGGCAAGGCCCCCCTGGGCCCCTCCTCCCAGAGTCCTCCCCCTTAGCCCAGGAACTTACCAGCTGGTGGTCGTTGATCACAATCAACTCTACATACTTGGTCTCGCTGTGCACTGTTGGGTGGCCCCTGCGGACCTGGAGGGTGGGTGGCACTTGGAATCAGTCCCCTCCATGGTCTGGACTCATGGGCAAACCATGGGCAGACTTGTGGGGAGGGGGCATTCTGGTCTCCCGTCAGGGATGATGCCAGCCCCCAAATGGCAGAAAATGCCATCCCTCCCAGCCTGGAAATGAGAGCAGAGGACATGCAGTATTTGAAGGCCCCCAAAATGGGGACCTGTGTAGACACCAGTATTAAGGAGGGGTTGAGGGGGCCCTTTCTGGAGATAGTTCCCTGGCCATCGCTGTGAGCTCTCCTCTGCCCATCTATAGGTGGGGATGACCTGCCTTGGACCATTCTCTAAGGTCTTGCAGCCCGAGGCTGTGCGGGCCCCGTACCTGCCTTTTCCTTCTTAGCTTGGGCCGGTTGGGAAGAGCAGACAGGGCAGGGACAGCAAACAGGCAGCCTGTGGGGAGCAGTAGGTAAGAGGGACCTCGATGATGTCCAGCCCCACCCCCTTCCCCTCTCTTACCTGGTTCCCTGCATCCAAGGCGGGCTGGGAGGAGAGGGGTCCGGTAAATGAGGTGGGGAAGGGGTCCCTGCAATGAGGGGGATTTAGTTCTTGGGGTGCCAGCGAGATCTGCTCTGAGCCCAGATTGGGGGCAGCTCCCGCCCTTCCCCCACCCCACCCCAGGGTGACCCAGAACTGGCCAGAGCTCCCATGTCGGATCTGATCTCCCAGATGCTCAGATTCCAGGGTCAAGACCTGGGGGCGCCCTGAGAGACAGGGGCAAAGGACACTGGAGCCCAGTGAGAGGTCACTTGGGGGACAGAGGGGACATTGGAGATGGGGGCACAGAAGGTAGGAACCAGAGCTGGGGTCATCCAGGGCGATGGGGCTGAGGTTACTGGAGGGGAGGAGGCACCACAGCTGTCGGAGGGGGGCAGTCACAGCATGGCCATCAGAAGGTCAGGAAGGCCCTGCGGTGGGCTTGTTTACCTGCGGGGGTCCCCAGGGCCCAGCCATCTCCTTAGGCTCTATGATGTAAGTCAAGTTGCCATCAGAGAAGACCCCGCTGTAAAGAGAGGCACGGTTCGCCACCATCCTGGGCCATCCCCACTGCTGAGTGCCCCCCTACTCACTGCCCCCACAACCACTGAGTGCCCCCCTACTCACTGCAGCCCCTGGCAGGTAGAGAGTGCAGCAAAGGACTGTGGGTTACCCCGGAGTTTCCCGTGGTAGTAGCAGTGGTCTCCAGCCCCCTGTGGAGTGGAAAAGCTGTCACTAGGACACCCCGCCCCAGCATGGAGGCTTGGGGGACAGGACAGGGGGGACCGCGATCCCAGGATCACCAGGAGCTCTAAGCTGGTGGAGCTTCTGATGCCTTCTGTCACCCGTGAGCAAGCTCCTAACACTTTCTGGGCCAGCTTCATCTACCCCATAAAATGAGGACACTAGGCCACAGCAGCAGCTCCTGGCTATTTGTTGGGGCTGGTAAAAAGATCCCAGACTCCTTTGAGAACAAAAGCTGGCTCTTACATAGGACCTGCCATACCCCAGGCCCTGTTCTGAGCATGTCACCTACAGTGACTCCCCCACCCGCCACCCCCCGCCCCGGACCTCAGGCACAAGCTCACAGGCACATGTGGTCTGCAGCTGGGCACGGGTTCTCCTGACCTGCTCATAGGTCAGAGGGGACCAGCAGCACCCGCCTCTCCCAACTCTGCTTCTGCAGAATTACTTGTGCTCCAGTTACGGAACAGGCTTGGGGGGTTGGGGGGGGAGTAAGCTATTTATAGACTCTCATTCATCTTTGTTCAGGCTCCAGGGCCTCCAGGACTGGGACCCTATGTGGCAGGCATCTGGGACTCCCAGAGCCAAGAGGAGGCATTTTTGGTCTGGATGCTGCTCAGGTCTGGATCCTAGCTCTCGCCTAGGATGTACAAAAAGCCTGAGTGTGGTCACTAGCTCTCCCCAAACAAGGGAGTAGTTGCTATCCCTTCTAGAGCTAAGGTGACATAATAAAGACCCTGTTATACCAGCATGCAAGGGGTGGGGGAGTCAGACCTCAATCTGAAGCTTGGGGGTGGGGCTCAGGGCCCCACACCACCCAATCTGTGCTCCCTAACTGCAGGTCCACAGGGTCTCCAAGGCAGGAAGGGGTTGGGGGTTTCCAGACACCTGGCCATGCTCAGGGTGTCCTTGACACCCCTCCACCATCCGTCTCTCTGTCCTCCGTGTGCCTCTCTGCTGGCGTTCTGGGAATCAAAGCTTCCCACTGCCAGGCCGGCTCCACTACTACATCACACCTACAGCCCCACCCTTGCCTCTGTGACCACCAAACAGCACCTCTATCCCACCTGATCTTTTCCAAAGACACTCACAGTGCTGTGTCGTCTTGTCCCCTCCCGGCTGAAGTGGCGCTCCACATACTGGGAGGACAGGAGGTGACTGAAACCGCAAAGTAGCAGGAAGAAGTGTGGGGGGGTGTCACTCGGTGAAGCCAAGTCCTGCTTAGGCATCACCCCAGCTGAGGATCCAGGTCCTCCTGTACCCCCCAGCCAGCCACGCCCCACTGCCCAGTGCCTGCCCTCTGGCTCTGGGCCACACTCACTGGTTCAGCTCCAGGTCCAGAGTGAAGTTTGACTTGAAGGCCGGGATGACGAAACTCACCTGGGCCAGGTGCACAGGCTGGCATGGGGAAGAGCAGAGAGGAGTCAGCCTGAAGTGAGAGTGGGGAACCCCAGAGGAACCCTGTGGAGGGGCAGCCAAGCCCCAGAAGCTGAGAAGACCCCTTTCTTGGGACCCTTGTCCTTTGAAACTCCAGAGACAGCTGTTCAACCTTGGCCACAGCCCACCCACCCCGACCCTAGTCCAGGGCACCCTCTGTTCCCTGGCTGCTTTCTGAGTTAGTCTCCTTGAGATTCAGAGACAGAGAGGGGTTAGCTTAGCCTGCCCACGGCCTCCTATCAGGCTCTTGGAGCTGTGGACAGGGCGACCCAGCTTCAGTGGAACAAGAGGAAGCCCCCAGACACACCATGGAAAAATAGAAGGTCTCAGCTCACAGCTGGACAAGGGAAGGGGAGCAGGGACCTTCTACCCCAACCCCAATCTACTCAGGAGGAATTGGGCTTCCAGACACATGGGGACTGACCACTGGGGCCCTAATGCTGGGCAAGGGCAGGTGCTACCTTGACGGGGACTAGGGTTCCCACACCCCCAATCCATTGCCCTCTGCCTACCCAAAGCAGCTCATCTTTAATATTTCAATCCAACCGTTAATTTTTAAACACGGAAGTTTTCCTGATAAATTTTTCAAAGGGGCATATGCAGCGGGGCTGGGAGGCTCCAAGTTGCTATGGCAATGGACTAGGCCTGAGCAAGATGGATGCCCTCTCTGCCTGGATGCCTGGATGCCCAGCTGCCTGGCAGGTGGGGGTGGGGGAAGGGAGACATCAAAGGCTGGAAGAAAAGTTTCACAACCCCCACCTCTTCTCCCTCCCCCCACCCCCAGAAGTGCAGCAGAGCTTAGGCTAAGGGGAGGGGGACTGGCCTGAGCTACAACCACTTTAAGGACACACCTGGAGCCCAACCCCCATCCAAATGCTGGCAATCAAGTCTTTGGTCTTCCAAATCATTTTGCAAGCACAGGAAATGTCTGTGGCTAAATTCTGGGACTGGAGTCTTACTCCTTATCCCATCTATTTCGGAGGATGCCTCTGGAGCAAGACCCTGCCACTCTGCCATCCGGTTAGGAGTGACTGTTCTCTGGTGTTACAGGGCACCTTGCAGGAAGAGAGCCCTGACAATCAGGCCAACGAGTCTCAGAGCCCACGTCTAGCTGAGTCCTCTCCCACCCTAACGAATTCTTTCTGAGCACTACTTAGGGCCTCTGCAGAGGTCTGAACTCTTTATGAGCACTGCCTTATTTGATCTCTCCAACCACCGTGTGGGCCCGCTGTTCTTGCCCTTCCAGGCCAGTCCCAAGCAAGGCAAAGAGATGCAAACTAGTATGCACAAGGCCTCACAGGTAAGAGGTCAATGCCTTGTGCGGTGATGTAATCTGCAGTCCCGGGAGGATGAGGCCAGAAGGCCGTGAGTTCGAGGCTAGCCTCGGCTCCATGGTTCCATACTGTCTTGGCTGCTGAGAACTTGTACCCCAAACAGAAAAGAGAAAAAAAAAAAAAATAGAGGCTGATATTCAACCCCAGGGAATGTACTTTCAAGCTTTCTCTTCTGGAAAGTTGACAAAAATGGAAGTCAGCTTAGGGCCATGGGAGCCGCGGAGGATGCAGACAATGTGGAACCAAAGGCCAGGGCCTTCGAAGGCAGACCCGTGAGCCCCAAGGACATAGACTCACCCCATCCCTCAGACAGGTCCCAGGCTGTCTGAGGTTCCAAGCCCCACCCTAAGCCCCCAGAGCATCGATCAAGCTCAGAATAGAACAGCAAGGGCAATGAGTCCCTGCTACACCTCCCTCACCCCGCCCTCAACCTGGCCGAGTCTGCTGCCCGCCCCCCCACTGCCCCCATTCCTGGCCTGGCTCTGGTCCTCTCTCCTTCAGCTCTGCCTGGGCACCTCTGCCCTTCCCACCTCAGGACTACCCCTGCTTGTCTGTCTGTCCCTATCCTGGCTGCTCGGAGAAGTAGCTTTCTAGGTCTCTTCCTTTGATCCAGTTCTAAGTTGTGCAACCTTAGGGATGACCCGGAAGTCTCCGTGAGCCCCGGATTTTCCCTCTGACGAATGTAAGTTGAGTGCACAAGGTTAGGAGGCTTCTACAGGGGCCACGCTGAGCCCATTCCCAGGGAAAACAGGAACCCAAAGATAGCAGTGAGAGACGGTTAGGGCGCTCTTTCTCCGGTTCCCTGTAGCCAGTGAGGCTCAGTTGTGGGGCACACGACGCCACCCTCTTCCAAGGGACAAGGGGCTCAACCCAGAGAAGACCAGCAGGGCCTGAGGGGTGGAGCAAGGGGACGGGGTGGAGCAGGGCAGATTTATGGGATTCTGTACAGTCTGTACAGGTGGCAGGAGATAGTTGAGAATTCAGGCACTAAGGTATGTTGACCTGGCCCAACTGTCCCCCCTCAAAGGGGAGTGCCAGATCAAGCAATCCCAGCCCTATCCCAGGCACGGGGTTGCCGGCTCCAGGAAGCAGGTCCCGCTCAAGCTTTTGCCTAGGGTTCTACCAGAGTCAATAGCTCTCCTTGCCAGGCCTGGCTCACTGTCCCTGCACCAGTCCCAGCCCTGTCTCCTCCAGTTACTCTCAGTCCCTAGGGCCCTCCAGACCCGAGGTCACAGCAATGGGCCACCTCAGCCTGTGCCCTAGCTCAGCACTCCTCTGGACTGCTTGACATGACCCCATGGCCTGTGCTTGCCCGCTTACTTCTTGGCCACCTTGGCTCTTAGATGCCCTGTTCATTTGATCTCAACCTGCCCCAGGCTGGCAGGTCCTCAGGGAGCGACACCAGGTGGCGACAGGCCCAGGGTCATGCTGGGGAGGTGCCAGGCCAAGTATCTCTCCTGGGCTGGAGGATGCCTCTGCATGTCAGCTGTGGTGCCTGGCAGGTGACAGCCCCTCCACCCGACTCTCTTCCTGGGGCAGGTCCTCCCTGCCTCCTAGGGCGCCTGCTTCTGGCAGCCCATGCCTCGTTTTCTCTCTCTCACTTTCTGCATGCCCTGTGTTGGGCCCAACCAGATCATAAGATCATAGGGCACAGAGCAAGATGGAAGCTGTGGACCTAGAATCTTAGATGTAGGAAGGGCTGCTAAAGATCACCAGAATTCCAGGTTGCCCCAGAAAGTTGGAGCTGCAGATTCCTGCTCCCCACAACCTCCAGACACTGTCCCACAAGGACTCTGAACCCCTCTAGCCCAACACCTGCCAGTCCTCAGAAGGCTCAGCCCACTCTCATCTCTAAGTGTCCAGTTTTTACACACACACACACACACACACACACACACACACACCACATACAGACACAAACATATACACTTACTTGCAAGCATACACATAAACATACAAACATGCTCACACACATAATCACAGACCACATACAGATGTATGCACATACACATGCACTCACAAGCATACATACACATACAAACATACACACACACACACACACACAGTCACAGACCACAAAGAGATATATGCACATACACACAAACATAGACATAGACATACACATACAAACATGTTCATATACACATAAACACACACCCCATACAGACATGCATATATACACTCACACACATGCAATCCCTAATTCACCTTTTAATGACCTTTAATCATTTGGAGCAAAGGCTATGGCCGCCTTTCTCCCCATCCAAGTGCTCAACAGTCTTCAGGGTGGACAGGCAGTATAAGACCGGAGGAGCTGTTCACCCTGCCCTCAGTTTTTCTACCGTTAAAATGGGTGTTATGAGCGTGGTGTGAAACTCAGCTCAGCACACTGTTCCAGTCAGGATCAGTAATAATCACAGCATGAGGGACCCCCACAGGCTGAAGCTGAGCGGGGCTTTGAGGGTTAACCTCTGTGGTTTAACTCCTGTGGATGGAGACATGAATGGGGGGCTTGGTGCTCTGGATCTGGGTGGAGTGGTTTATTTACCTTTGAGGGTCTCCCCCCACTGTCTGCACTTGCAGACATTCTTGGGGCTGGGTGACAGCAAATAGGAAGAAGCCAAAGAGGCGGGGGCCGTGCCTGGGAGCCCCCTCCATTCAGCAGCCACCCCCTCCCGCCCAGTGGATACCAGTAGGGTGGACAGGTTCCATTCATCAACAGGGCATCAGCCACAGACAAGGAGAACAGGTGCATGACTTCCGATGATTGGATTTGACCTGAATTTTTGAGGACAGAGTCACCTCCTTACAGGGTCATCAGTCCCTCTGGGGACAGACTCTGGACAGCTGGGCTCCTCGAGGCAGCCAGGAGGGTGCTGGGGAAGGCCAGGCCCACAGGCCAGAGTCTTGTGGGAGGACTGCAGATGTCACGATGCGCCCCTTAAATTCCCACCTGGAGCTGGACAGGTAACCCCCAAATGCCCTGTCCTTGGCTCCCAGCCACTAATCCCTTCCAGAAAGCCCCTCCTCTCCAACACCCACACAAGGCTGTGACTTGGCAGCGAATCACAATACAGCCTCGTGGGGGAGGGGTTGGGGGAGCTGGGTTCCTGACCTTGCTGTTCCCTGTGTCCGTCTTGAGTAGGTTGGGACTTTACTCGTTTGCCCCTACTCCTAGGCAAAAGCACAGCCAGCAGTTATTGCTCTGGCAGTTATTGCTCTTGAATGGGCTCTCCCAAGGGACAGCCTGGCTCAGGTGATTTGTCTACAGGCCATGGACCCTGGGTCCCAACTTTGTTTGCTGCCCACAGCCTCGTTTCCCTTTGGTTCCCCAAAGCGTCTGGGTTTCTAAAGGCCAGACAAGATCCGCACAGCAGCTTCATGGGCCCACGGACTCAGTCAGCTGGCTCACTCTTTGCCCGGATGCACTTCTGCAGTGGATGCCAACCTAACTGTGCACCATGGCATCTTGTCTACCTCCCTCCGCTGCAGGCTCTCTGAGACCTTGGCTTTATGGGTTCTCCCACTTCTCCAGGCCACAGGCCCAACCCAATCTTCTTCCAAATGAGAGAAATGAGAGCCTTGGTAGGAAGAGCCACATCTGAGAGACGGAAACAGAAGCAGGAAACAGAATCCTCGGCTTCTGGAGTCCCGATGAGAACTAGTCAACCCAGACATTCAACAGCTGAGCAGGTCTGCCCCAGCAAGGGGCATCGGTGATGCCTAGGGTCTAGTTCCTGTCCTAGCTCTGCCTTCCCCAAAGGGACCCCAGCACATGAAGGCCTTTCCCACTGCTGTCACCCAAAGAGGACTGAGACATCGCCCCTCCTCCCTCCAGTTTAAGAATTAGGACCAGATAAGACTCAGGGGATGTGGCCAGCCTCCATCACCAGGGATGCTAGTCACAGAAGCCCAGCCTGCAGTGCAGTGACCCTGGGACAGGGTCTGGGCCCATGCAGAACACTTCCTGTTGAGTCCTGGCTCCACCTGCACTAGCTCCATTCATCCTCAACTTCTGACCCCGGGAAGCAGTGAGAAGTGTGTGTACTGGGGGCAGGGGCGAGGGTGGGGGTGGAGGTGTGTCAGGGCCCAGTTCAGTCAGGGGAAATCTGGGACATACGTTGGTCTCTTCTCCTTCTTCCATCCTTCTGACTTGAGGAGAGTTGGAGATGTTGTCCCTTGAGCTTACATTTCAAAATCTCTAGAGGCAGAATAGTCCAGTGGCAAGTGCGCTGGGCTTGGGGAGGAACACTAGTCCTATCACTGCTTAAGGTTTATCAACTTCGGGCAAGTGGCTCAGCCTCTCTGGGTCTGAGCTGGCCGATCTATAGAGAGGCAGTCGGAAGTATCTGTCTATGGCCTCATGGAAAGAAAGGGACGTAAAAGGTACACAGAGTGCCTGGCCCAAAGCGGCCCAGTGGCCTTGGCAGCCTTTATCACCTGAACAGGTCTTCTGCCTTTGGCACCTGAGGTATGGGGACACCAGGGTGCCAAGTGATTCTCCTGGGGAGGATGCATGAGGTCCCTAAGGGGGTCTCAGGCCCAGAGACAACTACCCCAGATCTACAGATCTCTCCACCCCCCACCCCCACGCCTTGGCCACTTCTTATGTGATGGATTCAGACACTTGCTCATACCCGGCTCCCCACACGCACCCAAAAGAACAACATCCAAGGAGCCCAGCTCAGCCCTACTGTGCTTCACCTTCTCTGCCCACAGCCCAGGCCTGCTGTCCTGAGGAAGAGCTAACAGAAGCCACAGCCTACCGAGCGAGCTGGAGCTCCCCCTTTCTCATCCCGTACGCTTCTTAGCTTGACCCCATAGTATGTACACCCTGTGAAGCTCCAGCCAGAGACTCAGTGGTCAGGCGGGGTCAAGCGCATTGCTGAGTATGCAGTTCATAGAAAGCTACGGTAAGAACCATAGTGCAACCAGGATACTCAACCTCTGGGCCTGGGACATCCCCAAGGCTCATTCAGCTGTCTCCCTGGGTGCTGGAGTGGGTGCTGAAGTTGGCCTCTACCCCCACCCCTACCCCTGCAGCAGCTGCCAACTCAGGACCATTAGCCCCCTCCCCTGCCCTCCTCAACACAGCCCTGAGTGATGGTCCATCCATTATGCATGCTCCTTCCTGCTCCACTCCATTCTCAACTATTCCCCATCCCTGCATCACCCAACTACCTCTCCTCCCCTTAAGGGCTTTTAACCAAGTACATTAGGCAGGGCCAGACGCCAGTCTCCTCCCTTCCCCTCCTCCCTCTCCCTAGCCCAATTTCCCTCCCACCACTCCCAGCTGCCCCAAACTTCTCAGACTTGGCTTTGCCCGTCCTTTGAATCTCTCTACACCTCCCATTTCTGCCAGGCTTTCGCCGTACAGCCCTCTGCCACCCTGGTTGGCTTGGCTAACTTTGGGCTTCAAGCTCCTGGAGAGCTAAGGCACGCTGAATGACTATTTCATCTGGATGGTTATTATTCACATGATATTAATTAATTATTAATTGCACTTAATCTCCTTCATTCCTAACCTTCCTCTGGAGGCAGGGGGCCCAGCAGCTTGGAAGGGACAGAGCACAGGTAGAGCCGGCAATGTGCAGATGAATCCTGGGCCTCGGATCATTCTGCAAGGCCCCAGCTTCAGCTAGGACAAGAAGAATAAGCCTGTGTGTGCACAGCGGGGAAACTGAGGCAGGAGTAAACATCACGCTGTTCCAAGAAAGTCCACTGAGGGGTGGCTTTGGTGGGACGTCAGAGCGTGAATCCCTGACTGTAGGATGCTGTCCTGCTCCCCAAGACCTGTTTTAGGCAGAACCACTGTTTCTGGTGGGCAATGGGGCTGCTTGAAGGGTGACCCCAAGCAAACTGAAACCTGAGCATGCCAGTGTTTACTGATGTGCAGGGCAGGGGCTTTCCACAGTGAGAGGAGGGGCCAGGAGCTGGAGAGTCCCGGTGTCCCCACTGTTGGGCTCCAGCCCCACCTGATGGCCCATTGCATCTAAAGGGAAGCTGCAGGCGCTGCAACCTCAGCGGGTGGCACCGAACCCTGGTTACTTGGCGGACTGTTGTGGGCTATGAGGCCTGCTCCAGCCCTCTGGCCTCACCACCCAGCCCCACTCACCGTCCCCCTGGGTGGATCCTGGCGGACCCTGGTGTCCAACTGTGGCTTTCGGACCTCTCCCCCGGAGCTCTCCCTTACCAGCCGGCTGGGTTCTGTGACCTCAGGGCCCTCTGGACTCTCTGGGTTCCCCACATGGGCTGAGCTCCTCCAGTGCAGAGCTCCACTGGGACCCAGGGCCCCAAGACCTGAGGAGACAAGGCCATAGCTGCAGGGAGATGCCCTCCACGGGGCAGGAGACTTGGGACTGGGGGGGGGGGGGGGGGGCACGCTCCAGCCACCACTCGGTCGCGGCCCTTGGAGCCCAGTGGGCATATGGGTGGGAGGATCTGGCTGCCTTGCTGAGGGAGGAACCCCACGGGGAGGGGGCTGAGAGCTTCCTTCTGCCCAACAGTCACGACTGCCCCCCCACCCCAAGCCCGCAGAGACCTGCAGAGTCCGCCGGCCAGCTGCAGGGGATGGCCGCGGTAGGGCCGGCCGGATCCGGACAGGTGGGTGGAAGCACCTTTCCTTCTCTCCCACTCCCCTATCCTCCCGAGCTCGGGACCGGCTGTCACCCGGAGCATTGCAGGAAAATGTGGCTGCAGCAGAAACCGCTGCAAAAGCTTGGGGCGCGGACCGGGCAGGGGCGCGGGGGCAGGGGCCAGGCGGCCGGGGTCACTCACCGGGCGGGGGGAGCAGCGGCAACAGCAGCAGAGCCGCGATCGCCCAGCGCCGCAGCCGCCTCATGGTTCGCTCATAATCCTCCGGGTCCGGGGGCTGCGGCTGCGAGCGGCGCGGGGAGGGAGGGAGGGAAAAGGGGAGGGAGGAGGGCGGGGGCGGGCGACGCCGGCGGCGAGCGGGGCGGGCGCGCGGGCCGGGCGGGGGTCGCGAGCGAGTGGCGCGGGGCTCAGTGAGCTCTGGCCGCGGCCATCCCGGCGGGGCGGCGGGGCCGGGTTAAGAGGCGAGCGGCAAGCACGTGAGCTTTGGGCCCGCCCCCCACCCCCTAGCCGGGGCCCGGGCCACCGCCGCGGTAGGACAAAAGGGGCACCGCCTGCAGACCCTCTCTTCCGGACACCCCTTGGCAGGTGCACCCATCATCCTGCGACCCCTCCGCAGCCACCCCTTTGTGTAAGGAGCTGCAACCCGTAGATTGGCAGGTGGACGGTGGCAGGGTGAAGAGGGGTCCCTGAGGTCTGACTCAGTGATGTCCCATCTGGGGAATTGGGTGCGGGGCGTGGCAGCTGATGGTCCTAGCTCACCTCCAGGATTTAGTTCTCTTGAATGAAGTACCCCAATCCCCAGGCCTCTGCTGGCAGAAGGTCGTGGCACGAGGGCAGAGGTCCTGTTGAACACCATCACACACACACACACACACACACACACACACACACACACACACACACACACACCCCTCCAGGATCCTTAGATCATTCAAGGCAGAGATGTTCATTGCAGCCCTCCTGCACAGGGCATCTAAACCCTGTTTGATGAAGAGGTCCCTGCCTCCCTTTCAGGGCTCCTGAGTTCCTCTTGGGGCATCCCAGTCTTCCTCCCTAAACCAAACCCAAACTACCTGGGTCGTTTCTATAAGGCCATCATGCTCCATCTCTCTCCCATGTCCCCATCTTAAGGGCAGAAGTTCCATAGAGCCCTTCCGATGTGTTGTCTATGGTCAGAAACACATGTGACCCCAAACCTAGCTGCCCCAGTTGACCCTTCAATCCAGTTCCTGGGCTTCTTGGGCATGACAGAACCAGATTTTTGACTTCTTGGAGAGGTCTTAAGACCCCAATACCTAACTGAGATGTCCCTGAGCATGTGTGGCATGACACCAGTCCCTGTCTCTGGTTGGTGATGCCCGCTCTGGAGACTGATTATGTATGGTGGTGTGACAACAGCTAGGCCCCATCCTGACCTCCCAAGACCACAGCATTATTTTTGTACCAATACTTTGGAACCACGGATCACTGAGTGGATGCAGGGAACCTCTTCCTGGGTCCTCTGTTCCCTCAGGGCCTCTGCTGGGGACCGGGGGAGCTGCCTCTAGCTTGTGACAGCACCCCCACCCCCAGCTCTATTTTAGGCCCCGGAGAGGTGAGAAGGCGATTTCCCAGGAGGCGCTGACATCAATGTTGGGAATGAGGTGACTTCCCCCCCATTCCCACCACCTGCCACTCCAGCCAGCCCCAAATGCTCAGGAAAGCTCAGTTAACTTCTTCACTCTGGAACCATCTGGAAAACCTCTGGAATGCTTGCGCGAAGGGGCTTCCGGTATGAGGAATACCTATTGTGGTATTCCCTTGAGACTTAGTTTCTCAGGAGGGCGCGATTGTGCTCCCCGTTTTACAGACCTCTCTGTCCCCCACTGCTAAATGAGAAGCCCCATTGCTCACTGGTCAGACCCATCCCACCTATGCTTCTTTCTCTGTAGGGCCAGAGGTGACTGCTACATCTGATTCCTGTCCATCCCACCATTCTGTGTTAGGTGCCATGACCCATTGGCAAGCCCTGACCAGACATGCCTTCAGACAGGCTAGGTGGGGCCTCTTCACAGTGGGCGGCCCTGGGGCTAGAAGCTGGGTCTCTCCAGTCTGCATCCAAGGTCCAGAACCCAAGCTACTCCAGTCTCTGTGACGGATACCATTGCTTCTCCCAGGGAAACTTTTCCTTGTCCTGAGTGACTTTTTTTTGTTTTTTACTTTTTTGCTGGTGGCCCCCTAAAGCCAGTTTGGGTTTAATTATGTGACTCCTTGTCCCCCACAACATTCGTTTATCTGTTTGGGTTTCCAGCTCTGTGCAGATCCAGCTGGACTTCATGACTGTCCTATGACTGCATCTCACTTCCCAGGGGAAGGATCCACACCCATCCTGAGTCCTTTCAGACAAGCTGGCCTGGCGTTCCTGCTCCACCTCCTCTCTTGGGTTAGGAGCTTTCGTTGGTGGCCCTCCTGTTGGGAGCTGTATAAGAATAGGGACTGTCTCCCTCTTCAGACAGAAGTTGCTGTTTTCTTGAGCTGGGGCTTGCCTGTGCCCTCTTGGAGAGTTGCCCATGGTGTTCCTTACCACGATGTCATAGCTGTGGCCTGCCCCTTTGGCTTCTGCCTAGCCAAGGAGTCCCCTGGCCAGTACCTTTTCTGTTTTTATGCCACACTTAGGGTTCCCCTTTGTCCTTATTAGGGGGACAGTTTTACTCTCCCTCAGGAGCCCCATCACCAGGAGGCCTGAGGCCCATTCTTCCTGTAACTCATTCTGTCCTTTGGCCAGTTCTCTTCTCAAGTTTTTCTGCTAAAGGGCCAAGCTGGGTGGGTGAAGGGCTCAGATCTTGCTTTGGAAACTCCAGGTAAGGGGCAGGGGGTGGATAGGGGTGTGTGTGTGTGTCCTGGGCATGTGACAGGCAGGACTGCTGTTGGTGGTGTCACTCCGACCTGGTTCCTAGGCCTAATACCATAGGCTGGGCCTGTCCAGGTGACAAAACAATGCAGTGGACAAGGATAGGCCTTGAGATTTAGTTAATTTATTTAAATATTGTGAGTTTAAGCCCAGCCAGGACTACAAAGAGAGACCTGTCTCAAACAAACAGGCAAACAGACCAACCAACCAACCAACAAACAAACACTGGAGTCAGGCATGGTGGTAAATTACTTTAGTCCCAGCACTCAGGGGGCAGAGACAGTTGGATCTCTGGCAAACTCCAGGACAGCCAGTGCTACATAGTGAGACCCTTTCTCCAAACAAACAGAAAAGGAAAGAGAAGAAAAGAAAAGAAAAGAAAGGTCTTGAGCTCTAGATTGTGGTCCCAACCCTGGTCCCCTCATTTACTGCATATTTGGGCCTTTTCTGAGCGTGCCTCACAGGCTGCAGGGAGGGAGCAGCAGTGGCTGAATGTCTTGCATTTATAGAGCCTGATGCACAGAGGGGTTCCATCAGCTGAGTCAGCAATAAAGGTGTGAGGAGGCTGGGCTGTGGTGGCACACACCTTTAATCCCAGCACTTGGGAGGCAGAGGAAGGCGGATTTCTGAGTTCGAAGCCAGCCTGGTCTACAGAGTGTGTTCCAGGACAGCCAGGGCTACACAGAGAAACCCTGTCTCGAAAACAACCAAAAAAAAAAAAAAAAAAAAAAAAACCAGGGTGAGGAGGAAGCAATTCCTGAGGACCAAGGCCCAGCATGTAGCTAGGAAGGCTTGATTCTAAGGGGTTGGTTGGGGCAAGGAGGTGCTATGGCATTTGTGTAGGACATCACCCTGCTTCATCTCAGTGAAGGCCAGTGCAGACTGCTCCTCTTATAAGAATAGCCTTTCAATCCTGCGCACTCATTCCAGTGGCCCTCCAGGAGTCTCTGCAGCTCTTGGGCCTTGTCCAGGGAGAAAAACAGGTATACCCGGGTACCAGGATCCCAGGCACTGCAGCCTTTGAGGGACTTGTGGGATATAGAAATCAATCTCAAGGGATGCTCCTTTTCCATGTAGAGATCTTCCCGGAGACTGGAGAGGTAGCCTCAGAAGGGCCTGGGGACAAGTGTCATAGTGCCCCATAGCAGCCCCAACCATTTCATTTTGAGACAATCTCATCTCAAATATCCTTGGCTGACCTCAAACTTGCTAGGTAGCTACAGAACACCCAGAACCTGCACCTTCTGAAGGCTGGGGTCACGGGTGTACACCACCACTCTTGGTTTATGCAGTGCTGGGGCTTGAACCCATGGCTTTGTGCCTGCTAGGTAAACACTCTTAAGGAGAGAGCTGCATCCCCAAATGGTTCATCCACAATTTAAACTATAGACAAGGACATAAGTTGCAGGACAAGAAAGATAGAGGGAATACGCCAGTCTTAAGTGTGTGGAGAGAGAACACATTGCTGGGAGTTCACACCAGCCTGTTGAGACAATGTGCCAAGCACTTCACACATACTCGGTTTGATGCTTGTAACTTCCCAATGGGATGGGAACTACCACGACCTTCATTTATCAAAGCTTATGGAGTTATGAAGCAAGGCTTGGACTTGAACCTAGCTCCAGGTAGCTGCGAAGTTCACATTAAAGGGCTCACAGACATACATAGCTGGGGATGCGGCTCAGTGGTACAACTTCCCAGCATGTGCAAGAGTCCCTAGGATCAATTCCAGGGGACAACAAAGGACCGCCACAGAGGCTGAACAGACCCTGATACAAAGACTGGGACATCACTGGGTTAGATATGGGCTGCAGGAAGGGGTGGCAGAGATTGGGGAGGTGGGTGATTTCAGCAGGAAGATCAAGACAGTGAGGGTGTGGGCCTTGAATCTGGCTGGCTGCAGGTGAGAGGGACAGAGCATCTGACGAAGAGAAGGCAGAGGGAGCCAGGCCTTGTACTGAGGATGAATTTTGGGGAGGACAGGGCTAATTGTGAAATTTGAAGAGGCCAAGGTACCTTACCACTAGTTAGGAGAGACTCAGAAACCATCTCACCAAACCCTCATTTCCTTCCTTCCTTCCTTCCTTCCTTCCTTCCTTCCTTCCTTCCTTCCTTCCTTTGCCTCTTTCCTTCTTTCCTTCCTTCCTTCTTTCTTCCTTTTTTAATTTTTGGAGACAGGGTCTTACTATGTAGCCCTGGTTGGCCTAGAATTCACTATGTAGACAGGACTGGCCTTGAACTTGAAGATTTGCCTGTCTCTGCTTCCCCGGTGCTGGGGTTAAAGGCTTGCAACACTATCCCTGGCCACACCCCTCACCTCAAGGTGTGGAGGAGTAAGTAAGCAGATTTGTCCCAGCCAGTCCTGTCTCACTCAGCAGATCTCTTCCTGACACTGGCGTACTGCAGGATATGAGAAGATCTGGGAGACAGGGATAGCCGAGCAGGTAAAGTTCATGCCGTGCGAGCACTAGGACCTGAGTTCGAAACAAAATCCATGTAAAAAGCACTGCACATGGTGGCATGTCCTTGCAATCCCAGCACAGGGGAGAGAGGAGACAGGACCATGGGGCTCTCTGGACCAATAAGACTGAGTCTCAAACGAGATAGATGGTTGTTCCTGATGACATCTGAGGTTGTTTCCCATCTGCCACGTGTATACATATGTGCACCTGCACACACATGTGTAGCCACCCATGAGCATGCCCACGCGCATAAAAAAGGATGTAGGTCATATGAGCGGAAGTGAAGTTCCAGTGAGAAAAGGGTCAAACAGTGGGTGTGGGAGCTGGAACCTAACTAAGGCCCGGACGGAATGGACAAGCCAATGGCCAATGGTCAGGAAGAGGGCGAGAGACCAGGCTAGTGTGGGGTTTCTGGGACCAAGGTTTGAAGGAGAAAGGGGACCTGACTTAGGTCATTATTGGGCTCTCAGATGACCTTGGACTGGACAATTGCAGTGCAAAGCTGCAGGCAGAACCACTTGAAGCTCGGAGGACAGGGACTAGAGATACAGGAAGTCACCAAAGGCCAGGGCATGTCGTCTTGCCCAAGCTGTTGAACCCACTTCCAGGATGGAAGAGCCTCAAGTGTGGCAGCATAGGAGAGGTGGCAGGTTTGAGCAGGTTTGAGCAGGTTTGAGCAGGAGACTGACAGAGGTGTTAGGTAGGCCAGAGGGCACAGTGCTGGCAGGACTCGGAGAAAGCCACGTGATGAAGGTAGATGGTGGCCAGATATGGTAATATCCTGTTCCAAGTCTAGGTCACCTGCTGGGGAAGAAGGGTCTGTGGAAAGAGGGCTTGACCCTCTGGTCAAGGAGCCACAAATGGGGCCTGAATGCGTCAGGCAGCAGCCATCTGTCCAAGAGTCAGGTCTTGGTGTTCAGGGCTAACCTAAACCTATAGCTGGAAATGGGAACAGACAAGTGACTGAGATTTTGGCCTGACAGGTGTTCAAGGTCACACTTGGGATGGAGCAGGTGTGAGGTGGATGTGGGTCTTGGCAGCAGGAGAGGAGAGGGCATCAGAACCTGCTGCCACTGGCTCTTACTGTGAAGCATGAAGTGTAGATCGAGGTCTGAGGAAGGCACAAGGAAATCCTCCCCCTGCCCCCCAAAGGTGGCATCCTGGGGAAGGTGGCAGGGAGCAGGTATTCCCACAGACTATAAAAAGAAAGGCATGTCCCCAGTAGGGTCCAGAAGTAAGTCGCTGCCTGAGCTCTGGGGAAGGAAAGAAGGTCTTGGACAATAATGCCTACTGGACAGGAGGTTTTTGACAGCAGGTGACAAGCTTCTTTCTGCAGGTGACTACTCACTCAACAGCACAGCTTAAAGTGCCAGACAGGACAGGAGAGGGACAAGGCAGGGACAGGTGCCTTGACTGCTCCTGGTCCCAGGCTAGGCTGCAGGGTGATTGTTCTCAGGCAGCCTCCTTTAGCAGGGGCCTATGCTGCTCTGCAGTGACTGTGGACGGCAGTTGGCTGGACCCCGACCTCTGTCTAGGGTTACTGAAGGGCAGCCTGGACACCACACACTGAACTCCAGCCTGGCCCTTTCCACTCTAAGTTATTAACAATTTTATTGACATGTCCTGAATCAAGATTGTAAAACTTAAAGAAAATGGCATAAAAAGGCCAAACAGGGCCTCCGAGGAGCTTGGCAACACAGGTGCTCTGTTTCCAAAGTGACAACTCAGGCCCTCACCCACAGTAGGTCCCCCTTTCTCCCTCTGAAAGGAGACAGACTTCTGGAAGCTTCAGCATTTAAAGAGACAAACACACGGGCAGAGAGGGTGAGAAGGACCACAGTATGAATTGTAATAAGAAACAGCAGCCAAGGAATCGATAGCAAACCCATTTCTGTCTCCAGATTAATGGTGTGGCTGTAAGAAATGGGAGGAGGTCTTGGGGGAGGGAGGGGAGAGGGTGACGCACAGTTGGCAGGTGAGACACTGACCCTGGGACATCAGTGCCCTGGGTGGGAAGCTCCAGCTGATGGACTGGGGCTCAGGGAAGAGATGAGAACATTCCCCAGAGGCCCCCCAGCCTCATCCTGGGCTCAGGGGAAAGGTCGAGACTGGGTTCCAGCTAAGTGCTTGGGGGAGGGTGTGCTGGGAGTTCCGCAGCCTAAGCCCCTCCTCTGCTTCATATGTTCCCGAGGAGGATACTGTGTGAGCGTGGGGGGAGTGGGGGAGGGGACATAAACAGCCATTTCAGAAAGCAGGAGAGACCACATGCTTGTGGGAAAAGGAGGCTGCCGTGGGGGTGGGCAACACCAACTAACCCTTGGGTCTGAAAAGAGGCAAGTGCTTAGTGGGGGTGGGGTGGAGTAGTGGCAGCAGGAAGCTGGGCTTCTGCTCCAGCTTCTTTGTGTGCCCCCCCCATCCCCATGCCAACCTTGTCTCTGTGGGTAGTTGGTTGTGGCTGAGCAAGCCTACTGCAGGGTTCTGTCTGGTCTCGTGTGTGGACGGAGGTGGAGGGCATTCCCAGTCCAGAATCCTTTAGTCAAGACCTGGACGATTGGCAGTTGAGCAGTACAGTTGCTTGTGTGTACCCCCCCTCCGAGGCCTGGGACTTCTGGCTCTTTGGGGGTGCTCTTAGGCTTTGGTCCCCTGCTATCCCAGCCAGCCCTGGTCAGTGGGCAGCACCAACTAAGGCATACCTGCATCTGGCCCTATCTGTCTCTGGAATTCCTAGGGGCAGCATTCTGAGCAGGGGGTGGGCCTCGGAGACAGGGCATGGAGACCTGGGGGCCCCAAAGCAGTGGGAGCAATGGGATCCTATAGTGATTGGCTAGCAGAGCAAGGAAGCAAACGAGAAGGTGTGTGTGGGGCGGGGGGGGGGGGGGGGATCATCTGCAGGCCCACCTGCTGCCCAGTGCCAGTGGGCTGACAGCTGGTCTGAGACTCTGAGGCAGTAGCTGGGGAGCAGCTGGTCAGCCTATGGGGAATAGAGCCAGGGGCTGCACAGAGTCCTCAGGTTCTAGGGGCCATCTCCCCATAGGCCTGGGGGACTGGATGGTCTAAAACTCTGCTGCAGTCTGAGGGCTGCCAGAGAAAGGTTCCTGGAAGGGAGAGGTAATTCTGGGAGTGGGTCAAGGGCAGGCAGGAGGCTAGCGGGATCTTGACTTAGGGCATGGAAGAGGGAAGGAAAAGCCATGACTGCTACCATTTGTCTTGGTGTGGCAGAGAACTAGAAGCTCATGGGACAAAAAAAAAAAAAAATGAGGTGTGTGGCCAGAAGGCCCCTGGCTTCTTCCCAGCATCGCCACTAGGGAATTCTGCTTGTGGCTGGCGAGTGCCAGGTCTGGGTCAGAGCATAGGTCCCTAAGGGCAGAGCTGGTCCAAAGTCACTTTGAGGGGGGTGCCACAAGCACATCGACGGGTGCCCCCAGATCCTGACAGTTTGCTTCTGGTCTAGGCACCTCGCCAGCCCCTGCAGGTTCAGCTGGTGCCTTCCCACTATCCACCGTCCCATTCTGCCCTGGGATGCCTGGGGGTCTGGCCGATACTTTCCTCCATCCCAGGAGATGCAGCTCTGAGATGAGACGGCTGGCTAGAGGGTGGAGACTCGAGACAGAGTGGGTCACGATGGTCAGAAGCCAGGGAACCCCACAGCCTGTGGAGACAGAAACATAGCCTGTGAGATGAAGGCCCCACCTCTAGAACTTCTAACGAGGGCGAGCCCACTGAGCTGGGCTGAGGATAAGGAAGCAGCGGCCTGTGATGCTTCTCCTGGGGCGTGGCATGTGGAAGGTGGGGGGCTTTGTGTGAGTCTGCCACTACAGGGGCAGTCAGGGCTGTGTGTGCGTCTCTTGGCTCTACAATCTGTGGTTGGAGTTGGCCATAGATGGATCAGAGGCTGTTCCACTCGGTAGCTGTGGTAGCTGCAGAGCCTGCTGTCTAAGCTGAATCTAGAGGTGATGATTCAGGTGACAGTGGGAGGCCCCAGCTCCCACTGGGAGAGTGTCTACTTGGTGGACAGTGGGGGAAAGCTGGGGGGGCAAAAGGCCCTGAGATTCTCATGATGCAATCTTTCCTGGGGTAGGAAACTTCTGGAAAGTGAGAAGGACCTTGCTGTCATCCATCTTGGAGGGACCCATGAGCTCTGCACATCCATTTCTAGCTAGCCACGCCAGTGGCCACCCCTAGTACAAACTGGACAGAAGAGAGTGGGAAGGAAAGGGGAGGGGAGAGAAAGAAGATGGTGATGCTGTTAACCTCAGGGTTCCTTTCCACCTGGAAGAGGCACAGCGTGGCCTGAGAGGGCATGTCCATAAAGTGGCAGCTGAGCTGGGCGACGATCTGATCTACTTCTGTATATGATGGATGGTGTTTTCGGCCACAGCCCTGGCGCTGGGAACTCTGAAGATGCCATCCAGGAGGAGGCATGGAGCATTAGATACAGCTATGGTGGGGTGAGCGGAGATCCCAGCACTTCTGGCACTGGGCAAGGCAAAGAGGGGGCTGGGCAGGCAAACTGGGCTCCCTCAGAACAGTGTGGGGAGTGGTGGCCTGGTAGGGAAGGGGCTCGTACGAGTGTGTGTATGAACTCTGCTAAGGCTTCTTGGCAGCATTCACAGAAACCTGCTTCCTCAAATGAAGACAGTCAGACATCTTCTACAAACATCTCTCTGGAATTTGAGCCCTGTATTGCAAAGAGCCTAAAGGGTGTTGCTGTTTGGCCGTCTCAGCAGATTCAGCAAGTCCAATCCTTTTTAAGGACTTTAAAGGCATAACACAGACTGTAGGAAACACGGAAAAGCCGATGAATTTGACTGTGTGCAGATGTATACAGGGTAGAGGTCATAAGCAGTTACGAGAGAGGCCACTGATCCCGAAACTACTTACAAGTTAATTTTAAAAGGCTGGTGCCCTAATGCATGCAGGGCTCCATACACAGCACCAAGAAAGTGATCAATAACCCAGGAAAACGAGCAGAGGATATCCAGAGGCCTCACCCAGAAAACCCAAATGACAAGACAAAACTAAGAGAAACCAAAGACTAGAACTATATCAATACATGCTCCAATTTATCAGATTGCTGGAATAGCAAGGGGCTGTGGAAACAGTGAGAGTGTGTATGTGTGTGTGTGAGTGTGTGTATGTGTGAGTGTATGTGTGTATGTGTGTGTGAGAGTGTGTATGTATGTATGAGTGTATGTGTGTGTATGTGTATGTGCATGTGAGTGTGTGTATGTATGTGTGTGTGAGTGTGTGTATGTGTGTGTGAGTGTGTGTATGTGTGAGTGTATGTGTGTATGTATATGTGTGTGTGAGAGTGTGTATGTATGTGTGAGTGTATGTGTGTGTATGTGTATGTGTATGTGCATGTGAGTGTGTGTATATGTGAATGTGTGTGTATGTGTGTGTGAGACAGAGTGAGTACATATGAGTGTGTGTATGAGTGTTTGTGTGTGTGGGGGGGGGGTGTGAGAAAAAGGCCATTTGGCCACACTGAAGAAAATTATAAATGTAGGCGTCCTCCGACCCAGCATCGCTACCTCAGGACTTTATTATCCAACTACACATTTATTGTAAATACTTATTCACTGCAGCTAACCTGTGTCCATCAGCAAGAAACTGGTTAAACAAAACACTGCAGATTCAGGCAATGGTATATTCTGTAGCCAAAGAAGGAGGGGGATTCTTTAAAGATGCTTAAGATGCTTTTTAGTAGCAGTTATAAATTATTTAAGGTATACTGGGGGAAGCAAAAAGCCGCACATATGGCAACCATTTGCCCCAGGACGGTGGTTATAAGACAGTCGGAGGTGCTGCATGCAGGTATACAAACTGGAGGATGGATGTGGAATCCACTTTCACTTTAAGCCTTTCATAGTTCTTGAATTTTGAGTGCATATGCATGCTATATATATATATATGCATGCTATATTTATAGTGCCATATATATGTATACATGGATATCTATCTATGGAAAGGGAGTGAGAGTCCCACTAACTAGCCCATAATCTTCAGGAGAGCGAGGATTACAAGTTTGTGCCATGCCCAACTTAATTATCTTAAAAATGTGAAAGTATCCATTTCTTTCAATAATTCTAACACACATGATTGTGGGGCTTTATGCACACAGAGAACCCTGATTTTGGTCAATACTCTGCTAGGCTCCTCAAAGCCCAACACCAAAATCCATTGCTTCATTACCCTCCCACACACACACACCCTTACCCCACCCTCTTACAGCTTTCTCAGCTCCACTGTAAACCCAAGGCCACTCCAGGCCTTGCTCTGCAGCCACACTTAGGCCATCTGCTGTCTGGTATCTCTTGAACCTTCTAGGAGAGGGACGAAGGCATTTGGGACTTCAGCTTTGACTCCCAGATGCATCCTCGTCTACTGCATGAAGTCTTTCTCCACCTACCACACTCTCGGGGCACAGAGGCGGCTTTCTCAGCGCTCTACTGTTTCCCATCCACAGTTTCATGTGCTCAGGGACAGGGGCTGGCTCTTCATGGCTCTTCATGGCTCTTCATGGTCTTGCTCTGAGTCTTCCTTGTTCCACTGTTGATTCCATGACCTAACCCTGTGACTCAGAAGTTAGGAAGGCCCTGACAACATGCCAGGCATGTCCTGTAAATCCTAGGGAAGCTGGGACACTAGGAGAGTGAGGTCAGGGCCAGCCTGGGTTACACAGAGAGACTCTGTGGAGGGAGGGACAGAGGGAGGGAGGGAGAGAGGGAGGAAGAAAGGGAGACAGAGACACAGAGAGACAGACAGTATGAACAAAAGAAAGGGTCCTAGAGGCCTTCAAATCCATCCCCTGAGCTGAATTCCTTCTCTACTTGGGTCAGTGAAAGTTCAGATTCTCAGGATCTAATCTGCAGAACTGTAACCCTGACAAACCTATGTATCACATGGCCATCCAATACAGCAAGTGCCCTGCCCCCCAAGACCTTAGTCAGTCCTCATTTCTTAGCCCATCAAGTGGTGTGAACTGAAATTGCCTGTGAGCTTTTAAGACTGTGTCTAACCAGAGATTCTTTGCATACGTCTGAGTATCCATGATGTCCCATGGTTGGGATCAAACCCAAGGCTTTCTTTACAGGCCAGGAAAGTGAGGAAGCTACAGCCCCATTCCTCAGCCCTTGGATTTTTGAGACAAAGTCCTACTGTGTAGCTCAGGTTGGCCTTGAACTCATGACTCTCCAGCCTTTGCACCATCATGCTTGACTCTTGCCATTATAGCTTCTGATACTGCATATATGGGTTAAGAGTCCAGAAGCTTGCATTTATTTTAAAAAATATTGGGGACCTGCTTTGTGTCTATGTAGTTTGGTGTATGGGTGTTTGTGTGTGGGTGTGTGGGCACATAAGCACAGAGAGGCCAGGGGAAGAAGACCCTGCATGGCCTCTTTTTTTTTTTTTTTTAAAGATTTATTTTATTTTATTTTATGTGTATGAGTACACTATAGCTGTACAGATGGCTATGAGCTATCATGTGTGTGGCTGCTGGGAACTGAACTCAAGACCTCTGCCGGCCTGCTCGCTCTGGCCCCGCTGGCTCCGGAGTAATTTACTGTAGCTGTCTTCAGAAGCAGAGGGTGTCAGATCTCATTATGGGTGGTTGTGAGCCACCATGTGGTTGCTGGGATCCGAACTCAGGACCTTCGGAAGAGCGGTCAGTGCTCTTACCCACTGAGCCATCTCACCAGCCCCCTGCATGGCCTCTTTAACTCTCTACCTCATTCCCTAGACAGGGTCTATTACTGAACCTGGAACTAAGCTGGTGGGATGTCCCATTTCGCCACAGTGCTAGGGTTAATTGCATGCAACCCCACAGTGCTGGGATTAATTACACGTCCCCCCACAGTGCTGGGGTTACATGCACAGTCATGCCAGGCTTTCCTTACGGGTGCTGGGGATTCAAACTCAGATTTTTGTACTTGCCCAAAATCTATTCTTATCCACTGAGCCATGTCCTCTGCCCCTGGACCTTCATTTGCCAGGAACCAGAAGACTCTGATTTTATGTATCTATTTATCTGTCTGTCTGTCTATCTATCTATCTATCTATCTATCTATAAATATAAATGTGATATTTATATATATAAAAATATAAATCTGAGTTTCAGAAACAGCCTTTTGCTCTCTGTACACTTTTAAGTCAACAGTCTTCCAGTTAAAGACCACTGAGTAAATAGGGCTCCGCGATCTCTTCTCTGGGCTCAGTTCCCAGAAGAGACGTTGCCAGTGGAGCGAACCGATGACCAGTGCCAGCTCTGACCAGCAGACCCGTGAGGGTGGGCTTTGGCCTGTAACCAGCCGTGGTCCTCAGGAGTCTGAAGGACTTACCTGGTACCGTGTGAGCTGTCTAGCCGTGTTGGAGCCTTCAAGAGACTTGAGCCTCCCGCTCTCAGAAAAGAAACTTCAGGAAAGAATTTAGACAGATGGCAGCAAGGAAGAGACATTCCAAGACACAGAAATCTTCCATTTGACTACAGTGGGGGAGGGGAAGGTCTGAGGAAGGATGCCATCACAAGTCCCAGGCCTTGTAAGGCCGCACCACATCCTGCATCTGTTTCTCTATGTTAAATGTGCCCAGATGTCTCTCTACTCACTGCCACATCCAAATGTATGGGTAATGTGTGTGTGTGTGTGTGTGTGTGTGTGTGTGTGTGTGTGTGTGTGTGTTGGGGGAACCAGAAAGCTCTGGGTGCTGGGTGGTGGTGGCACACGCCTTTAAACCTAGCACTTGGGAGGCAGAGGCAGGTGGATTTCTGAGTTTGAGGCCAGCCTGGTCTACAGAGTGAGTTCCAGGACAGCCAGGGCTATACAGAGAAACCCTGTCTCAAAAAAACAACAAACAAACAAACAAACAGAAGGCGCTGGGCTTGGTGAAAAGCTTACCCTTTGGAAGGAAACAAGGCTGGACCAATAGCTATGACTACAGACTCTTGAGTTACTCTTCCCATCTTGTCCTTTGACCCTAAACTGAACTCTGAAGATTCTTGTCTGGCAGAACCTAAACAGAGCAGTGGTTTTCCCATCCTGTGAAGGGAAGCCTTCTAGGTATTTATTTAAACAACCTAGTCCTTGGTATCATTTAAGAGTAGGTGGTTTCCTCCTCCTCCTCCTCCTCTTCCTCTTCCTTCTCCTGTTCCTCCTTCTCCTCCTCCTCCTCTTCTTCCTCCTCCTCTATCCTCCTGCTGCTCCTTCTCCTCCTCTTCCTTTTCCTCTTCTTCCTCCTCCTCTTTCTCCTCCTCCTCCTCCTATTCCTCTTCCTCCTCCTCCTCCTCCTCCTCCTCCTCCTGCTGTTCCTCCTCCTCCTCCTCCTCTTCCTCCTCCTCCTCCTCCTCTTCCTCTTCCTCTTCCTCCTCCTCCTCCTGCTCCTTCTCCTTCTTCTAACACAGGATTTCTCTATGTAGCCTTGGCTGTCCTGGAACTCATTCTGTAGACCAGGCTACCCTCTAACTCAGAGATCTGCCTGCCTCTGCCTCCTGAGTGCTGGGATTAAAGGCTTGCACCACTACTGCCCACCACCACTGGCTTCTAAAAAAAATGTTTTGTTGTTGTTGTTGTTGTTGTTGTTTTTGATACAGGGTCTTATTATGTAGCCCAGGTTGGCTTTGAATTCACTGTGTCTGAGACTTGTCTCAAATATTTGATCCTCCAGCCTCTACCTCCCAAGTCTAGGGATTATAAATGTATGCTACCATGCCCAGTTAGGGCTGGTGCTCTGAGTAGAAAGTGGAACGGAGAGGCACACACGGTGAAGGTTCTGGATAGCTAGGCTGCACCGAGTGGTTCTGGCAGACTGCTTCAAGTTGCAAGCATTCAAGAGACGTCTAGGGTCAGAAATGATTTGTGTTTGGCAAACCCTACTGACTGAGGTCACTGCCAGGCACACCATTTGGTTCTAGCAGCCCATGCTGAGGCAGAGTGCAGTCCCATGAGAGTCTGTGGCCTTGGGAGGGCATTAAGAAATGAGTCTTCTTGGACCTTTAAGAAAAAGAGTACCCGAGCTCTAGCACCCCCCTCCACCTCGCCTGAGCTCTAGCATCCCCCTCTACCCCGCCTGAGCTCTAGCACCCCCCTCCACCCCCTATCCCCCACCTTCCAAGTGACATTTCATCTCTGCTTTGGAGGCTTGAAGTCGATCACACTAAGGAGTTTGACGAGCACATGCTTCAGAAGAGCACATGAAAAGAATCATAAGAAAACTTAGCTCCACCCAGCCTCTTCTCTGGCCTCTGATCCAGGACATAAGAGCTATGCCTCACCTGTCCGCCTTGCAACCTAGGCCTGCCATCCTCGGTGCAGACAGCTCGGCAATGGCACGTTCAGCTGGAGCCTGAGTACCAGTCCTCTGTGCCCATCCTGGTTGTGAAGAACATGGGCTCCATCTCATTGGAAAGGGAGTGTCTGGATACCCTCCCTGTGTTTTTTTCCATAGACTCTGGACCAAACAAGTCACTCTGTATGGTCTTTAGTCTCTGAGAAAGGGACCTGGGTCCTTTGTGGGGATGAACAGCATCAAGCAAGCTCTGGGGCTGTGACCTTAGCTGCCCTACCTGAGGATGAAGGGCACAGAAATTCTTGTCCCAGATAAACATGGAGTTAGATCTTTCAGTAAATTAGAGAGAGAGAGAGAGAGAGAGAGAGAGAGAGAGAGAGAGAGAGAGAGAGAGAGATATTTGCGTGGACTTTTGATCTAGTGCTTTCTGAAGACTAAATAAACAATATGGTTACAAAGAGCCCATTGGGTGGATGCACGATGCATGGGGGGAGCCACTGTGTTCTTGGTAAGAAGAGGTCATAATGGAGGGCAGAGAAGGTAGATGGAAGGCACTAGGCTGGGCAGGGGTGGGGACTGACCTCCATCCTCCCACTACAACTGCCTAGGAAAGTGTTAGAACACACATCACTTGCTCTTCTGACTCCAGTTTTCCCTACTAGGAAAAGATAAGGATGGGCACTCCTGTTTTCATGCAGAAAGGCTTCATTGAGTAGAAGGCGAATCCCCCAGCAACACTTCCACACCTTTACCCAGGAGGGTACAGTGTGCTATGTGCTATGATCACACTAGTAATAATTCAATATTAAGTGTCAGCAAATACTCTGGCAGAGTGCAGCAGCAATAATGAGCCAGCACGGGATAGCACAGGCTCAAAAAACCAGAGTATTAAGCCAGGCAGTGGTGGTGCACGCCTTTAATCCCAGCATTTGGGAGGCAGATGCAGGTGGATTTCTGAGTTCGAGGCCAGCCTGGTCTACAGAGTGAGTTCTAGGACAGCCAAGGCTACACAGAGAAACCCTGTCTCGAAAAAACCCCAAAAAACAAAACAAACAAAAAAAAAAGCCTAGAGTATTAAGTGGAGGTAATTCACACAGAATCATTAACCTCCAGCTCATCTCAAGGAGGAGTATCAGATGCCACCCTCAGAGCCTCCCCTGAGGGGTCTTCTGACAATGGGAGAAAGTGCTTTCCAAGGAACATAGAGGTGCCGGGACATGACCTGTGTCAACTGGGATCCCATGAGTACTTTCCCCCTTGTTCCTTTGGGACTGGGCAGACAGCAGGGAGGTGTCGCTCACTGTCTCACATCTTCGACTTGAGGAATGGTGCCTTCAGTCTGAACACTGTACAGGGAAGAATGCTCACATTAGCTATCCGTCTGTCCCAGAGCAGGCTGCACCATCCACACAGGAAGTGCTCTGAGAGGCAAGTCCCTGCCAAAGCTTAAGAGCCTGAGCCCGTTCCATTTGGCAGAGGTGAGCACTGCCCCATCTCCTCTTCCTCTAGCCTGGGGGGGAAGAGGGGGGAGAGAGAGAGAGAGAGAGAGAGAGAGAGAGAGAGAGAGAGAGAGAGAGTGTCACATTACTGAGGGACAGGCCACAGGGTTGCCCTGCAGTCCTGGATGTCCCCTCCCTCAGGAGGACACAGGACTTGTATGGGCTTTCCAGGCTGCTAATCCCTGAGGATGCCACCTCCATTAGAAAGTTGGTTGGTGGGGGTGACCTAGCCCTGGCCATTTCTGATGAAAACAATGTAGATGTCATATATGGTGCCAGGTCCTTCCTAGACCTTTGATCCCGGGACCTCAGAGTCCTGCAGACATTGTCCAGGTAGAAGTCTCCATGAAAAATGTTTTGTTGTTGTTGGTGGTGGTTTTTGCTTTGTTTTTTGTTTGTTTGTTTATTTGTTTTGTTTTGTTTTTGTTTTTTAGTGGGGGGAAAGAATGAAGAAGACAGGGATGAGGAGTGAGTGGGATGACGTCACCACTGAAATCCCAGCACTTGGGCAGCAAGGTAGGAGAACCACTACATGCCTGAAGCCAGTCAGGCCTACACGCAGAGACTCAGAAAACCAGAAAGAAAAAAAAAAACCAAAAACCAAAAAACAAAACCCCAAAACAGTGTTTGTGACTTTAATAGTAGGGTAGGTGACAGAAAAACCACCACAGGTGACCTCTGGTTCCTGATAATGCAGGGCAAAGGTGAAGGGGCACCAAACAGACACATTGGGGATCAATAAGTCACGGGATTCACTTCTACCAGCTAAGTGTTGGCATTTACAAAAGCTCACAGGCAGTAAGCCCTGCTCTGTTCTCTCAGTAACCAGAGGTGTCATTGAAGAGGAAGCAGGCAGGCTGGATGCCAGACCTAATAGCCACACATTTCCCAACGAAGCTGCTGGTGACCCACAGTCCCGGCTCCACCGCAGGCTATCCTAGTACTCAAGCAAAAATGCAGCCCTTTTTCCTCCCTTAACGGCTCCATTAATTACTTTTGGGGGATAATTTCTCATCTCTCTAATTAACCAAGACAGTGATTAAAATCAAGTCCCCCATAGAATTCCTTGAATTTAGAGTATCAGGAAGTGCCAGGCAACTTTTCTTAGCTCCTGCTTGGGCACAGATAAATGCCACTTAAAGAGCAGCTTTGGGAGAGACATCCAGGGAAGCAGCTCCCACTGTCCAAGAGGAACCGGGCGACAGAGTCCATCAATCTGCCTGTTTGTCAGTTTCAGAGAGTTTGGCATTTCTGAAAAAACGGTAGGCAGCTGTCAAACTGCCCACCCCAAACTGCTACTGAATCAGAAGGAAGAGGACGCTGAACCTCAGTGTGGAACAGCCAGAAGATGCAGGAGCCAAGCTCCTGCCTGGGGTCCTGGCTCAGAAGCAGCCCAGGCCCAGCAGGCTTCACACTTGCACTTGGATGCACTTCTGTCTCCCGAGAGATCCAAGGCCTGAGCCCTGGAACTAGGAGGGGGCAACAGAAGCTAGACCTGCTTCCTGCCACAGAGAAGCAAGCAGATGCTGTCTCAGAGGGAGCCGTGGGGAAGTGTTTATCTAGGGAGGGTTGCAATTAGAAGAGGGAAAGCTACCACACTGACCTTTCCATGTTCTTGACTCTGTTCCTGGACGTGTTCCCTAAAGGGAAGGGAAAATAGGTTAAGGATGTGAGGAAGCTGTGGGGGGCAAGGAACTGGGCCCCGCAGGCAGCGTGAGTTGCTTCAACACTGGCCTCCCTTTACCTCCCGCTGTTGGGAGGGCTGCAGAAGCGGGGCTCTCAGGTTGGGAGCTGGGGTGGTCCTGGCAGGGCCTCCCAGGGCTGATGAAAGTGGTCCCTCTGTGGATCCTGGGGGCTCACTCTGGAGAAGGGGAGCAGAGTGGAGCCAAAGCAAGTGCTTTGAGATTCCCCAGGCCCAGGTGGAAACTGGCACTGTGCTACCGTGAGAAACTAAAACTGACAAGACCCACCCCCAAAGCTTTTTCAAGACAGGATGTCTCTGTGTAGCTCTGACTGTCCTGGAACTCACTCTGTAGACGGGCTGGCTTTGAACTCACAGACATCCATGTTCCTGTCTCTGCCTCCTGAGTGCTGGGATCAAAGGCATGCACCACCACACCAGGCAAAACCTTTTATGTTCTGGACGCTGCTGCCAAGCCAGACTACTTTCTAGGACCAGGGTGAAGACATCGAACGTTTGATTCCCAGTGCCTATTTTGTGAGGCAAAACCAATACTGAAATCAAGATGGCTCAGCTGTTAAGTGCGTAACTGCTCTTGCAGATTCAGTTCCCAGAACCCAGCCGGAGCAACTCACATCGGCCTGTAACTCCAGCTCTGGGGGCCCTGTGACCTCTGACTGCCTAGAGCACCTGGACGCATGCACACATACCTACAGACACATAATAAACATGAAAAAGAAATCTTAATAAAAATAGATGGGGGGGGGAAGCAGAAGAGCTGGGGAGTAGCGTTACAGATAACAAAACTCATCCCCCAAATTCCAAAAGGATTGTATTCAAGCAAAGAAAAAAACATGTATTTTTCATAAAAGTTTTTTTTGTTGTTGTTGTTTATTTGTTTTGGGGTTCAAACTCAGGGTTTTGTGTGTGTTAGGCAAGTACTCTGAGCCAAAACCTTAGCCTAGGAGGGAAGAGGGGAGGAAGGGAGGAGGGAAAACTTCTTATGCATTCATTCGTTTTTAAATTGTGTTTAAAGCCGTGGGAGACCGGATGACCTGTTCATACTGCTTATAATCAGGGAGAACCCAGGGGCTAAGGAAGAGAATTTGGCGATAGAAACTGTCTCTTGTATCTCTCACCAGATTCTGAATTTAAATCTATTAAGCAGGAGCAAGCCCCCTCCCACCCCACCCCACATTCAAACTCCCAGGCCAGGGCTGTGGAAAGGTGAGCCCTGCAGTCTGTGTGGATGTGGTCTGAGATTGGACCACACCACAGATCTGACGATCGAGTTCTTCCTCACAATTCGGCTTGAGAGAGACATCGTGGCCTTAAATGAGCCTGGGCTCTCTTTTTATCTTTATTTAATTAGCCAATTCATTTTTCTGCTACTGAAGATTGAACCTGGGCCCTTGTGCCTGCTAGGCACTGTACCATTGAGCCACATACCCCTCCAAAGCCTGGGCCGTCTATGGGAGTACTCATGGTTCTAACGCCGGAAAAGCCAAGGAAGCATTTGGGAGATGGCTGTGATGAGAAACTACAGTTCCCCTCCTCCACCGTGCAATCTGTAGATTCATTCCCAGGCCAAGAGCTGCTCCTGGCCAGCAAGTCAGGGGCATTTGCATGTTTTTATCTGGGCCAGGACAGCCCGCAGGCAGCCCCTGGTCCAGGCCACCGTGAACGATTTAGCACCGTGAAAGAGCCACAGCGGGGAGATAGGGCTGTGCAGAACTACGGACACTAAGCATTCATGTAGCTGAAGAGATGAATGGACCGGAAACTCCAGCTTGGGTGGGTGACAGAATGACTAAAGTTGACATAGGCTGCACTGAGAAGCATTTGCTGCCCTCTGGAGCTGAATGACCTACCTGCAGCTTTTGTTCTTGTGTCTTTTTACATAAAGAACTGAAGGACAGTGCTACACGTGGGTCGCCACGTCTGCAGAGAAGACTCGCGCCTCCTCATCTTCCCCCTATGGAACCTTTCCGTACCTAGCCCGGCTGCTACATCGTACTAGTCTCGTCTGCCACCTCGTGGCTAAATGTCACCTCTGCATTTAGTGACAACAGGTAAGGAAGGACCTTACCACAGAAAGCTGCTCTAACGCTCTTGAATACCGATGAATACCGATGAATGCAAGTCCATTTCGGACCGGGGCGCTTCATGAGTCACCAAGGAGAGTAAACTACAACCAGGGTGGTGCTTGTGTGAGAGGCTATGAGTCCTCAGGTGGAAGACCCAGCGGGCTATCAGACTATAGTGAGATGAAATCTCCTCATACCAGATCAGGGAATACTTCTACAATCACTTGGATCCCTGGAAGATCTTGACACACCCAGGGGCTATCCCATCTACACCAAGCCCCTAAAATAGAGCAGAGAAAACCCAGTGCAACACGGGTTGGAGAGATGGCTCAGTGGTTAAGAGCACTGCCTGCTCTTGCAGAGATAGGTCCTGAGTTCAATTCCCAGCAACCATGTGGCGGCTCACAACCATCTGAAATGGGATCTGATGCCCTCTTCTGGTGTGTCTGAGGACAGCTACAGTGAACTCATATACATAAAATAAATTTTAAAAATCTTAAAAAAAAAAAAAGATCTCTTACCACTAGCTGATTCTACACAATTCTAGGGCAAGCTTATCCCAACAGCAAGCAGACCTTCTAGAGTGTGAAGACACACAAGAAAATTGACAATTAGGCCAAACTGGACCAAACTGGGCCAAACTGGGCTGGAATATGGGCCTTGATGCTCTCTCTGGAGACGGTGGAAAGTTTACACTCTTCCTCATTCCCCCAGCAGGGCAGAGCTATGTGAAGATTAAGTAGGTGAATCCTAGCACCGAGGAGAGCCCCTAAAGAGTGTCCATCAGGGTTCTTTCAGGATTACTTCCTTACTTTTAAGATGGGATCATAACAATCATCCAGTTAACTGGGGAATACATGTTCTATATTAGTTCAAATGTTCCAGGTCCTTGCCTAATGCTGCAAGCCACAACCCACACTTGGGCTATTTGCTACCTGGCCTTTCCACAACCTCCCATCCTACGGAGCAATAGAGTAATCGAACATTCCCGTCTTAAGTTTACCAGAAGCCTATAGGACCGCCACTCCTCTAAAAGGTGACATTCCTACTCAAGGCCACCAAGCTCCACTCCACAGTATCCAGGGACCCTCACTCCCCAGGAGTGGGCTTTGGGCTGGAGGCCGCTGCTCCCTTGACCTGCTGTTGAGGTGACATAGCAGAGACTTGAGGGCAGAGCATGACGGGGACCGGGACTCATTGCTTGGGGAGCCCTTGGTCATCTAATGATTCTTCTCTTGCCACTTAATTTTAAGGGCCTTGGATTCTCACAAAAGGGGGAAGCAGCTGCCTGTAAGGATTTACAGATGACTGCGTGTAGACATGCCCTGCATAAGCCTACAAACTTCTCTCTTCTTTGTTCTGATTTCTATTTATATTTTTGAGACAGAGTTGCACTCTGTAGCCCAGGCTGGCCTAGAACATGAGACAGTCCTCCTGCCTCACTCTCTTGAGTGCTGGGATCACAGAGTAAACAGCCACATTCAGCTCTGAGCCCCTCTTGCTAAGCTCTGGAGTGGAGTTGGCTTTGCCTCTAATCCCAAAATGGCCCTGGACTAGCCACTAAACTCTGGGCCTTCACTCTCTCAAGGAGGAAGTGAGAACACTACTCGCATCTCACAGTTGGAATGTTGTGTTCGTCCTTCAGAAAGACCTGGAAAGAAAGGCTAAACCCCGATCTGGGCTGAAGACAGCCACAGAGCCTACCATTAGCATTTGGTGCCTTCGATTGTTTCTCTGTGTTGAAGAGGGAAGACAGGCAGGAATTTGAGATCCTCCTGCCTCAGCTGAGTTCTGGAATGGATTGCGGACAAGTCCACTGTGCCATCATGCTCATTTGGACCATGCATCCAACTGGTTTGTACTATAGTACTGTGTGACCACGTGTTGCCTGGAGCCATCCACTCTGCCCCTTCTTGGCCCAGCTCACATAGTTTCTACAGGATGTAGCTCAGTTGGTAGATCCATGGCCTGTCAGGCACAAAGCCCTGGATTCGAGTCCCAGTTTGGCGTAAAACCAGGTGTGGTGGCTCATGGAAACAGGAAGATCAATGGTCAAAGCTCATCTTTGGCTACATAGGAAGTTCAAAGCTGCGTAGGACCCTTGCCTCAAAAAACAAACCAAAAACAAAGAAAAGAAAAGAAAAGAAGAGAAAAGAAAAGGTGTGTGTGTGTGTGTGTGTGTGTGTGTGTGTGTGTGTGTGTGTGTTGTGTCAACTCTTGGCTTCCGTTTATGAAACAAGGGAGAAGGAAACCCCGTGGTTCTGGGGCACTCCTACCCCAGCTCAGAACAAATCCAAGAGACTCGCTGGCTTTGCGAAGACTTCTTCTATTTCTGAACTTTTAACTCTAAAATCCCCATAAAGAGTGACTTAGTGGCCTGGTGCGGTGATACACACCTTTATTCCCAGCATGTAGGAGGCAGAGATGGATCTCTGTGAGTCAGAGGCTATCGTGGTCTACAAGCTAGGCAGATTTATAAAGGGAGACCTTGTCTTGTAAACAAAAACCAAACCAACAAAAAAGGATGAAAAAAAGGCAGGGGTGGGGTGTGGGGAACAGAGAGAGGATGGCATGGTGCTAAGCTGCTTGCTCTCAAGGGCATTAATCTCAATAGTCTTAATCATTGTAGGCAAAGAGTAGATAAACCAGAGGCTGCCGGAGAGTGCTCACCAAGACTAGATAAACCAGAGGCTGCCGGAGAGTGCTCACCAAGATCTACTTCCTTTGTTCACTGAGCACGCTTTCCTACCCCACAAGGTCCCCACCTCTGGGGAAGTCTGTGAAGTTCTGACTTGTCTCTTTTGGACTGTCCAGAACAGTTCTGGCCTCCCTGGGGCTGGGGCATTCTCTGCAGCTGCCCCAACCCTCTCTGCCTTAGCCGGACACAATGTAACTTACTTTTTTGCTTAGAAAACCCTCAATTACCTGCAATCAGATCAGAGAGATGGCTGAAAACCAAAAAGCAGAAGTAGAAATGTCAATATCGGGAGCTGGGGAAGGAAATCTTGGCTGCCAGGAGTTCCAGAATCAATCTGTCTTTAAATAGACTAAAAGCAGTTCTGAACTGAAAGCCTTCTACACGACGTCATTGTGACTTGGGACAGGATTTATATACACAACTCAGGTTGGCCTCCAGGAACTGCTGTTCCCCACCCAGCAGCAGAAGGCCATATACTTGAGTCCTTTGACCGTCTGAGACTGCATGTAGAAAGACCATTAAGAAAGGTTTGGTTGGGCCGTTGTTTTCCAGTGTTACACAATGAGCTAGATACGTTTGTAATTCCCAGCTCGGATCCCTTATCTACATAATGCATTATATGTTGCCAGCTAGGCTATAGACCCCTCTCCCCCTGTTTCCCTTCCCATCTCCTTCTCTGCTTAGCATAGTATCTGATACATAATGATACTTAATTCACTCTTGTTGGAAGAAAAGATGAAGACATGCAGATGAACAACACATTTGTTCCATTCTGGGGAGTGAGACTCCCTGTGCCGATCTGAAGCTACTGACATCACAAAAAGAAATGCTATCGGCTCTCATAAGCCAGTCTCAGTCAGTCCTAGCTCACCACTGAAAACACAAGACGGTGTGGGGGGGGAGGGGGATACTCCAAAAGTATGGCTCAGTGGGAAGGCTGGCACCTGAGTCATTAGGTTCCTTGAAAAGCTAAACAGAGTTATCATAGGGCCAAGAGCTCCACTCCTACGTATTTATTACCAGAGAACAGGGATTCATGAGATGTTCTCTATAGGACTGTGCACATTAGCCAAAAAGGAGAGCGTCAAACAGATGAATAGGATGCGGAGATGCCTCCGTGGTAGTTAGGAGCAGGCACCGCCCCTCCAGTGGACCTGAGTTTGGTTCCCAGTACCAGGGGATCTGAAGTGTCAGACACCTGCATTCAGATGCACATCCCCACACACGGATACATACACATAACTAAATATATATCTTGGCCAGGCAATGGCAGCACAAGCCTTTAATCCCAGCACTGGGGAGTCAGAGGCAGGCAGGTCTCTGTGAGTTGGAGCCAGCCTGGTCTACAGACCAGGTGTGGGAATTGAACCCGGGTCCTCTGTAAGGACAGAACATGCTCTTAACCATGGAGCCACCTCTCTAGCCCCTGGAATTATAGCTCAAAGGACACATCTGCCTTCTTCAAAAATAAGTGGTGGAGGACGGGGTTGGGGCAAGAGTCATCTTACGTGGATGTGGCAGATTGTCCGGTGGCCACACATTCCTTCCACACTGGTGTCCCCACTCCTTTTGTGACATGCCCGCTGCTGTTCCTCATCTCCTCATCAGCAGAGCCCGCAGTCACAAATCTTACATCTAGCCTAGTTTCATTTGCAGAGCATAGTAGAAGTAAGACGTGTGTTTACGGCAGAGCCTGGGCCTCACAGCTTCCCTTTTAAGAAGGATGCTTTTCACTCTTTAATCAGCTGGTCTGCCTCACTGTAGACACAATACATATGTGTAACATATATGTTAGGAGTTTCTCATAATATGTAGAAAGTCACATAGTGTCCGATGCATAGCCATTCCCATTAACACTCCAAACAGAGCTTCTCTTACCCATAGCTGGCTCCTGATCCATAGTCACTCACCTTCTGGCCCTGTTGGCCTCCCTGTAAGTCATAGGGACAAAGACAGAATGTCATTAGAAAATCTGCTTGGCTGGGAATGGTGTCACACAGGAGGCAGAGGCAGGTAGATCTCTGTGAGTTCAAGGCCAGTCAGGTCTACAGAGCGAGTTCTAGGTCAGCCAGTGATGCATAGTGAAGACACTCTCTCAAAATTAAATAAACAAACCAACTTCTGTCCTAGCTGTGAAACCCTGGGAAAGTCAGTACCTCCAACTGCATTTCTTCCCTTCTGATGTAGTGAATAATGATAACCACATGACGTGTGCATGTGTACACACACATACACGCACGCACACACATGCACACACATGCACACACACAGGCACACACGCGCACACATAAATAAAATAAACGTAATAAACGGAAGCACCTGTTATGGTAGTAGTCTGGGTAGTTGTTGAATGCTGGCCCTGAGCGTTATATAACTTTGTTATATAGCTTTGTTTCTTTTTCTTTCTCTTTTTTTCCCTTTCCTTTCCTTATTATTTTTTTGCTATTGTTGTTGTTGTTTTCTTTTGTCGTTTTTGCTTGTTTTCTTGAGACAGGTTTTTCTGTGTAACAAGCCTTGACTGTCCTGGACCCACTTTGTAAACCAGGCTGGCCTAGAACTCAGAGAGATCCACCTGTCTCTGTCTCTGCTGGGATTAAAAGCGCATGCCACCATGAATGGCCTTGTTTTTGTTTTTTGACATAGAGTCAGTCTCACAGAGGTTCATTGCCTCTGCCTCCTGAGTGCTGGGATGGAGTTGTGCTGCCACCAGGCCTCGATAATTAGAACTAATTAGAGGCCTTTCCTAGTATCAGCTTCTCCCTGGGTTGGCCCTTTTGATTTCTAGTTCCAAACAAAATAACCAAGTCTACTGACCACATTCAAGTGCATGGGTCACACATGGCTCCGTGACTTAGAACCAAAACCATGAGCCAAAATTGATTTCTATTTTGTGGTTTTAAGGATCAAACCCAGGCCTGCTGCAGCTAAGCAACAGAGCTGTCTTCCCAGATGCCTTCAAAACTTAAAGAGAGAGGGAGGGGGAGGGGGAAAGGGAGGGGGAGGAGGAGGGGAAGAGGGAGGGAGAGGGACAGGCATGGGCCTGTCTCCTGGCAGCGTCATTAGGAGGACGCAGGGCATCACCGGCAACATCTAAGGAGCACACGCGCATGCGCTCGCAAGCGCGTGAGAGTGTACATATGAAGCGGCCGCTTTCGGTGGCTTTGTCGAACTGACACTAGAACCTGATGATCTCAGTCACCCTAAAAAGAGCCTCACACCATTTGCAGCCACTCCATGATCCCGCTCCCTGCCCCTGAGCAGCCTCTAATCTACTTTCCGTGTCTAGACATTTATCTTTGAGGAACATTTCATCCTAGCATCCTTAGAACCTGTGGTCTTTTGCATGACACCTAGGCATGTACCAGTACTTTATCTCTTGTATTGTCAAACAGTATTCTACTGTATGTACATACCAAATTCTGTTTATATTTAAACATATTTAAATTGTTTCTCCTCACTATGATGAGTAATGCCGCTATGAACACCTGTGTACATGTTTTTTGTATGAATCTGTTTTTCTTCCTCCTGAATAGATGCCCACAAGTAAACTTGCAGGCTCACATATTAACACTGTGTTTAACATTCTAAGAATTTTATGGCACGTGGGTTATATTTTAATAATGCCATTACAAGAGAAAAGGCAGGGGGAGAAAAACCCCTAAAACTCCTGGCCACCATTTGGAGTAGCTCTGTACTCTTTACATTCCTAGAATAAACTAAGTATTTTCCTAAACAGGAAACAATAACTTTATATCTCATTGGGAATACTTGAAAACCATAGGACTAACCCTCTCAGCTCCTGCTGGACAGTTTGCAAAGGCCTGTGTGGTCACAGGAGTAAAGCAGGCTACATAAAGCAGGCTGGTGGATGGCCCGTGTTAAAAACTGCAGCAGGTAGCTTTGAATACAAGGATTTACCAGACCAGATGTCTTTCATGGTTTGGTGAAGTCTTCTGACCCTTTCCCAAACAACTGGGAAGTTGCAGCTACTGCTAAAAAAAAAGAAAAAAAAAAAGAAAAAAAGAAAAAAGGAGAAGATCACGAGAAGAGAGACTCCTGAGAGCAAAGCAACCCTTCAGATGGCTTTGGCTGCATGCTGGGCCCCTGATCCTCAGAGGCAACTGTGCAGCTCAGGCTCCGACCCCCAACCAAACTTGAATGTCTCCACACATTCTGGAGTTCTCACAGACTGAGGGTGGGGCTATGCAATGGTGCATTTACACTGTAAAGTTCGATCATTTCTTCTCCTAGGACAGGATGCAATTAGACATCATAGCACCCATCAAAAGCATTGGGTAACAGCAGTATTAGAGAACATCCTGGGGTGCACATGTGCATGTGACTCACCAAACTGAACCTGCTACAGATACTGTTAAGCAAGGCTTAGCCACAGTTGACCCGAACTCAAAACCCCATGCAGTCATTTTCATTGAGGAATGCAGCCAGAGCTTGCAGAAAAGCAGGAAAAAAAAAAAAAAAATCTCTGTGTTGACAACCGTATTGGCATCTCCACTGTGAGACTTACTGTTGATACTAGACTGTTATGTAATATCACACACCAGTACATGTTTGGATTTCAGATCTACATTTGACAGACCATTTCCCACCGCATGCCTTGCTTGTATCTCTAAATGGAAGCAAGACCCAGTCACCAGCACAGGAGTATGGTCGGAGACCATATGGCGTAGGTGGGGGGGAAGGGGTTTCCTGCTGCTTAAGATGATATGAGTCCTCCCATTTCCCAAACCTGTCCATCTGCTACCTCATCTGCAGCTATGTCCACTGGAGCTATTTCAACCAGCTTGCACTTACTTGAAAAGCATATGTCTAAATTTATGAAATGCAATTTAAATGAACTGGTTAAACATGGGCCATAGGCCTTGAGAGAGAAACTTTCTGCAGAAGAAAACCCAGCTATAAACGATGTTCTCACTGGGACTGCTGGGAAAGACATGATAGTCATGGGAAGAGCACAGGGACAGGAACCCAGGGAACACAAAGCAATAAATCACATATGACACTATCAAAGCGATATCATGAAATATGTAAGTGTGCTGAACTCTCTGATAACGACAGTCTGCCGTGAACCAGAAGACACAGAGCAGTAAGCGGAACAGATTAGGAATCAGTTTTCCTGTGTTTTACAAGCCTGGTCTACATAGTAAGTTCCAGGACAGCCAGGACTCTTACACAGAGACTCTGGCTCAAAACCAACCAACCAACCAACCAACCAACCAACCAACTAACCAACCAACCAACCAACCAACCAACCAACCAACCAACCAACTAACCAACCAAGCAACTAACCAAATGAATAACTATTTTTCTTTAATGGCTTTTAAATTCATTTATTTATTTAGGTTTTTCTAGACAGGGTTTCTCTGTGAAACAGCTCAGGCTGCCCTGGTATTCCCTTTGTAGACCAGGCTGGCCCCCAACTCACAGAGATCTGCCTGCCTCTGCCCCCTAAGTGATGGGATTAAAGGTATGTGCCACCTTGCCTGGCTTCATTTATTTTTATTTTATGTGCATGGTGTTTGGCCTGCATATGTCCCTATATGAGGATGTTAGAGCCCTGGAACTAGAGTTGCAGACAGTTTTGAGCTGCTCTGTGGTTGCTGGGAATTGAAGCCAGGTCCTCTAGGAAGAGAAGAGCAGTCAGTGCTCTTAACTGCTGATCCATCTCTCCAGTCCAAATCAATATATTTTTATGGGCTAGAGAGATGGCTCAATGGTTAAGAGCACTGGCTGCTCTTCTAGAGGTCCTGAGATCAATTCCCAGCAACCACATGGTGGCTCACAACCATCTGTAATGGGATCTGATGCCCTCTTCTGGTGTGTCTGAAGACAGCGATAGTGTACTTATCTACATACTTATCTACATATATAATGTACTTATCTACATATATAATGTGTCTGCACATGATGGGAGAGCACCTGGGTAATCACTGGGACTGCTGGGACAGTGAGAAGAGAGTAATCCTGTCCACCTGGATCCTCTTCCACACTGGGACAGTCTTACATGGCAGCCCCTTTTATCCAGAGTCATCTTGTTGGCATGATGAGAAAGACAGATTTAAGTATGTTAACATTTATTTATTTTTATTTTATCTGCATTTGTGTTTTGTCTACATGTATGCACTGCAACATGTATGTGTCACACAGCCTCAGAGGTGGAAGTGGGTGTAGTTACAGAGTCCCGAGTCTGCATATGGATGCTTCCTGTCATTGATGGAGTAATGGGAAGGCCACATCATTCGGGTGCCAAAAACACACACCCTAAATTCCTTCAGGAGGGCACATTAACAACACATCAGAGACATTCTGTTCTTCAAAAGTACTGAGTCCTTAAGACAGCCAAATGGTGCAGTCTTCTCCCTAAGGAAAAAGGCCACGGGAAGACAGCTGTAAAATATGAGGAGGGAGCTGGGATGTAGCTCAGGGTACAAGTGCCTACCTAGCATGTTGATCTCTAGCAACACACACACATACACACACAGAAGTGAGGGAGGAGGAAGAGAGGAAGAGAGGAAGAGAGAGAGAGAGAAAGAGAGAGAAGGAGGGAGGGGTGGGAGGGAGGGAGAGAGAGAGAGAGAGAGAGAGAGGCAATGGGGAGGGGGGAGCTGGAGTTAGGCATGTAGCTCAGCATGGATAGACTTCCTAGCCTGCCTGAGGTGCTGTGTTTGGTCCCTACACAGCAAGAAAGAAATATGCAGCAAAGGCCAAGTGGCATATACCTGTGATCCCAGCACTTGGGAAGTTGCAACAGGCAGATCTCTGTGAGGCCAGCCTGGTCTACAGAGTGAGTTCCAGGACAGCCTGGTCTACACAGTGAGTTCCAGGACAGCTAGGGCTACACAGATAAACCCTGTCTCAAAAAAAAAAAAAAAAAAAAAGCTTGAGTCAGGCATAGTGGCTGCCAGGAAGTGAACAGTTGTGCTCCCACAAGCCTTTCATGATGTTCTAACTACCACAGGCCCACAAGTCACCCAGTCAGCCAACCACAGACTGCAGCCTATGACGTCATCAGCCGAGATCTGTCTCCTCCTTTAACCAGTTGTCTTGGGTGTTTATCCCAGCGACAGAACTCTGGCTAACACAATAAACAAGATGCTTAGAACAGAAAGGCCCTGACATCAGAGGCACAATAAGCTGCCAGAATGCTAACAATTAAGCTTATATTTAATAAACAAAGAAAGGACTAGAAGATTGCTCTCTAGAGGATGGAGTGGGCCAGGAAGACAAAAACATACAAATTAGTCATACTGGTGAACCCTCTCTCCACTAGCCACTAGCCCACAACTCCCTGGGAGGTGCCGTTAGCATTTATGGCTTACTCTTTTTTAGTTTTGATTGTTGTTGCTGTGTGTAAAGTGTGTATGCAAGTGTTGGCTTGTGCATGCCACGGTGTGCAAGTAAAGGCCAGAAGACAATTTTTTAAAAAAATTGACTTATTTATTTTTGTATGAGTACACTGTCACTGTCTTCAGTCACAGCAGAAGAGGACATCTGATCCCATTACAGATGGTTGTGAGCCACCATGTGGTTGCTGGGATTTGAACTCAGGACCTTTAGAAGAACAGTCAGTGCTCTTAACTGCCACGGACCAGGATTTCTCGCGGGGTCCCTGTTCCGCGGGACAAGGAAGGGATTCTGGCCAGGTGGGCACGGGATTCGGCTTTGACAAACAGACTACA
>NW_022196911.1:98826260-98843313 GCF_008632895.1 Mastomys coucha | reverse complement strand
GCAACAATGCAGAGGCAGGAGGCTGACTTTCCTTGAAGTTTTCGCCTCAAATACCGCCATCACGCAAGCGTGCGTGACACTTAACTGCTGAGCCATCTCTCCAATCTCTGCCTTCTCCTCCCCCAGAAGACAGCTTTTGAAAGCCAGTTCTTTCCTATCATGGGTTCTGGGGGCAAGCCCAGGTTGTCAGGCTTGCTCAGCTATCTCCCTGTCCCTGTGGCCTTAGATCTTAAATAGAACAGCTAACCAATGAGCTTAGAAACCTAAACAATGTATTTAAGGTTGGTCATGGGCATGGTGGCACATATCTATAATTTCATCACTAGGGAAGCTGAACCAGGAGAATGGCCAAGGAGGGGAGATGGTGAGTTTGAATCCTGGAACCCACATTAAAAGCTAGGTGTTGCTTAGGTGTCTGGAACAACTGGTACTGCAGAGGTGGAGACTGGTAGGTCAGGAGAACTCACTGGCTAGCCAGCCTAGCTATTGTCCCTGGCTGCATGTATGTATGTATGTATGTATGTATGTATGTATGTATGTATGGACTGGTTATGTTGGTTCGTACCTTTAATAGCAGCACTCAGGAAGCAGAGGTAGATATATTTCTATGAGTTCAAGGACAGCCTGGCTCTCTCAGGTGAGTATAGCTCATGTCAGGTTAACATAAAACTAGCTGGCACAGATGGGATGTAGCTCAGTGGCAGAAGACTTAGCTGTGTTCCAGGCCCTGGGTTCAAACCTAAGTAATGGAAACTCCCCAAATACAACACCAAACCTACCCACAGGGCCACCAAGTGAAACCACCAAACATTACCTATAGCAACTATTAACCTCTCAGCAGATATTCCAACAGCAACAGTTGAGCCAAAGCATGATGGAACACACTTCTAATCCCAGCCCTAAGGAGGCAGAGGCAGGTGAGTATCTGTGAGTTCAATCTCAGGCTATTCTCAACACCACCATCTTACAAGGCCAGCCTGGGATAGTACAAAAGGGCGGGCAGCAGAAACAGAGTGGAACATCAATAGTATCATATGAAGCTGCACAAGCCTGGTGACCTGAGAGTGATTCCCAGAATGCACATAAAGGTGGAAGGAGAGAAACGGCTCTGCAGAGCGTTCTCAGAGTGCGCTCTGGCAAGCGTGTCCATAGCTCTGCCCCCCACCACATGTACATATACAACAGTAATAAATTCAGTCAATTTTTTCCTAAAGATTTATTAATTTATATATTCAAGTACACTGTAGCTATCTTCAGACACACCAGAAGAAGGCATCAGATCCCATTCCAGATGGGACTACTGCTTCCCTAGTAATGGAATTCCAGATGTGAGCCACCATGCCCAGCTCCCCATTATTACCTCTTTTATTTAAAATTTGACTGGAGAGATGGCTCAGTGGTTAAAAGTACTGGCTGCTCTCCCAGAGTCCTGAGTTCAATTCCCCGCAACCACATGGTGGCTCACAACCATCTGTAATGGGATCTATGCCCTCTTCTGGTTTGTCTAAAAACAGCTACAGCATACACATATACATAAAATAAATAAATCTTAAAAAAAAAAAAAAAGAATACCTCATGGAATGTCATCCTCCAAGAACAGATTCCGAGGGTCTCTGATCCAGGCACAAATGGCCAAAGTGTTACAGCTCTCAGAAAGGAAGCCCTTCGAAGGGCATGTAGCCAGAGTCTTAGGTCTTGCCCACTACTGCGGCAGTGCCAATGCCAGTGGCAGGGGTGGTAGCATCAGGAATGGCAGGAATATGAGCCCAGTCTTCCTGCTGGGTTCAAGGTCCAACAATGAATGCTTTGAGAGAGAAAACTCTTCCCCAAAGAGTTTCAGCTCTGTAAAACAGCCACTCTCAGAAGATTCCCGGTGAAGTAACTTGTGCACTTTCTTCCATGTGGATAAGGACTTTATAAGCATTGAGGCCTTGGGTGGGATCCAGGGGTATATTCCCACCGGCTCAGTCTGAGATGCTAATGATGCTCTACCAGCATGGGGAAGGATTCAGGCGTTTTCCCTACATGGTCCTCTCATGGTCAAGAGCAGGTAGGCAGGGAGGAAGCTCCAGCCAGTCTCAGTTCTGAGTTTCCCAGGATTTGGGCTCACTCAACCTTGCCAGTTCTTCTGTTGGTACATGGTCCACTTGCCCCACAATGGAAGGTCATGGGAGTTTCTTTTCTAACAGTTTTATTTGATGTGTGTGCCATTTGTGGGTAAGCATAATGTTATCATGCACTGTGTAAAGGTTGTTCAAGTGTTTCTCTGCTCTTGTATCTTGTTGCAATCTGGACATGACATTGTAATGCTTATACCAAGAACCTCCTGTCTCAAGTTTGTGTAAACATGCTCATCACTTATTCTCTGCCTTGTCAATAAAAGCTGGAAAAGCCAGTAACTACCGGCAGCAGAGAGAATAGGGCAGGACTTCTGCCAGCCAGGGGAGGAGGGAAGAAAAGGGGGAAGAGAGTGGTCCCGGAGAGGGATCATGGGAGAACACACCTAAAGCCCAGAGAGCCAGACCAATACTAAAATGCAAGTATCTCAAGGATTTTGGCTGGGAGGTAGCCAGGTAAGATTAGAGGGTTAGAGTGAATAATAATACCTAGATATTGTGGTTTAAGCTGAAATAAAACCTAGGTTCCCTGTGTTGTTATTTGGGGAACTAGCTAGGACAAAGAAAACAGTTTCTATATTAATTTACCACATACTTTTTTTTTCAAGGTACAAACAGGGTTTATTTCACACTAATATATCACCTGGACTTTTTGTGTCAAATAAATAGAAATTCTCTTTAAATAACCATCTCCTCATTTTGCATCTAGACCAGGAACAAACAGGAGCAATTCTTAGTACATCCAGGGGCCATGAAGCTTACAGAGAGGCAGACAGCAGGTTATAGGTCACGTGGTTGGAGGCCCTCAATCCCAGGCCGAAGGGCCTGACGGGACAGACACGAATTCTCTATTGCTTCTGCGGAGAAGCCCCTTGTAAAGGCAGAAGAGAGGAGGGTGAATAATTCCCAGAAACAGTAGCAGAGGGGTAGTAGGGCTTCCTCTCTGCCAGCCACTGGAAGCACGGAGTAAAATCCCTGGAAGCAACAGAAAGAACAAGGGTGGCTGAGCAAGGGTGGCTGTGTATTGTCGGTCTGCTGGGACAGAGGATCTTCCAGGGCCAGGCGCACAACAGGGGTAAGGAATGTGAATGCGGCTTCACAGGGCCTGTCGACATGGCTGGTCTTAGGAGCCCAAGAGATGGAGAACAATGGTCACCAGGCTGAAGGGACTGGACAGCAGTGGAAGAGTGGCCAGAGAGTCCCTCTGTGTGTGTGTGTGTGTGTGTGTGTGTGTGTGTGTCTACTATCATGAGGAACAAGGGGTCATCCCGTGTTCCTGCAAGCTCCAGAGATGGTAAAAGGGAAGCTGGGTAGCAGAGCTGTGAGCTGAGCTGGGGCGGGAGCTGGAACTTGGCGCTCAGAGGCCATGAGTTCCATCTATCAGGGCTAGCTCCTGCTTACTTTATACTCAAGCCTGGGGAAGAACAGGGCCCTCCCTGGCCTCCAGGAAACCCAAATGCAGTTCTATGGGAGGCCCAGTAAGGGGTCTTCGGGAGGTGGGTAGGGTCTCCTGGGGGGGGATAGTAGGGTGGTGGGGGAGGCCGGCTTGTGGGCATGTAGACATTGTGTGGGTTGCACGGGTTGTAATAGGTGCTGGCAGCGGCTTCTGCAGCCTTGGCCTCAGCTGCAGGAGTAGAGGGAGCATAGGGGTCACTGACAGAAGCCTCCATAGGCCCAGGATAAGGTGGTGCCGGGGGCTGTGCATATCCCATGGCCCTATCCATCATGGGAGGTCCTGGATAGAACTCGGCGGGGGTGGAGGGTGTGCAGTGGATAAATCTAGCCAGGAGGGCAGGGGTACATTCCATTGGCGACTGGCAGGGGAAAGACATAGGCCACGCTGGGCATGTCAGGGTACCCATAGGCTCCGCTGGGGATTTCACCTCTGGACGCTTGAGATGCCACCTGGAGCATCCACTGCCCAAACTCAATGGCGCCCCCTGCTGTGAAGGTCAACTTGTAGGAGGCAGAGCCTTCCCAGCCACCTCCTGCTTCAGCCTTCACTGTTCGGGTAATGAAATTCGCACCAAACACCTGCTGCTTGATCGCACCGTCTTTCATCAGGTAAATGGGGATCATGAGGGACTGCATGGCCTCCTTCCCCTTAGACAGAAAGATGACCCAGTACGGAGTAAGGTAGACGGTGCCTTTCTTGGTCCCTTTTAAGGCTTCTGGCACATTCATGCCGTTGAATGTAAGTTCCACATGATCATAGGACATTAAGATGCTCTTAGTGTTGTTGACGATCACTGATCACTCTGCCGCCCTCTGAGTGATTCTTGTTGAGCGCCATAGTCTTTTTCACAGGGGTCCTGAGACTTGGCCCGACTCTAGTCTACCACACACATTTATATTTAAATTACCATTACATCTGTGGGAGATTGTAACTGGATAGATGAGTAGGCATCTCACTATCTTGTTGATAGTAACAAATTTTCCAAGTGCCAGTTGTTTTTCTTGAGATTGGTCATTTGGGATAAGGCACTATGGCTAGGTTCATTAAGAATTAGGTTCCATGCTGGGCAGTGATGGCGCATGCCTTTAATCCCAGAACTTGGGAGGCAGAGGCAGATGGATTTCTGAGTTCGAGGCCAGCCTGGTCTACAGAGTGAGTTCCATGTCAGCCAGGGCTATACAGAGAAATCCTGTCTCGAAAAACAAAAACAAACAAACAAACAAACAAAATTAGGTTCCAGATATTTATATAAGATATAACAAATCACTGCGGTTAGCTGCTAAGTTGGATCTGATGATTAAAGTGTTGGAATTTCTGATTTTACTTCTGGCCTTTGGGCCCTCACATCAGATCCTGGATAGATTAGCAAGCTCAAATCCTGGACAAGGGAGGAAGTTCATCGTTGGGAGTGTCTTCAGAGCTAAGTGGGGGTATCGGGGGAGGGGGAACCTAGTTGGCATTGCTCATCCACCATAGGTTCATGAGACCGTAAGTCACGGCCAGCTTGAGAGGGATTTTAGAGAGAATGCAACTGCAGGTTGAAGACAGGGATGCAGGACAGCAGCACTTGTAACTCGAAAGGGTGATGGGAGAGACTAAAGATGATTGGTTTATATCTCTAAGATAATAACATCTGGAGCTTCGTGGCCTGTAACCAGGAAGATGCCAATCATATCAGAAAGTTAAAGACACAAGGTCAAAGGGGGATCACACCAGTGACAGGACCCAGGGAAAGTAGTAAAAAGTGGAGCCTGTGTGTCCTTCTGTAGGAGCCAGCTCTCCGAGGCTCTCTTATTGAGACATAGCAGCTTATCTAGTCTCTTGGCTGCTCCTTGTACCACTTCTGAATGATTGACATAGATGCAGACTTCTTTCCCTAGGAACAAACAGCTTCCCTTGGACTGTTGTAAAGATGATGAGAGCATGGCTGTTCTGTAGTACTACTGAGACAAGAAAATGAACCTGGCTCTGACAGGTCCTGAGACAGGCTGAGATGTGGGCTAGTCTCGTAGCTAATTTCATCAATGAGTGTAACAAGCAGATCTGAGTTCAATTATTCTAGTCCCCACACACAACCAAATGCCTCGTCACCCTGGGAGGGGTGCCATCTGAATAGTTCCTTCACATCAAGAAATAACCCCAAAGGTGAGCTGGGTGTGATGGCCCACGCCTTTACTCCCAACACTTGGGATGCAGAGGCTCATGGATCTCTGTGGGTTTGAGGCCATCCTGATCTACACAGTCAGTTTCAGACTTCAGAGTAAGACCCTGTCTCAAAAGAAGAATAAGTAAAGTTAGGCAGTAGTGGTACAAGCCATTAATCTCAGCACTCAGGAGGCAGAGGCAGGAGACTCTCTGTGAGTTCAAGGCCAACCTAGTCTACAGAGTAAATTCCAGGATAGCCAGGCCTACATAGTAAAACCCTGTCTCAAAATAAAATAAAATAAAATAAAATAAAATAAAATAAAATAAAATAAAATAAAATACAGCAGCAAAAAATGTTAAGAACTCATGAAACCCTTTCCAGATTAGGGTACCAAGCAACATGGAGATATTTTATTTTGAGAGCTTCACTTAATCCGAGCGATATTGGAATGAAAGCTGGGCCATTAGCAGACTGAAGGGATGGGGAAGCCCAAGATGAATAATATATTCTGTGAGAGTAGTGGTTACTGATAAGACCTTTGCTCTTTTACTAGGTCTGCACCTGGTCTACAGGAATAGCTACATATTTGAGTCTCTTGCTTGGAGGCACCGTGAGTGAAATCTGTTTGCTAGTACCCCCACCCCACCCCGCCCCAGGCAGAGGTCCACTACCTTGTAGGACGGGAAAGAGTGTGAGCTTAGGACTGGCCCCACATTCAGTGGCTCACAAAGTCTAAGGAACCTGTGTGCCTGTGAAAAGAATTTAGAATTTGGTGGGTGTCAGATTGCAAATGTGTCTTTATGAAAACTGTAAGGGATCCAGGGAGAGCCACTTGTTGTCAGGGTTTTGTACCCCACTCCCCAGGAGTGACAAAGCCTCATCTAAGGTATTCAGGCACTGAAGGCCCTGGGAGAGTGGAAGCTGAGGGGCCATCTAGCCTGCTAATCTGCTTGGTTCTTGGTTGTTCCCTTGAGAGAGGCTAGTGTGCTTCCTTCAATGTGCTGTGCATGGGTAAAGGGCACATAGTTTCTGTAGGCCAGAATCTCAGGGCCGTGTTTAATTGGGATTCGATGGGCAGTGACTAAGCCCTCTGTCTCCAGATGGCTGTAGGGATATGGGTGACAGGTAAAATATAGGCTGAATCTGTGTAAATGTTGGGTCCATGCTTGCTTCTAGCTGCATGAGCCCTCGCCGAGGCAGTTAGTTACGCCTTTTAAGGGAGTGTTAAGTTATCCAGGAGTCCAGAGTTGAGGATCTCTGTGAGACTTCCTGTTGTAGAAGCCAGAAACCATCAGCCAGGTTGGTAGACAGCTGCAGGTTTAAAAAAAAAAAAAAAAATCTTGTAGATCTGGTCTCGCCTGTTGCAGGAAGGTCAATCCTTTGTATTCTAGAATGTTCTATACCCTCCAGTAGTAGGGCAGCAAGATTTACATTTTGTCAAGCTTTTACCATAAGCTATGGGGTAAGTAAGGGGAGAGGATGGTATTTGTTGCCTAAGACCCAGTGGGAGACCCTCAAGCTGAGAAGTCCAAGGGCCTGGAGAAATGTAGGAACCGCCATATAGTGTCCCGGGTTGATTTAGAGGTTCCCCATCAGAGCTGCAGTGCCTCCAGTCAAGGAGGCAGCCCATGCTCGCGTCTAATGAAAAGATAAAGAAGCAGGTGCAGGGAGGCCCCCAAGGTCTGGGTTAACACTGCAGTACTATTCTCATTTGCGCTCGGCTTCCCAAAGGCCTCATGGAGGGATTTAGCTTATCAGGCTGAACATGGAGACTGAGTGTGCAACATCCTGCTATGACCAGGGATGTCCCCTGTGGCCCTTTGTGGTGGGGTCTCTAAGGTTACAAAGAGTCTCTGCTGTGACTCCAAAGGCTCCTTGTGCTGATGAAGTCTAAGTCCCAGGAACTGGACTTTTTGTAGGGATATTTGGGCCTTTTTGAAAGTGAGAACCTAAATCCATGTGAGGGCAGGTTTTGAGGTTAGGGCTAGTGTTTTGACCTGAAGTGTGCCCATTTAGACTGCCGATTAATAAACTAGACACTGAAAAAGGCTATGCCCAAGGGGAGTTTTCAGTGGGGGCCCTCTGGCTAGGGCCTGTCTAAAATGGCAGGGACTCCTGAGAGCCCCGAGGTTAAGGCAGTTCAAGTGCATTCATTGTTAGCAACCAAGGGTGGGCACGGGCTGCTCCACAAAGACAAATAGTGATGGTGATCCTGGGTGGACAGAAATACAAATGAAAGCAATCCTTAACATCTAACATCAAGAACCAGGTGGTACGGGAGGCTATCAGCCTCAAAAGGTTTTAGGGTTGGGAACTCGCTGGATTGTAGCTACAGCCTTACTCGTTGTTTTCAAATCTTAGGCTGTTCTTTAGAATGCACCCGATCTCTTTATTGCCAAGACAGGGATGTTGCGTGGAGGGTTACATGGGTGCAGTAGCCTAGTAGCCAGCCTGGAAGCTCTCCCTCAGGCTTTAAAGGGTGTGGAGGCCTTTAAGGAACAGTATCAGGATCTTTGAGGGCAACTATGATGGGAGTCTCTGTTAGTGAGCAGTCAGGGACGGCGGTACCCAGGGTTATGGTTAGTGGGTGGTCAGGATGGTGGTAGCCAGGAGTCACAGTGAGTGATCGGAGATGCTGGTACTCAGACTTTGGGAGGAACATCTTGGGTGATAGAGGGGTCTTAGGGGAAGTGATCGGTTACAGAGCTGTGCTCCTTAGTATTATTAACTGGACAGAATTGAGAACCACCTGCAAGATGGGCCTCTGGCAAGGGGGTGGGTCTTGATTATATGAATTGAGATGGGAAGACCTACCCACAGTAGGTAACACCTTTCCCTGGCTGGAATCCTGGACTGTAAATAAAGAAGGGGAATTGGGTAAGCTTTCATCGTTCTTGTCCTGAGCACTTCAGAAAACTGGCCAACCCACAATGTGTATATGGTTTTTTTCCTATGTGTATTTTTTCCAGCGAGGGTTGGTAGCTTTCACCAGCTTCTCAAAGAGTTTCTGAGACTTGGAAAAAAGAAAGAAAGAAGGAAAGAAAGAAAGAAAGAAAGAGAGAGAGAGAGAGAGAAAGAAAGAAAAGAAAGAAAAGAGAGAAAGAGAGAAAGAAAAAGGGGGGCAGAGAGATGGCTCAGTGGTTAAGAGCACTGACTGCTCTTCCAGAGGTCCTGAGTTCAATTCTCAGCAACCACAAGGTGGTTCACAACCATCTGTAATGTATCTGATGCCCTCTTTTGGTGTGTCTGAAGTGACAGTGTACTCATATACATAAAATAAATAAATCTTTTAAAAAATAGCTTTACAAATATGCTGAAATAGCAGGGCGGTGGTAGTGGTGCACGCCTTTAATCCCAGCACTCCGGAGGCAGAGGCAGACAGATTTCTGTGAGCTGGAGGTCTACAGAGTGAGTTCCAGAAGAAACCCTGTCTCAAAAAAATGGAAGAAAGAAAGGGAGGGAAGGAGGGAGGGAGGGAGAGAGAGAGGGAGGGAGAGTGAGAGAGGCAGAGGGAGGGAGAGAGAGACAGAGACAGGAAGGAAGGAAGGAAGGAAGGAAGAAAGAAAGAAAAAAAGAAAGAAAGAAAGAAAGAAAGAAAAAAGGAAAGAAGAAAGGTGTTTGACATCAAGCCTGAGTTAACCCCAGTGCCAGTACAGTGAAAGAAGAGATGGCTAAGTTGTATTCTGTCCTCTATACAAGTACCATGGTCTGCACGGGTACCACTGTGTGTGTGTGTATGTGTGTGTGTGTATGTGTGTGTATATATGCGTGTGCGTGTGTGTGTGTGTGTATGTGTATATGTGTGTATGCATGCATGTGCTTGAGGGCACACACACATACACACACAAAAAAATGTAAAAAAATATCATATTTCACTGGTTTATTGTCTATACTTCCCAATCTGTGGTTCCAAAAGCAGGGGCACCTGGGCTACGGCCCTGGCCTGGCTGAGGCTCTCTCTCTCTCTCTCCCTGGGACTTGCCTGTTGCTGCATGGCGCCTTACTTAAAAAGGAGGCAATGTATGAGTTATTTTATTATAGGAAGGAGAAATATGCTAGTTAAGTAGAGAGAAGAAAAGGAGAGGAAAGAGAGAGAGAGAGAGAGAGAGAGAGAGAGAGAGAAAGGAAGGAGAGGGAGAAAGGCAGAGAAGAGAACAAAGAGCAGAGAGGAGAGAGAGAGCAAGAGGGGAGAAAAGTAAGAGAACGAGAGTGAGGGCAAGAGGAAGTAAGAGTTAGAAGAGTAGGAGAGTAAGAGAGCAAGAGGAAGAGGAAGTAAGAGAGTGAGGAGGGGGCAAACCACCCCTTTTATTGTATGGGGCATGGCATGCCTCGCTTGTGGTCAGATGACTGTGTGTAAGGTCCAGCTAGAATGCTGGGAGTTTGAGACAGTGTCTGTCTGATAGAGCACACATCTCCTGCAGGGGCAGCTGTGAGGGGTCTGGGCTGAAATCTGAGCCATTGGTCTCAGAGCTACCACCAAACTCCTACCGTCCCTTATGAGCAAATGCTCAGTGGATCTCCCGGGTTCCAAGGTGCCTGCTCTACTGGACTCTGGCTGTCAGAACTGCCCACTGCCCCACACCAATCCTTAGACTGTAAACTCATAGGATCTGCTCTCTCTCTGTCTCTGTCTCTGTCTCTGTCTCTGTCTCTGTCTCTGTCTCTCCCTCCCTCCCTCCCTCCCTCCCTCCCTCTCTCTCTCTCTCTCTCTCTCTCTCTCTCTCTCTCTCTCTCATTTTTCAAGAAAGAATCTCTCTATGCAGTCTAGGCTGTCCTGGAGCTTGCTTGCTATGTAGACCAGGCTAGCCTCAAACTCCTGAGTGCTGGAATTAAAGGCATGTGCCAACAGTAAGGTTTTATATTATTTAATGACTTGTACGTTTAAGTGGTTTTCCTGTGTGTATGTATATACACCCTGTGTGTGCCTGGTACCCTCGGGAATCAGAAGAAGGCACTGGATTTCCTGGAACTGGAGTTATGGATGGTTATGACCTACTACATGGGAGCTAGGAACTGTGTGTCCTCTGCAAGAGCAATTAGTGCTCTTAACCATGGGGACATCTCTCCAGCCCCAGACTATAGAGTAGTCAGTAACAAAGGAAAGAAAGGGGAAAAAAGTATTATTCACTGCTTGGCAACAAAAAAAAAAAAAATTGTGAGAAAATTAAAAATATTTTTCTTTCAGGATCTAGGGGAAGGGGAAAATATGATCAAAATATATTTCATGAAATAGAATTTTTTTTTCCTGTTGGGTATGATGGCACAATGCTTTTAATCTCACCACTCAGGAGGCAGAGGCAGACTGATCCCTGAGTTCAAACCATAGTGAGTTCCAGGCTAGCCAGAGTTATACAGTAAGTCCTGTCTCAACCAACCAAGTGACCAACCAATTAATGATTTCTCCTGTAGCAAGAGTTTTGGTTTCTTAAAAAGCCCAGTTACTATTTTTGTTTTAATCCCAGGTGTGGGATGAGTGGTTGCTTCACAGCGGGTGATTATGACTTGCCTCATGCCAGCTGCAGATAGTGTAATTCTGGGAAGCGTCTGTGGCCACGGCTTCTCCCCTGCTGCTTCTGGTTGTTGTTTGATGAAAAGAAGAAGTTGGAGGTCTCCTGGTGATGGAGATTGGACTTGCCCCAAGGAATCCACTGCCCCTAATCAACAGGAAGTAGTCTAAAGAAATATATGTCCCATTTCCCCTTTAACCTTCTTTCCCTCCTGCCTTGCGTTGAGTGGTTGGGAGTGTTGGGGTTCAGGAATCACCACACAAACCATACAAACATCAATCTCAATTAAGTGAGAATAGTTTATTGAACGCACACCCCAAGACTGATCAATCAGGACCCCAAAAGGACTCGGGAGCCTAAATGTGGCACCCGTCTGTCCTCAGGGCAGGCTTTTTATAGGAAAAACCAGGCTCAAAAGTTTAAAGTCAAGGGCTGAAGTGGTACGACATTTTTGGCTAACTAGACAAATATTACCAAATGTCCTTTGAGCTGATTGGTCCTAGGTGAACTAAGAGGGGTGATGAACTGGGAAATTTCAGAACATTGAGAGAACAGAGCATAACCAATTCAACCATAACTTTTGGCTTATTAATAGCATTCTTCAGTGTCAGCTATGGATAATTATTTCTGGGAAGTGGAGTCTGAGAACCTGAACTTAATTTCACATTATGAGCAAAATGGTGACCGAATACAAAATGGTTACAGTTATGTTAAAAGGAACAGGACTCAACAGGAAGGAATTAAGGTGGAATAAGGTTTGGAAGAATGGTGGATATAAGAACCTAATGAATCACCCCCTCCCAGACACCAACATTACCCTATGTCCCCCCACCATTTTCCTTAATTCCTAAGGGGAAAGGGTTGAGGTTTTTTGTTTTTTGTTTTATTTTTAAGTTTTAGCTCACATCATAAAGCCTGATCTTCCCAATACCAAATTTTATTCCAACAGATGCTGAAAAGACCAAGAACTCAGTCAAAATAAATGAGACAATATTTATAGAAAAGGAATAAAAACAGCATTCAAGTGTACTGAGCTTCACTTAAAGATAAATGCAAATTAAATCTATACTAAAATGCCATTTTTTTTTCTCATAACAGACTGACAAAGATCAGTTTTGCTAGCGAGTGCCAAGTTGCTGCTCACAGGGGTTGTATCAGGCTCCTCCCTAAGGCAATTTGGCACTGGCTCGCACAGTCACAACTGTGAGCCTTCCTACCCAGCAATCCTATACTTAGGAGTTCCCTGCAGACAACACTCCTGCATCAGCCAGGATTTACAGAGTCGAGGAATCTACATCCACATTGTCCAGAATGCAAAAGACCAAAAGCAACTGAAACATGAATGAGCAACAGATTAGACGACTCTGTTATACAGTGCTGTATATAAATGAGACAGTACCTCAAAATATCAATGTGTTAGATTACCAAGTCCTCAAATCGGACTTTTATTTTTTTTAGAAAATGTTTCACACAACCCAGGCTGGCTTTATCCTCACTATGTAGCCAAGGATAACCCAAAACTTCTATATTGTCCTGCCTCCACTCCCAAGTACTGGGATTATAGGCATGCACTCCTACTCCTGGCACAAAAACATTAAAAACAATAATGAGGAGGAACTGGCAAGGGGGGGCCGCACACACATCCTAGTCTCAGCCACTGAGGAAGTGGTGGGAGACCAGTCCCCCCCCCCCACAGTACACAACTACCCCAGGCAAACCAGCAAGATGTCTCATAATAAAAAACAATTTAAAAGGGTTGAAAGTGTTGCTTAAAGGCAGAGGGCATCTGGCTTGTGTAGGGTCCAGTGTTCAATCCTCATCAATGAAAAGGAAGAGAGAGGGAGGAGGGGAGTGTGGTGGGAAGGGAGGGAAGGAGAGCAGGAGGGGCAGGGGGTGGGGTGGGGTGGGAATGTATTGTAAAGCTAGTGCTGGGATGCATCTCAGTGTTCCAGCACATGCTTAGTATGTCCATTGCAGCACATACATCCCAAATGAGTAAATGAGAAATGCCCGTCTCTAGAACTTTAAAACAGGTTTCTGGGGGCTGGAGAGATGGCTCAGTGGTTAAGAGTACCGGCTGCTCTTCCAGAGGCCTTGAGTTCAATTCCCAGGAACCACATGGTGGCTCACAACCATCTGTAATGGGATCCGATGCGCTCTTCTGACATGCAGGCATGCATGCAAGCATACATATAAATCTGTTTTTAAAAAAAGGATTCTGGGTTGATGATGCAGCTCAGTGGTAGGACACTTACCTATGATGTGTGGGGCTCTGAGTTCTTTCTCCAACACCACAAAACAAAAACAATAAAAAAAAAAAAAAAAAAAAAAAAAAAAAAAAAACAAAAAACAAACCCAAGTGGCTGGAGATGGGCTCAGTGGTAGAATACATGCCCAGCATCTGTAAGGCCCTAGTTATGAACCCCAGCACAACCACTCCTTGGGCCAGAGCAATAACTCAGGCAGAAAAATGCTTGCCACACAACCATAAGGGCACGAATTTGATCCTTAGCATCCACATATAAAAGCTGGTGGTGGTTCCCACCTGTAGTCCCAGTACCAGGGAAGGAAAGACAGGTGTATCCCTGGGACTTGTTGGCCAGCCAGTTTAGTCAGAATTGGAAGCTCCGGGTCCAATGAGAGACCTTGTCTCAAAAAGTTAAAGTGGAAGGCCGGCCTGGCAAGAAGGCTCAGCGAATCAAGGGCTTGCGGTGCAAGCCTGGTGTCATGGTTTGTATAAGCTCAGCCCAGGGCGTGGCACTATTAGAAGGTGTGGCTGTGGACATGGACTTTAAGACCTTCACCCTAGCTGCCTGGAAGTCAGTCTTCCACTAGCAGCCTTCAGATGAAGATGTAGAACTCTCAGCTCCTCCTGCACCATGCCTGCTTGGATGCTGCCATGTTCTTACCTTGATGATAATGGACTGAACCTCTGAACCTGTAAGCCAGCTCCAATTAAATGTTGTCTTTATAAGAGTTTCTTTGGTCATGGTGTCTGTTCACAGCAGTAAAACCCCCACCTAAGACACCCGGTGACCCAAGTTTAATCTCTAGAATCCCTGTAAAGATGGAAGGAGAGGACCAATGCTTCAAAGTTGTTTTCTGACCTCCGCACTGGCATGTGTGCACCCACCCACACAATAATAATAAATAAAAATAAACAATAAGCTAAGGAGGAAACCCCTGATATTGACCTCTAGCCTATACGCACATATGCATGCATAAACACCAAACACAACCACAATTCTCCCAGAGTTATATAATACAATCTGTCTCAAAACAACAAAACAACAACAACAACAACAAAGGCTGTGAAACCAGCTTTTGCTATGTCAGAGACAAGAAAGCCTGCAAAGGAATTGACTAGGTACTCAGTTTGAGAAGTCAGGCAATAAGCAACAGTGAGCCCTCAAAGACTGTTAGATGCTTGATAATAACACGAGAACGATACAGATGAAATAGAAGAAATGACTCTGGTGAAATCAGTGTGGAGCAGCGGCCCAACAGAAAAATCCACCATAAATAAGCAATTTAAAGATGAGGCCTTAAAACAAAACAAAACAAAAACAAAAACAAAAACCACAAGTAGGTCCGGTAGTACTTCAGGAAGAGACAGCAAGACTGCCTCTCCCCATCCCTATGTGACTCAGGGTGGAGGACACCACTATGAGGATCAAATATGTAGTGGAGAGGTGGGAGAGAAAAGCAGGGCAGTGCATTCCCTGTGGAGAGAGGCAGAAATGGAGACTCGATGGTGGTGACAGTGAGAGAGGGCAGGGGTCCACATGCTGCCAATGTCCAGTAGTAGGGTCAGCAGGGTGGTGCGTTAACAGCTTATGCATGCACAGACTCAGCCCCTCCCCCAACATGCCTCCTGGCCACCCAACATTGTCCTGGAATGGAACAGTGGAAGCCTGAGATGAAGAAAGGTTCACTTCCTGGATTGGACTTCTTGGAAGGACCACCGTGGTTTGAATATGCTTGAACCAGGGAGTGGCACTCCTAGGAGGTGTGGCCTTGTTGGGAGAAATGTGTCGCTGTGGGGGTGGGCTTTGAGACCCTCCTCCTAGTCACGTGGGAGTCAGTCTTCTGTTTGCCTTTGGAACAGATATAGAACTCTCAGCTCCTCCGTACTCTTCGCTAACATGTCGGCATACATTTTTCTCAACCTACTTTAATAAGCATTCAGCCTCCCCTCTAGCCTAGTAGAGGTAGTGGAAAAGAAAAGTTATTAGGGGAAAGAAAAGTTATACAGGGAGGGCTGGCAAGATGGCTTAGTGGGTAAGAGCACTGACTGCTTTACCCAAGGTCCTGAGTTCAAATCCCAGCAACCACATGGTGGCTCACAACCATCTGTAATGAGATCTGACACCCTCCTCTGGTGCTGTCTGAAAGACAGCTACAGTGTACTTACATATAACAATAAATAAATAAATCTTAAAAGAAAAGAAAAGTTATACAGGGGATGTAGACCTGTTTAGAAATAGTTCTTTGGGAATGAGTCCAGTCTTCCTTGTCAGGACATCAGCAGGTCAGTTCAGTAGCAAACACCAAACACGAATCAGCAGCTGCAGTCCAGTCCACTGGGCAGAAACCACACATGAGCCAGCGGGGGCCACCAACCAGCCTGAGGTCTTGGAAGTGGCAAGAAGCCACAGAAATCTCAGGAGAAGTTCTTTGTCAAGTTTGTCTCTATGGTGTAAGGTGAACCAATACATTTGCTGTTAGCAAAGAATAGCAAGGCGGAGCAAAGCAAACCAACGCTTGAGCTCCCACTGGCTGTGGGGTCATATTTATATTTCTTCCAAACATCATGCCTCCTTTTGTTGCCGCCTCACCGACCAGCGGAAATAAGGAGGTGACCACGAACTCTTCTCCAAGCAGTTTATTCAGGAACCTTGTACTACCGAATCATTCATTCATTTTTTTTTTTCTTTCCCAGTCCCCAGAACTCGCAGGTTAAATACTTTCCCTGGTCCCAATCAGCATCGGCTATGCGGCAAAGCATAATAGGCTGCGGGAAATCATGCCAGCTTGCATCACAAACTAGAGGCACTCAGCTTTTCCAAATAAGGGCTTGTTTATCACAATGCTTTCTGCTCTGGCCAGAGGCCAGGCGCCATATTTAGGGTGTCAGCTGCAGCTCTCCACATCCTTTCATGTGTCTGCTTTAGCAAAATGTATCGGGGTCCTTCGCTTCAAACTTCAAGAGGAGCTCCCAATAAAGTGCTGCTGAGAAGGATCCTGTTGCCGCGTCATTCGAGACCGGTTGCGACAAGTGGTGCTGAAACCGGGGAACTACAACATCGTGGCATCTGCGAGGACCTGGAAGGAAAACTTTCCAGAGGATTCAGAACTCAGCATCACGGGAGCGGACGGTACCGGTAAGTTGAGCTCCCGGTTAGGGACAAGTCTGCCTTCAGAGCAGAGAAAGTGCTCGGTAGTTGAGCCTAAAGAGGAACACTGAGGAGATCCGAGCCCCAAGGAGAGCGGAGAGGCCTAGTAAGCTTGTTGCTATTGTAACTTCTGCACCTGGGCCAGGAGGTGGAGCTTAAGTAACTGGCTCCAGAGAGCGGCAGAAGGCATAAGACTAGAGCAGGAGGGAGAAGGAAAAGTAACAAAAGTAAACATGGGCGCTTTGTTTTCAATTTTTCTGGCTCTTTTAGAGCTGTTAATGTTAAACTCAATTTTTCTGACTCTTAAAGAGCTGTTTAAGACCTGTGTAGAAGCTCGTTAGGAAGGAGGTGGTCAAGGTTGTATTCCCCTCACCCATGTTCCTTAAATGGATGGCCTTTTACCAGGAGAAGTGTAGAGTGCAGAGAGAAAA
>NW_022196911.1:98825548-98825787 GCF_008632895.1 Mastomys coucha | reverse complement strand
CCCTGCTTGCCTTAGACCGTGGTACTTCTCCTGAAGTTTGGTTGGCAGCCTTTAAAGACTCTTAAAAAACCCTTGCTTTTTACTCTTCTATCATAGCCATTGCACCGTGTGGGACTGTCCTCCCATTGCACCACGAATGGTATGAGTTTCTCTCTTTCTTTCTATGGCCCCTGGCCCTTGTACCCACTGAGCTTGTTCTCATTGCATGTGGTAGGGCAGGGTAAACCTTTTTCGAGCTG
>NW_022196911.1:98806685-98825455 GCF_008632895.1 Mastomys coucha | reverse complement strand
CCTCCCTTCAGGACGGGCGGACCTTGATCGAACAGAGTCCTGAGCCAAACTACTCATTTTAAGAAAAATAAAAGGGGGAGATGTTGGCCGCCGGCCAGCATCTATTCAAAATGGCGTCAAACTTCACTTCCGTACCATGGACAGCTGCTTGGCGCAGGCGCCCGGTAACAGTGACACGTCTCTCCCTAGGCTCTCCCCCTCCCGATGGGGATATGCTAATAAGGTGCTTACACTAAACTAATCAGACAGTAACACGTTTGCTCGCCCCCCTCCCGCGGGGGTAGGTTAATGAGGTGTCTGCATGGTGCACCAATCAGACAGTCTCGCTCGGCTATATAAGCCAGCAGCTCCAGGGTGTCAGGGTCCTTCGCTTCAAACTTCAAGAGGAGCTCCCAATAAAGTGCTGCTGAGAAAAGGATCCTGTTGCCGCGTCGTTCTTGCTGGCGAGACCGGTCGCGACAGCAAAACATCCTTTTCTTTGTGTGCCCCAGCAAAACATCATTTGATATAACCGACTTTCCAAAGAAACCAGAAGTTTCCACTTCAGTCCCATATTGATGGTGTAGCAGAAACCAGAGGCCTTGAAACAGACCAACGAGTCATTGCAATGAACATTTACAAGTAAGGCTGTGTGGTCAAAATGATATTCTCCAATGCCACCACCATGATTTATTTTTATTTTTATTTTGTTTCGAGGGGGGAGAATTTACAAGGGGAAAGAACATGGAGGGACTGGGAAATGAGCAGGATTGGAATGCATGAGGTGAAACTGTGAAAGAATCAATAAAAAAAATTACATTGAAAAAAGTTGAATACATCCTTTTATTGGATGCCTTCTCTCCAGTCAAAGAATGTGATCTAGAAAGCAGAGTGAAAAGGGAGGTCTTCCAAGATGACGAGGACAACATAAAGGATGATCACTGTGCAAGTGCACGGAGGGCTCTAGAATAAAAAGCTACCACTGTGTCAGGCTTTTATGTTCCTGAGACCAAATACCTAAGAAAAGTAACTTGAAGGAGGGGAGATTCATTGGCTCACACCTTCAGCGGGCTCATGTGTGTGGATGGACAGGTATACATGAGCAGAGCAGTTCACATCGTGACATCCAGGGAGCAGAAACAAGGCAAAGATGGAAGAAACTATAATAGCTGATTGATGTATCAAAATGTTCACACTGACCATCAAAGAGGAACATGCAAATGAAACCACCACCAGAGGTCATCAGCTACAATCTTCTGACTGGCAAAAACTAGTTTATTTAAATCAAGTCTTTTGCCAGGCGGTGGTGGCTCATGCCTTTAACCCCAGCACTTGGGAGGCAGAGGCAGGCAGATTTCTGAGTTCGAGGTCAGCCAGGGCTACACAGAGAAACCCTGTCTCAAATAAACAAAAAAGTATGACCACAAACATTTAAATCAAGTTTTTTAAACTGGGTGTGGTGGTGGAGGGTGTAAGTTAACCGGTAAGCCCTACTTGCCCAAGGGCAGATAACTTCCTGGCATGCTTGGGGGCTTGTGAGATAACAAACCACATGTTTTTGCTCCCCTAAACAGGTTTGACCCGACTGCACCAGATGTACTTGATTGGACGGAGGCGGTACAAATGAATAAATCTAATTTTAAAAAGTGTATGAAACAGAATTTCCAAAGCCATTAAAAATATTCCAAAGAAAGTTTTCAATAGGTTTAGAATCTGCTGGAAATATAAAATGCAATACTTTGTGATTATTTTGTGTATTATTGTGATAAACATCAGGGGAGATAGGACTTACCCAATTTCAATAAGTAGCCTTCAAATATAGAACTGAAAAATGAGCAATTTTATTGAGTGCAAAGCCATAGATTTTTAAAATGGAGATAACAAATATTCATAAAAGCTGGCATATTGTATTAAACCTCTGTATATCCATCATTCAGACTATTCACATCTCACCCACTGAAGACCATTTGTCTTGACAGTCCCCCAAACACAGGAAATAAAAGAAGAATTTAAAACCAAGAATTAAATGGCTGCCATATAAAATGTGAAATCACTTTTGAAAAATAACGAGTCAAAAGCACTGATAAACTGAGCGCTTAAAAATGGTTGAGTTGGTAAATGTTTTCACTACAATCAGAATTAAAAACAAGGGCTAGGGTTGGAGAGATGGCTTAGTGGTTATAAGCACTGGCTGTTCTACCAGAGTATCTGATTCCCAGAACATATACAGTGTCCCCAACCATCTTTAACTCTAGTTCCAAGGATCCAACATCCTCTTCTTATCTTCACAGGGACCAGGCACACACATAAAATGCACAGACATACACATGATAAAACCCATACTTATAAAGAAAAAAAAATAGCAATAAAGTAAGGGGAAAGGTGAGCTTGGCTCCCTAGCATCCCCACAAAAGCCATCAGTGTGGGGAGGGGCAGCAGAGTCAGGCTGATCAGAGACAGCCAGCCATAATAAAGTAAGGGGAAAGGTGAGCTTGGCTCTCTCTAGCATCCACACAAACATCCATTGGTGTGGGGAGAAGTAGCAGACACAGGCTGACCTTCAAAAAGCCAGTCAGCCTCGCCAATTGGTGTGTTCGGAGCTCGCAGAGGGACCCTGCCTCAAAAATGAGCTGGGCAGCAGAGGAAATGGTTCAGTGGATAAGAGCATGTACAGAGGACCCACATTTGATTCTCAGCACCCATACTGAGAGACTCACACCAGAAAATGGTTCCTGCACCAGAAAATCCAATGTTTTTGTGGGCACTTGCACACACCGCACACACATACTTACAATTCAAAATAAGACCTAACAAACAAAACACAGTAAAGTGGAAACCCAGAGAGGAGGACACTCGGCATCAGGGATTGGGGCCTCTATGTGCGTGTGCACACTCACAAAATAATGGACTCATGTGCACACTTGCCAACACAACTCCAAAAGGAAATAGAAGTGATGAACATCTTTAAATGTTTTTTAATGGTGAACAGCTGGACACGGTTGTTGAGCCTATTTTGTCGGTAGCTTAAGGCCATACCAATCACAGCCTGTTGAACGTGTTACCACCTTGTTCACCCTGACCACATCAGTGTCAGAGAGATCGTACAGGCTGTTGGACCTGTGGGATACTGACTCTGACAAACACAGGTGCATGTCTTCTGTCTTTGTCTCTCTGTTCCCCGAGGAACTCCATGATGGGGGAGCCTCAATGCTTGTTATTCCCAAGGGGCCCAGAGCTGTGCAACTCCAGCATCCTGCAGAGGATGGACAGGCTGGGTCTTCTCAGCACTGCTTGCTTGGCCTTCCAACCCCTTTTGCTTTCCTTTGGCTGAGACAGGATCTTTTTCAGTTTCATTGCCATCTTTGTGACTATGGTTTTTTAATTTTTTTTTGTTGAGTTTTGGTACCACAAATAAGTAGATAAAAGATTCCATCCATGAACTTACAGAATGCCCTATCCAGCATCATGGCATGCCACACATCATTGCTTCCGGTACCAGCTTCTGTCTTAGGGTTTTACTGTTGTGAACAGACACCATGACCAAGGCAACTCTTATTAAGGGCAATATTTAATTGGGGCTGTTTTACAGGTTCAGAGATTCAGTCCATTATCGTCAAGGTGGGAACATGGCAGCATCTAGGCAGGCATGGTACAGGAGGAGCTGAGAGTTCTACATCTTCATTGGAAGGCTGCTAGAAGACTGGCTTCCATGAGGTTAGGAGGAGGATCTTAAAGCCCCCATCCACAGTGACACACTTCCTCCAACAAGGTCATACCTGCTCCAGCAAGGCCATACCTCCTAATAGTGCCCCTCCCTGGGCCAAGCATATTCAAACCACCATAATCGTGTGCTACACATTTCATTGTGCATACTCTGGCTATGCTCATCCTGAAATCAAGACTCTCCTTAGGCTCCCAAATGAGGGCATCACATGTGTATACCACAACGCCCCACTGCACTTATTTTACAATGTCTTTATTATTATTATATGTATGGATGTTTTGCCTGCATGCATGTCTGTGTGCCACATGCATGCTTGGTGTCCATGTTGGTCAGAAGAGTGCTAGACTTAAGTCACAGAAGATTATGAGCTGCCATGTGGGTTCTTGGAAACAAACTTGGGTCTTCTGGAAGAACAGCAAGTGCTCCTAACCTCTGCTGGGATTAAAGGCGTGCACCACCACCGCCCGTTTTGTTTTATGCATGTGTGTGGGGCACATGTCTATGTGCAGCACACATCTGTAATAAAGCACTCTGGAGCTCTAGACGAAGGACAGACCCTGTCTCAAAGAAGCTGGGTGGCATCTCTGAGGCCCCTGAGGCCATCCTCCAACCTCTACACGTATCCACACATGTATGCTATTTCCATATACACATACACACAACAATGAATTGAGGGACTGGGAAGATGACCCTGTCAGTAACATGTCTGCTATACAATCATGAGGACCTGAATGTGGACCCCCAGCACCCATACAATAAAACCAAAGCAGAGCGGCAGCTCGTGTCTGTAACCCCAGAGGCTGGGGAGGTGGATGAAGGAAGATTCCAGGACTTGCTGGTCAGCCTGTCTGGCCAATTGCTGAACTCCAGGTCCAGTGAGAGACTGTGTCAAAAAAAAAAAAAAAAAAAGCAACTGAGATAGACACCTGAGATTCATCTGGGGTCTTCATGCACACACTTATGAGTTCCCAAACCCACAAAAAAATGAATTGAGGCATTATTTGGAAAACTAGAAAATAATGCCCATCAGCAGACTGGACCAAGTAGGATATATCAAAGCATATCCAAGCAGGAGGTGCTGATGTAGGGGTGTAACTGAATGGAGAGAGTGGCATGCTATCAACATGAATAGATATTTTAAGTAAATAAATTTACATGGAAAAATGCCCTTGAAGATGGAAAAGTACAACATGTAAAACAATGTGATACATTGTTTATGGATATGTAGGTACCACAGGCATTCTGCATACAGTAATAAGCTGTTAAAAAAACAAAAACAAAACTCTCAGGAGGAGTGAGTACCAAATTCAGAAACATTGGAAGAAGCATTTCAAAATGTGTGTGTGTGTGTGTGTGTGTGTGTGTCTGAGTAGAACCTCATGCATGCTAAGAACAATGTACGATTGAGCTACATCCCTAAGGCCCTCAGGTAGCAATTTTTTAAAAAAGATACAAAGTAAAGAAATAGAACACTTGCCTCAAGAGTGGATCCTTGTCGTGACTACATCCCTAAGGCCCTCAGGTAGCAATTTTTTAAAAAAGATACAAAGTAAAGAAATAGAACACTTGCCTCAAGAGTGGATCCTTGTCCATGACCTTTTCGCATCCTTATGGGTCTTCTCAGGCAGCATATGCAAGGCCAGAACAAATACTCTTGGCTGATGTCTCAGCATTCAGCTCCCAGTGCTCATCCTGGCAAGCTCACAGGGTCTGTAATGCCTTCAGGGGTCCAACTCCCTCTCTTGCCTCCACAGGCACCCACACATATACACACATTTTTCTTTTATTATTTTATTTTTATTATATATATTTATATATATTTATTTTATTTTATTTTATTTATCACATAAGGGTCTAGGCCTCGGCAAACACTCTCCCACTGAGCTTTGCCCTGGAGTTTTCTCCTACAAGTCCGGCCAAGGTTTGTTTTCTTTTTCTTAGTTTTAGGATAAGTCTTAGGTAACTCAAGCTGGTCTTGAACCAGTCCTCCACCTTCATCTGCCAAGTGCTGGACTGTAGGCAGGCGTTGTCATCATCCCTAGCTTCTGTTTCTTGAAAATAAAATGTCTGTATGTGGTACTTCCCTGACTCGAGGGCTCAACATTGACCTCAGTCTAGGAAGCGTAACTGAGGTGTCTCTCATGATGACTTACTGATAAAGACAGTTATCAGACTACTCATAAGACAGTTAGCGGATCAGAAGGAGTGTATGTGTATTAAGATGTAGTTTAGTGTAAGAGCAAAGGCCCACCATGTGTGAGGGCCTAGATTCAACCTCAGTACCCAAAGAACAAGAAAAAACGCGTGTCTGGGGGACATGAAAAAGGGTGAGTCTTTAGGGACCAACTCCTTTAATGCTCTCTTAGCCAGGGTTTCTATTCCTGCACAAACATCATGACCAAGAAGGAAGTTGGGGAGGAAAGGGTTTATTCAGCTCACACTTCTACACTGCTGTTCATCACCAAAGAAGTCAGGACTGGAACTCAAGCAGGGTCAGGAAGCAGGAGCTGACGCAGAGGCCATGGAGGGATGTTACTTACTGGCTGCTTCCCTTGCCTTGCTCAGCTTGCTTTCTTATAGAACCCAAGACTTCCAGCCTAGGGATGGCACCACCCACAATGGGCCCTCCCCTCCCCACTTGATCATCAACTGAGAAAATGCCTTACAGCTGGATCTCATGGAGGCATTTCCTCAAGGGAGGCTCCTTTCTCTGTGATAACTCCAGCTTGTGTCAAGTTGACACACAAAACCAGCCAGTGCAATACCATATTCTTTCCTTCCTTTCTTCCTTCCTTTCATCTGTCTTTCTCTCTCTCTTTCCTTCTTTTTTCTGAAACAGGGTCTCCCTATGTAGACCTGGCTGTCCTGGAATTCACTATGTAGACCACAGTGGCCTCAAAAATCACAGAAATCTTCCCGCCTTTGCCTCCCAAATGCTGGGATTAAATTCATGCACCACTACACCTGGATTTAATATCATATTCTTACTTAGCATTCAGAAGCTATGAGACTAAAACTTAAAAGTTCTGTATTTCTACATTTGTATTTGTGACATCCCATTTAGTGCCTGTTTGTCTGCTTTATCTCAATACTAAGAAGAGTACAGAATCCTTTGAAGAGGTCCTTTACAACCCCCTTCCCCTCTCCTCCCATCTCTCTTGAATATCTCCTATTTAAGGCCTGTTGTTCCAGCTGCTGGGACCTCTGGACGGCAGTACCCTAGCAAGCCTTTTCATAGTTTTCCGTCAGGCTGGTCTATCCTCAAACCCTTGCCTCAGCCTCCCAAATGATGGGGTTAGAGATGCTGCCATGCCTGGCAAACTTATTCATTTTCAGAGAATCTTAAAGTGCCCCCAGTGTTGAGAAGTACTCATGGATCCCTGAACTCTCCCTTCCCAGCCCCAACATCCTTCAACAGGACAAATTAATGGCTTAGGGATCCTGTCATACCTTCACCAACATCTTGTCTCAATTTGGGTATGGTGGTTCTAGCCTGTAATCCCAGTACTTGAGAGGCAGAGACAGGAGGTTTACAAATTCAAAGAAAAGAAATAGATCAAGTCCCAGGATTACATAGCAAGACCCTGTCTTAATACCACTACCTCCACACACCCATTTACCTCTGGGCTGGAGAGCTGGCTCAGATGCTAGGAACACTGGCTGCTCTTCCGGAGGACCCTTGTTTAATTTCCAGCACCCAGATGGTGGATCACAAGCATCTGTGTTTCACGGGATCTGCCTACCCTGCTGGTCTCCCTAAGGGCATCAGGTACATAGGTATACATGCATACATGCAGGCAAAAACCCATACACATAGAATTATGTCACTAAAGTGTCTTTATTTCTATTATTTCTTGAAATACTTATTCCCATTGGACGGACTGGCCCCTTAGGGAACACAGATTTTTTGACACTCATCTTTGAATTGTCAGTCTGTAACAATGTTGCGGTGAATGTATTCAGTAAGTATCCAGTGAAGGAAGCAGTTGGAGTAAAGGCCCCTACACAGCCTCCTCCTCTGTAGTTTAGGTCCAGCCCACCTCAGACCAGAGCTGGCATTCTGCAGGAAGCCAAAGAAGTTGGCAATTCTGCTGGTAGAGATCTACCACTCCCCCTCCCCAATTAGGGTCTCTCTGATGGTGTATCATTTCCTTACCCCCTTTAAAAAAAAATGTCATTGGTGTTTTGCATGTATGTCTGTGTGAGGGTGCCAGATCCCCTAGAAGTGACAGACAGTTGTGAGCTGTCACGTGAGTGCTGGGAATTGAACCCTGGAAGAGCAGCCAGTGCTCTTATCAGCCCAGCCATTGTTCCAGTTTCCTTATCTTTTAATCGAACACAAAAGCATCTCCTCACTGGGATGTTGGGAAGATGACAACAGATACTTCATGAAAACCTCTTAGCACAGTCCCTGGCAGAGGACAGACTGTTCCTTGGGCTGGCTGTCACATGTCTACATGACACATGCTACAATCATTTGGGAAGAGGGGAATTGAGAAAACGACCTCCTATAAGATTGGCCTGTGGGACATTTTCCTGATTAGTGATTGATGTGAGAGGGCCCAAAGTATTGTGGCTGGTGCCACCCCTGGGCAGGTGTCTCCTGAATGGTAGAAGAAAGCAATGTGAGCAAAGCATGAGGAGCAAGCCACTAAACAGCGATCTTCCATGGCCGCTGCTTCCAGGTTCGAGCCCTGAGTTCCTGTGACTTCCCCTTAGTGATGGGGGGGTAACCTAAGAGTGGAAGTTGAAATAAGCCTTTTCTCCCCTAGTTGCTTTCAGCTATGGTGTCTTGTCCTCAAGGGTAGACCTGTGGAAACATGGAAGCAATGAGTAAAAAGCAATGACTCCGAGGCTGCTTGTTTAACTGTTGAGAACCTATTCTTGGAACGGCAGTGACAGTGGTATTCCGCACACAAGACTCAGTAGGGCATTCTGGCTTCGTTCACATCCCACAAGCAGATGTGCTGGAATCCGTGGCGAGCGACAGTCCTCCGAGCTCTCTGTCGTGTGGCTGACAGTGACATTGAATCCGATGGTTGCCAACGATAACGATACGGTTCAAAACTCACCTGCGGGAGTTCCTGGGGCCCACGCGACCACGCCTCCACCAAGAGGCGCTTGCTGCGAAGATTTAGCGATGCCTCAAACCGGGGTTCACGGCCCGGCGCTCAGAGGTGGAGGATCTCTCTCCGGGCATGCGCGCTGGGCCAGCGGCGCGGCCCGTCAGGCACTGCGGTAGGCACCCTCCGGTCCGGCAGGACCCGGTCCCCAGCATGGCGGCGCCCAGCGAAGTGGCCGGGGCAGTCTTCGGTGAAGGCGATGGCGGGGGTTTTGGATCCTGGCTTGACGGACGGTTGGAGGCGCTGGGAGTGGACCGAGCCGTTTACGCCGCTTACATCCTCGGCGTCCTACAGGAGGAGGAGGAGGAAGAGAAGCTGGACGCCCTTCAGGGTATCCTCTCCGCTTTCCTGGTGAGTGGAGTAGTCCGGACACCTTCTGTCAGCCTTACGGAGACATCTGGGAACCTCTTTCATTACTTCACATTTCTCTTCTCCTTTCGCCGTCACGAAGGCTTAGTGATTTCACTGGGAAGAAGCATAACTCTGAGGGAGAAGTGGGCTGCTGCTCCCTAGCCAGATTTTAGGTTGCAGGTGTATAGAGAGGATGGGATTCCCATATTCCGGGCAACAAGGCTCCCTGGGGTGCCTTTGGATGTGCTAGAGAGTGTCCTGAAGCCATTGAGGTGTGTTAATGGCAGTTTAACCATAAACGTCTAATAGTTGTATTTCCATGGTTTGCGAGGTTCAGAGAGGGGAATAAAAGGTTTTTGAGCCGTCTGCCCATTAGGGGGTAGTCTGAGGGCTGTCCCATGACAAAAGCCTGTGGGAAGTTCCCTCTTGGCTCCAATTCAGTAGAGTCCTCAATTGGTTAAGGTAGTGGGGATCTTTTAAAGATAAGCAACGTCGGGAAATTCAGTAATTATTAATGTGTGTTGAGTGGGGTGGTACCCTGTGATGAGACAGACTGGAAAAAGATAAGATATTTGCCTGGAATGGCGCTGGTGCACATCTTTAATCCCAGCACTCAGGAGGCAGATGCAGGCCGATCTCTGTGACTTCAAGACCAGCCTGGTCTACACAGGTCTACCTTGTCTCAAAAAACAAAACAACCAAAAAGAAGCAGGTTCCTGGGTGAGGCACAAATCTTTAATCCTAGTTCTCAGGAGGCAGAGACAGGCCTTTGTGGTCCTACGTAGTGAGTTCCTGGACAGCCAGAGCACCGAGAAATCCTGTCTCAAATACTCAAAAGCAGGTTTGTAATCCCAGTCCTGTAGAAGCCAGCAAGTGGGAGGCTAACTTTGGGCTTGCCAAGTGAGACCTTGGCAAACCAAAACAGGAAGACTCACTAATTTAGAAATTCGTAATTTAAAGCTGTATTTATGTATCAGGTGATCAAGATGCCCACTTTTCTAATCTGATTATTTGTGTGGAGTTCATCCCTCCCTGTCCCACTCCCAACAGAAATAGATTATATGCATAGATTAGATTCCCTACCTCTCTCGCCTGGGGATGTCCTGTAGAGGCCTCTCCTTTAATATAATCCAGTTGGGGGCTGGAAAGATGGCTCAGTAGTTAAGAGCACTTGTGGCTCTTACATAGGACCTGAGTTCCATTTCCAGCACCCACATGGTGGCTCACAACTACCTGTAATTCTAGTTTAAAGGGATTGGACAAACTGTTCTGACTTCCATGGGTAACAGGCATACACGCAGCCAAAATACGCAATAAGTGCAAATCTAATAAATGAATAAATACAACCAGCTCAAAAGTAAAATTTGAAGAAAATATCTAATAAAAAAAAAGTAAAATTTGCTGCATCTGCACTAAATACCATAAAAACCGTTATCCTCACACATGGTTTAGGCATCTCTTGAAAACCAAACTGCTACTGTGAGAGTCAACCGCCCATTAAAGGCTTTGTTCTTTGAAGTCTATCACAATGAGCAGGTTTGGAGAATGAGTTTATCTAGTGTCCTTAAAGTCAATACTCAGGGATTAGAAAGGAGAAGCAAAAGGTATGATGAGCATAGATATAAATATGCTTATATGTTCTTTTTTTAAGAGATTTATTAATTTTATGTATATGAGAATACAATAGCTATCTTCAGACACACCAGAAGAGGGCATCTGATCCCATTACAGATGGTTGTGAACCACCACATGATTGTTGGGAATTGAACTCAGGACCTCTGGAAGAGCAGCCAATGCTCTTAACCATAAGTCATCTCTCCAGCTCCTAGATGTACATTCTTTATGTAAAGAAATGGAAACATTTTTTTTTTCAAATCCAAAAGTAATTTTTGGATTTGACACATGCTAGAGACGGTCACACTTAAGTTCAGTTCATTGAGAACATGCTGGAAACATAACACACTGACGCAGCTGTCCCTGATCCCACTGGCCAGAACCACTTGGTCTATAAATGGAAAAGAGCTAACACAGCTTGTGAGGAGCTCAGGGGGTTCCGTGGGAATATAGCACAACAAATTCTTTCTTTTGACTCCAAATTTCAGATTATAAGAAGAAAGAATAAGAGGCAGGGACTTTAGGGCTTTATTTGTAGCAATGAGGTTCCTAGGGACTCCAGGAAGCAGTTGAGCTTGATATTTAGTGTTTCCCATGGTGATGTTGATGGAGTCTGTGACTATTGCTAACAAGACACAAGTGCTTGTTCTTGACTCTTAGTAGAAGAGGCAACATCAAGAATCATATTTGCCTTTGCACAAACTGCAGAAAACAAAATCATTTTAAGGATGATCCTCCCCCCAATGTATCAAATTCATATATCACATTTAATTTTTTCCTAGTTACCTGAAACCCCACCTTTATGTAGACTGTCTTTGGGGAAGAAGTGCCAGGAATCGTATAGTGAGGCAGGAGTCCTGTTGGTGAAGCAACTGATAGCATTTCTCTACAGAGGAAAAAAGGGCCAAAGACTATGGTCTATATCCAATACATAGTTCACAGCTCTGTTCGACTCCATGTAATGTCAGAGGCCCTTGACTTTTGTAGAAAATCCCATTCTTGGAGAAACAAAATAGATTCATTGTTCAGGATTATGAAGTTTGTTAGCAAGACTTTGAGGTAAGATTCAAGGTAGTATACAATCCAGGGTAGATAAAGGCTCTCCTGCTCCTTTTCTCTCCAGCAGTACTTGCACTAGATGATCAACTTGTGCACCATATATATATATATACATACATGTATGTATACATACATGTATATGTATACATGTATGTATATATATATGTATGTATATATATATATATTATTGATAGAACTATTTTATCCCTGACACTGCTTGAAGTATTTGGAGGAACAAAATAGCCTGTTGTGGAGTGCTCTTCTAGAAAGGAAAGCCTTTACCATTTATTTATAGTCCTGTGTTAGAACTAAGATTGATTTAATCACTGACTCTTCACTCTCATCTTTGTGCCTTCAACATGGCAGACACTTAATTGGGGGCTAAAAGGGAATAATGAATGGCTTCCTTTGGATTAGATGAGGAGCCTGGGAGGACAAGTTGGTTTGTCCTCCAGGACTGTTCTGTTGCTCTTGCCTCTCCCTTCCTTGTATAGCGCTGTTTTTCTTTGCTTGGCGTGTGTGTGTGTGTGTGTGTGTGTGTGTGTGTGTGTGTGTGTGTGTGAGTGCCCCTGCTAAATAAAGGATGAAGGGTGGGAGAAGGGGTTTCTTGCTAATAAAAAGAGGATCTGCAACAAGTTGGTGTTTTGACTCTCACATTTCTGTGGGAGATGGTATCTAATTGTTAAGAGCTGGGTTGGGAATAGTGGTGTGTGTTAGTAATCCCAGCACGTTCGAGGCAAAGGCAGGAAGATTGCTGTAGGGTCAAGGCCAGCCTGGGCTACAGAGTGTGGCCCTGTAGCCACTAACAGCAGGTGTGGTGATGCAAGCATTTAACCCCAGCGTAGCAGGGCTTTGGCTACTTTGTGGGTTCTTCTTTCTTCCATCCTTTCAACCCCATAACTCTAGGTAAGGGGGAAGAAAGGATAGAGAGGAAAGGAAAGAGATGCCCGAATAAAGTCAGGGGTTGGAAAGGGGGCGATGGTTATCCTTAGACTGCCTCCTGTTGAACAGGAGTTCTGAGGAGTAGCGCTGAGTTCCTTGCAAGTTTGATCTTTGCTGTTAGGATATCTAATTTCTTATTCTTGTTTCTTCTTTGCCCATGACTACTTTTTAACAAACTATGACCAACAACAGTCAACAACTCACCCGGCCTCCTGGGGGCCCTCACATTTACATACCCTCTAAAAAGTCCCCAGAATTCCAGACATCACAACAATGGCAGAAACTATCTGCACCTGGCAAAATCACACCACCTGCTGGAGCACGAGGCAAATCATAGTCAGCTGTCCTGGACAGTCTGAAGCAGCCCTATATCCCACACTGGGATTAAAATGAAGACATGTTCTTACAATATTTCTTTGTTTTTTTAAAGAAACCAAAATTCCCACTAGACCCCAGTACTTGAAAGACAGAGGTAAGAGGTTCATGGGCAACCTCAGCTACTTAGCAAGTTGGAAGCTAGCCTGGGCCACAAAAACTAAAAAAAAAAAAAAAAAAAAAAAAAAAAAAAAGAAAAAAAAGAAAAAGAAAAAAAGAAAAAACGAAAAAACAAGGGTAGAATTTTGATTTAGGCAACAAGTTTTCCTCCAAAAAAATGAAGTTAGGCAAGAGAAAAGGGGAGACACTTTAGCAATCTGTAGCACAAAATGGAGGCTATCATGAATAACAATGTAATAATATAATGTGTTTCAAAGATGTGTATTTTAACTGTTTTCCCACAGGAAACTGATAAGTAGTGAGTTAAGGAAATAATTAGATTGATTTCATCATTCAGCGGTAATGTACATAATATCAGACCAGTGATGTGGCTCAGCAGGCAAAGGTGTTTTCTGCCAATCAAGTCGGATTCCTGAGACCCACATGGTGGAAGGAGGGAACCAAATCCTACAGTTGTCTCTGACTTCACAGGCTCATGATAGTGTTCACAACACAGACACACACACATACACACACCTCACATCACACACAAAACAAAAAACTAAACATTGTTTACTGTATCCTAAGAGTAGACAATGTATACAATTATTAATTAAAAAGTAAAAATATTTCTTTCTTTAAAATGAAAAATGAAGGCTGGGCGGTGTTGGTGTATGCCTTTAGTTCCAGCACTCAGGCAGCAGAGGCAGAGAGGATCTCTGTGAGTTTGAGGCCAGCCTGATCTACAGAGAGAGTTCCAGGACAGCAAGGGCAATTATATATAGAGAAAACTCTGTAAAATCAAACAAAGGATGAGGCAGGGCAGCGTGGGTACGCTGGACAGCAGGTATGGGTTCCTGGACACTCAAGATGGCTTCTGAGCCCGGAGCCTCCGATGAGAAGCACTCTCACCTGTGGCCCAAGTCCTTCCAGGGTTTCTCCTCGACACCAGTGGGGAGAACGGTGTCCTTCCTTAGGTTGCCGTTGTTTCTCAGGGCTTTTCAGGAAATTCATTGGCGTGCTTTCCAACTAGGAAGAAGATTCCCTCCTTGACATCTGTAAGGAAATTGTGGGACGATGGTCAGAAACGCGGGATGTCACCACCACAGTAAAAAAGGAAGGTAGAGTTGGCCTTACTTTAAAAAAAAAAAAAAACATTTATTCTTCTGTATATGCCTGTGCATGTGTGTAGTGGGTGCGTGGGTGTGCGCATGCATGTGGTATGAGGGTCAGGACAACTTTGAGGATTTGGATCTGTCTTTCCACCTTGAGGAAATTCAGGTCTTGAAGATGCCAGAGCTCCTCCACTCACTAAGCCACGGAGCTGGTCTCAGAGTCTCTGGTCCAATCTCTGGGATCTTTTCCTGTTAGCTGTTAAGGGGCAAGGGTACCATTTTCTTCTTTGGACATTCGCTCTTCCTAAGATAATTTGCATTAGCAAATACTCAGATACTCTCTTTAAAGTTTTAGCAATCAGGATTTCCTTTTGCCCTTTGTCTCTCCAATCCGCCCTGACCACAGCCATCTTCCCTGTGGTGTGGATGTGCCTTTTGTTTCACTTAGTTTCTTTTCTTTGTTTTTTTGGAAACAATCTTTCTTTGTACCCTGCAGGCTCCACGGAACTCTTTATGTGGTCCCTGCTTGCCTTGAATTCCTGATCCTCTTGCCTCAGCCTCTTAAGGGCTACAAGTGCGCACCACCATACCTGCATCATTTGAGATTTTACTTTTCCTCCCATGCTATCCCCCAGGAGATTTGCATCACATGCATAGGGTCAGCTATGGTCTCCTGCACTCAGCTCTTGAAGGCTGGGGCCCTCACCCTGAGCCATGTCCTTGGTACATCCACCGTCTTCATATTTTCATCACATAGCATAAATTATGGTTGAGTTTCTACTTCACTTGGCTGAATCCTTTTCCTTTGAAAATGAAAGAGGAGTGGGCTCATATGCTCATTAGGATGGTAAATTAGCTACAGAGAACTCAAACACAAAGAATCTAACTTAAATTATACAGTGTTGGTCCTCAGTCTTGAGTACTCAGTATAATCACATAATAGACTTGGTTTGGGGCCTGGGTATTGGTGTTGCTTTGTTTTGCTGGAAATAAAAGCAAAGCTGGTGTGTGTGTGTGTGTAATGTATATATGTATATTGGTTTGTTAATACGTTTTATTTTTTTTACTTTTAATGTATATATGTTGGGGGGGTATGCATGTGAGTGGAGGTGCCGACTGAAGCATTGGATCCCATCTAGCTGCAGTTACAGGGGACTGTGAGCCACCTGATCGGAGGGCTGGGAACGAAACTCCAGTCCTTTGCAAGACCCACCTTGATTGAGAAGCAGGCACAGACTGTGGTACTCTTAATCCTGGAGCTGTCTCTAGCCCCGGGTATAGGTGTTTTTAAAGAGTTCCCCTAGGGCTGATGAGACAGCTTAGCAAGGTGCTTAGTGCACAAGCCTGGTGTCCCGAGTTCCAGCCCTGGAACCCCATAAAGGAGGAAACTGTCTCCCCACAGTTGTCCTCGAGGCTTCGGTGCACCCCCTCCCCAATAAATAAACATAATCTAAACTATTTTTTTGCAAGGCTTTTCCTTGACTCCTGAGTGGCCCGGGTCCTCAGCTTTCAGGGACTAGCAAATGTGCGCGGAGCGGTTATACCTACACTGACCACTAGGGGGTCTATTGCTTTGGGAGCTCGTTTTCACTTGCCCGCTGTCCTCGTCTCTTCCTTCTGTTGCCACACAGATGAGGTGCAGGCCATCACCACCTTGATTGAGAAGCAGGCCCAGATTGTGGTGAAGCCCAGGGTGGTCTCAGAAGAAGAGAAGCAGAGGAAAGCAGCCCTGCTGGCCCAGTATGCCGATGTGACGGACGAAGAGGAATATCCTTTTTGGAGGCTTAGCACCATTCCCTTGAGCTCATGCTAGGAGTATTGGACAGTTTACATCACCTCTGAGAAGTTGCAGTCCCCCTCTGTAGCCTAGCTTCCTCTTTCAAAATGACAGTGGCCATGGGCCTTTGTGGGTTCGAGAAATGATGTTGGAATAGTTGGCATGTGACTTCTAATTCAACACATAACTGGCATACTCCAGATAGAATTAGAAAGTACTGTGAGTCCTTGCACTTGTGGGACACTGTATTAGTTACTCTTGTTTTGGCTTGCAGTTTGAACTGATACCCTCCACCATGGTGGGGAAAGCAGGGCAGCAGGAGCAGGTTTACATTGCATCTAGTCAGAAAGCAGAGGGAAACCAATGCTGTCATCAACCTGCCCTTCCTTTTGATTCAGTCCAAGACTGTAACCGAAGGAAAGGTTGTCTCTACATTCAGGCGTAGCCCATCTAGAAACTCCCACACAGACATCCCAGAGGTTCGTGTATCTGATGATTCTAACCCCATCCAGCTGACAGTCAAGATGAATGGTTATGGCTACTCTTATCTGTGGTGGAGTATCATACTTGCTTTCTGCCAAACATAACTTTTTAAAGACAGTCTCATTATGTAGATCAGGCTGCCCTCAAACTCATAAAGATCCTCCTACCTCTGCCTTCCATCTCCGAGATTAAAGGCATGCATAACCACGCCGGCTTCCCAAAACGGCTTTTAAAGTATGAGTTCTTCTGAGGTTAAAACACAGATCTCAGGGCTGGAGAGGTGGCTCAGCAGGTAAGAGCACTGACTGCTCTTCCGAAGGTCCTGAGTTCAGATCCCAGCAACCACATGGTGACTCACAACCACCCGTAATGAGATCTGATGCCCTCTTCTGGTACGTCTGAATATGTATAATAATAAAACACAGATCTCTGGGCTTTTTCTGAGTTTCTGATGTAAAGTAGCCTTAAGATAGAGACCATGGGTGATGTGGGCTTCTGGAAAGTTCCTGGAGGCTCTGAGAATCTGTGTGTGTCTGTGTGTTCTCATGTAGCCGAGGTGGCTTTGAACTTGCTGTAAGAATGGTGCCTGGCCTTGAATTCCAGATCTTCCCGCTTCCATCTCTGATGTGCTGGTGGAAGCTGTGCTGTTTCAGAATGTCTTGCCCGTGGCTATTAGGTAATGTCTATGTGGTGGCCTTTCCAGACCACCTGACCCTTCTTTTTAGCCTCTAAGAGGATTTTAGGGAAGCTTCAGCCATTTCCCCCATGATAAGATTTTCAGAAATGAGTCTCGGCATGCCCCCGTCCTCATCCAGCCTGCTTCTTACCCTTATCAATGAAATGCTTTTCAAACTCAGTTTGAGATGTGTGAAGGCCTTTTTTTCCACCTGGTTTTCCTTAACGTCACTCACTGAAGATGAGAAAGATGATCTGGGTGCTTCACCAGCAAACATCGGCTCTGACAAAAGTATCCTTCTCTTTGTCCATCCCTTGTGTTTCTCCACAGTCCTCCTGGAGATCAGTTGTCATTTTGCTGTCACTGCTACAGGCTTCCTCTCTCCAAGGAAGTCGTATCATGTCAGTATTGGGAGCCCTATGCCTAGCACAGCCCTGGATAGCCAACTTAGCAAATACTCTACCCCAAAAACCACGTTAACAAGGGCCATGCTAGCCTCCAATATGCTAGGGTGACTCAGTTCCTGATTTCTGCCTCCACCTCCAAGTGCTCTGATCAAAAGCATGCCCCACACCTAACAAAGGAGGTGGTTTTTAAAAATGAATTTATTTATTTATTTATGAGACAGGGTCTTACTAGATAGTCATGGCTAGCCTGGAACTATCTATATAGAACAGGCTGGCCTGAGATATGCTGGCCTCTGTCTCTGAGTGCTATGATTAAAGGAATGCACCACCAAACCTGGCTTCTTGTTGGATTTTTTTTTTTAAAGATTTATTGATTATATGTAAATACACTGTAGCTGTCTTCAGACCCCCCCCAGAAGAGGGCATCAGATCTCTTGACAGATGGTTGTGAGCCACCATGTGGTTGCTGGGATTTGAACTCAGGATCTTTGGAAGAGCAGTCAGTGCTCTTAACCATTGAGCCATCTCTCCAGCCCTCTTGTTGGATTTTTGTTGATTTCTTTGGGTTTTTTTGATTTGTTTTTGTTTTGTTTTGTTTTTTATTTTTTGAGACAGTGTCTCTCTGTTCTGGAACTCGATACTTGATATGTAAATCAGGCTGACTATGAACTCTCAGAAATTGCCTATCTTTGCCTCCCTGAGTGATGGACCACCACAACTGGCCTCACCTGGCTTTTTGGTTTTTTTTGGTTTTTTTTTGAGACAGGAGTCTCTTTTAGTCCAGGCTAAACTCAAACTGACTATATTGGAGGCTGTCCTGTATTTCCCTTCACCTCCCGTAAGGTATGAGCCACCATACCCAACTAGAGGGAAAAAGTATATATGTACTTTTATATATATTAAGCATATATTAGGTATATCTAATTTTTGGTGTGACAGACCAACAATATGGCCGTGTGTATGCTCAGACTCTTACTTTATACCTAAAGTAGAGAAGTTAGTTTAAGAGTATAGGAGAGGTTAATTGCCTGGTACTTTTGTTTTAT
>NW_022196911.1:98800782-98806675 GCF_008632895.1 Mastomys coucha | reverse complement strand
TATGTGTGCATAATGCCCCCAGAGACCAAAAGAAGATGGCAGATCCCTTGGAACTTGAGTTACAGATGGTTGTGAGCCACCATGTGGGTTCTGAGAATTGAACCCAGGTCCTCTGGCAGAGCAGCCAGTGTTCTTAACTGCTGACCCAGCCCCTGATATTTTATTTTTAAAGTTAAAAGAAATAAGGAATAAAGTTTTTGGCTGCTTTCTAACTTTTGTTAAACTCATTTTGTATGAGTTCAGTGTTGACAGCATAACTTGGTTTTTCACTTAAACTTTAGAAAAAAGGTCAAATTAACAAAATCTAGTCAGAATAAACCCTAATTATGTCCAAGCATTTTCATGGTCCAAGTGCATAAGCATTTTTTAAGCCACAGTGATATTCTTGTCACTGGTGTACCTTAGGCTCCACAGCACTTATTTTGCTTTAGACTGTTTAGAGTTTTTTATTTTTTGGATCGACTTTATTTGCAAGTATAAACTGTAGTTTTCAGATGTCCTTGTTAATGAAATTCATTTTTATAAAATATTCCAAAGTTCAGGCTTAGTTTTTCCAAATGAGTTTTTTTTAATCCAAGGAACATTTTAGGGTGAATTGTAACATTAGGACTTACCATTAGGGAGCTGGTGGGATGACTCAGCGGATAAGAGCACTGACTTCTCTTCCAAAGATCCTGAGTTCAAATCCCAGCAACCACATGGTGGCTCACAACCATCTGTAATGAGATCTGATGTCCTCTTCTGGTGTGTCTAAAGACAGCTACAGTGTACTTACATATAGTAATAAATTAGAGCGAGCAGGGCCCGAGTAAGCAGAGGTCCTGAGTTCAATTCCCAGCAACCACATGATGGCTCACAACCATCTGTACAGCTACAGTGTACTAATATACATTAAATAAATAAATCTTAAAAAGATTTACCATTAAACCAAAGTTTTTTTTTTTTTTAATGAGTGTTTTGCATGCATATATGTGTACTTGTGCCTAATGTCTGGCACCCACAGAGGCCAGAAGAGGGCACTGGATCAGTCTTCTGGAACTGGAGTTATGCATGGGAATGAACCACTATGGGTCTGAACCCAGGTCCTCTCTGTAAGAGCAAGTGCCTATGACCATTGAGCCATCTCTAGTCCAAACCAAAGATTCTTTTCCTGTACTTGGAATAGCTACAGTGCATGTAGGACTCTTGTGTAGAGGAGGGGCATTCAGATTGAGGAAGGAGCAAGATTATTGCCTGTAGGACTTGGGCCTGAATCCCTTAACCCACTGGTAGCCCTGTTCCGAAACACCAATGTGGAAGATGTTCTCAATGCTCGGAAATTGGAGAGAGACTCACTTCGGGATGAGTCCCAAAGGAAGAAGGAGCAGGACAAGCTGCAGAGGGAGAAGGACAAACTAGCCAAGCAGGAACGCAAGGAGAAGGAAAAGAAAAGGACACAGAGAGGCGAACGAAAGAGATAACCTTGGCCCACTCTGCTCCTTCCACCTATGAATTGTGTGTCTGTGTATTTAAGAGAACAGAGACTAATGTATTTCCCCACATTTCCTGAGGCTTACCCCTTTGTTTACATGTTCAAGAGGAAAATCACAATCACTTGTAAATGTGCCATGCTTTGGTGGTGTGAGCAGTCGATTATAGTTAGTGTCTTTACCAAAGATCTGGAACTAGGGTAACCTTTCTATTTTAGTACTCAATTCCTGTGCTCTTCTGTCTTTTTAAAAAAGGTCTTCCCTCATTTTGTATATTTAGCCAGATACAGAAAGCTAACATCCTGAAGGAAACAATGAATATTCCTTCTGAGTTAAAAAAAAGAAAAGTACAAATTGCTTCTGAGGCAATATTTGCCCTAAAATAGAGTGGGCTTTTCTTTTAAGACTGGGTTTCATTCTGTAGCCGAGGCTAGCCTTGAACTTGTTGCAGTGTCCTTTTCTGTTTCTCAGCTTCAGGATTATGGACATAAATCACCAAGCCTGGCTTATAACAATTTTGAGGCTGAAATAACTAATGAATTGCCCTACCTAGATCCAGATTTCATGACATCAAATTAGGGAAGCTGAGGAAATTATTTGGAGTGTGATAGATCTAAGGTTTTTTTGTTGTTTTGTTTTGTTTTGTTTTTTGATGTGTTGACTTGGGCTCAGGCTGTAGTTGTATTGTGTGCCTGCTTAGCATATACAAGGGCCTGGGATTGAGCCCCAGTTTGGAAGAAAGACTTAACCTGTGGGAAAAACAGATTTCATGTAATCTGTGATTGATTTCAAGGAGGATGTTTGGAGTAAAAGGATATCTTTTGTTAGCTAGATTCTTTTTTTTCTTTTGTAATCATGAGTTCCCTTGAATTCTCTCTTGATTTTTAATCTTGATTTATCCTGCAGGCATGTCCTACCTTTTGAAATTGTGACATGACTTTTTTAAAAACTTGCAAAAAAAAAAATCATGTTTTAAATGTTATGATTTTGTGTTAGGCTGAATTTATAGCTGTCCTTGACCACAGGTTGGACACACTTGCAACATGAATAGTTAAGACCTAATAATTCCTGGCTTAGAAAAACTGAAGGAATTACTCTTTTAGAGAAAAACACTGGAAATTTTGCTAACACAATACTTAAAAGTATATAGTCGGTGGTTAAACTTATGAAATGAGTGAATGGAAAAACCAAGAGAGTCAGGGTGAACAGAACTCTCCAAGTCTACTTCTGTCACAGCCACATCTAGTTGTAAATAAAGTCCTTCTTTACTTGACTTTGGGCAACAGGTATCAAAAGCCTCAAGAGAACAATTTCTCTGATAAAATTATTTTATACCAAGGGTCAGAAGACTCCACTCATGGGCCAAGTTTGGCCCAGTCTTTTTTGTATGGGGCAAAAACTAAAATGGTTTTTTACATTTTTAAGAGGTTATAAAAGGAAGACATTCATGATTGAGACCATATGTGGCCTATAAAACCTAGTATTTGGAGAAAGTTTGTTGACTTTTGTAACATTAGCTACCTTTGTGCAGAAGAAAAAAAAACATGGTTAAGGAAAGGAGATATGCTGCCTCTTTGTCCTACAACCATGGCATTGCAAAAATAACCACCTTTTTTTTTTTAAAATAAACTTTATTTAAGTCAGTGTCTTCTGTCTTGTTCTTTCCAACTGCTGGTAGAAAGGTGCTTGGGGCTGGTCCCTTGGGAATGATCTTTATTGTCTGGTCAGCACAGTAGCTATACTCTGCAAATGGAGTGTCTTTTCCCTTAAATGTATAAATCCTATCCAAGTTTTCTGTGAAGTAAAGATTAGCTCAGGATTACCTTGGTTTTTGAAGCATAAGTACGTTGGCTTTGAAGTTTTTTGAGGTACTAGTGGTTTTGGTCCTTTATTTTGTAATAGCTGTGAGCCACAGCTCTGCAGAGTAGTATATGGCAACCTGTTTTAGTTTAGGAATCCTTACTTTAGGACTTGGATTCTCACCTTCATTTTGGCTTCTGAAGGAGTCAAGATTATATCCTTTCCTTAAGGGTACTTGTTTTAATTTGCCAGTTTGTTTTTGTTTCTTTTCTTTTTTTGAGACACGATTCTGCATAGCCCAGGCTGCCTCCAGCTAGCTCTGTCACCTAGGCTTCCCTTGAATTCCTGACCTTCCTGCACCTGCCTCCCAACTACTGGGATTATAGGCATGTGTCACCACACCCAGCTAATAGTCAAATTCTTTTTTCTGGGACCCTTTATGTTATAGGGTACACCCAACTAATGCTTAAATAAGAAACAATCAGCTCATTAGGCTTTGGTAAAGTTATTCACTTAAACAGATGCTAAGTAATTTTTTAAACCAGAAATGTGAAAGGGCAGGCTTTAAATTATGCCATTTAGATTGACTTTTGGCCAAATGGGAATTTTTTTTTTTAAGTATTTATGGTAGTGGAGAGATGATCAGCAGTTAAGAGCACGTGGACCATTGATTCCCAGCACACACAATGTGGCTCACAACTGTAACTCCAGTTCTAGGGGATCCAACCCCCTCTTCTGGCCCATTTGGGCACCAGCCATGCACATGGTACACAGACAAATGTTAGTAAAATATTCATATACTTACTTTTAAATCTAAAAATTCTTTTTTTCCCTTTGGTTTTTTAAGATAGGGTTTCTCTATGTAGCCCTGGCTGTCTTGCAGCTCACTCTGTAGGCCTTGAACTCAGATCCACCTCCCCTTGCCTCCTGAGTGCTGGCACTTCCATGCCTAGTTAAAAATTAAAATTTTATTTTTATGTGTATAGGTATTTTGTCTGCATGTCTATGCATGTAGCACTATTGGAAGCCAGAAGAAGGCATGGAATCCCTGGGACTGGAGGTACAGGTGACGTGAACCACCATGTGGGTGCTGGAAATCAAGTTCTCTGAAGAGTAGCCAGTGGCTACTCCTAACTACTGAGCCATCTCTCCAGCCCCTCAAATGGTTTTTTAATCACAGTAGTAATTCCTCCAAAACCTTATTGTAACTATTTCCCAAATGGAAAGGGTACTGATAGGATGACTTGATAATTTTCAAATACCTCCATATAAATTTGTGTCTGGTGTCTACATGTTTGTGTGAACGTGAGCTTGCTGTGTGGAAGCCAGGGGTTGATGTTGGGTGTCTGCCTTCATCTCTTTCCACCTACTTTTGAAAACACTTCTCTTATTCTGTGTTTATATGTGCTCACTAATATGGAGACATATACATTACTCTTTTAAGGAAAGACAACCTAAATAAAAACGTAGGCTAGGTTGGTTGGGTGTGTAAAAGGATTCAACAATCGGAGTTTGATCTCCAGAACGCACATGCTATTAGGAGAAACAAAATTGTCCTCTGACCCTCAACACACACTGCAGTTTATGTGTGTGCATGTATACACACATTTTAAAAACTAAGAAAATTATCACTGCCAGCAAGAGGTCCATGTAACTAGTTACAGGACAGCTAGGCAACCAAGGGAAAAGAACCATCTATATCAGTGGTTCTCAGCCTTCCTAATGCTGTGGTCCTTTAATACAGCCAGCTCCTCATGTTCTGGTGGATCCCCAACCATAAAGTTATTTTGTTACTTCATAGCTGCAATTTGCTACTGTTATGAATTGTAATGTAAATATTTTTGAAGATAGAAGGTTGTTGAAGGGGCCATGACCCACAAATTGAGAACTACTACTATAGAAAAAGACAATAAAGCAAAATTTCAAAGATCTTATTTGTGACGGGATAGCCCCAGCTGGCCTTTAACTTCTGATCCTCCTGCCTCCACCTCCCAAATTTCCCAAGTGTTAAATCTGTCTCATCCTATATTACAGGGTAGCCTCAAAAACTTCATCACTGAATATAGCTTTGATTTTCTGATCCTCCTGCCCTCACCCCCTCTAATGCTGGGATTACAGACACTCACCACACGTTTTTATACAGTGCCCAGGAGCAATCCATGGTCTCTTCAGTACTCTAAGCATTCATCCAATTGAGCTACATCCCCAGGCCAGGGTTTGGTTTTCCTTAACAGACTGGTATTTCACTTGTGACCACTGTCTTGTAAAGGTCTCCCCAGAGTTTTTATTCAGCAATGGAAAGTATCATTTTGAAAGGAGGTCGGGGGGGGGGGGATCTAACTATCTGAATCACAATCATCTGTCAATATACTTATGTGTTAATAATGAAATTTAAATCAGGAAGGCTCTTAGCTAAATGAATTTCATGTGGTTTTCAGACAAATACAATGTCAAAATTAACACAAATGTAAAAAATGAAACTAAACATTTCCAACAAAGTAATTTATTTTTTCCTGAGAGACTAAATTCAGTACAATATTTGTTTTCATAACATTTAACATGTTTTATGTCAAACTTAACCACTTTCTATGCAGTGACTGTGGTGGGGTGGTCTATTTTATTTG
>NW_022196911.1:98781740-98800188 GCF_008632895.1 Mastomys coucha | reverse complement strand
TAAAATTGGAAATATTTAATAATTGATAGTATAATTAAAATTTAAAGAATATACACTAATGATTTGAACAGGTTTTATATTCAGTAACTTGCATGGTTTTCACACTGGCACTTTTATCACTAATTTAGGAGAATCAGATGCATTTCCCTCCATATACTTAGGCACTAAGATTTCAAATTTATAAATATGGTAGTATTTTAAATATTAAATTTTACATGAATATTGGGTTTATTATCCCTGTTTTCCTTTGTTTCCTAGGTATTATCCAGTTTTGTAAGGAAAATACTTTTAAATCACAATCAAAACTTGTCTTGGTTACTAAACTGTAGCCATAATTGGGTTACAGTCACTTAGACTCATTATTTGGAATTATACTTACTAAGGCAGAACTAAATGAAACTTATCTCCTAGAAGAATTTCACATTTGCATTTACCTGCACTGAAGAATGGACTTAAGCGATTTTTAGCTGTAAGGGGATATTTAATAAAATAAACTTGCTATCTTTGACTACTCAGAACTCCTAGAATAATCAACTTTACCTTTGAGTTCCCTTTAAACTGTATCTGATTCATTCCAAGCAGATTTTTAAATAGAAGTTAGACTTCATTGAAGTATTAACTTTAAATCTGAAAGAAAATTAATGGACTGAAAGTTTGACAAGTTCATTAAAAATTTTAGCACATCTTGATACATTTACTTATCAGCTTTTAAACTCTTCCTTCTGCGGGCATTTCCTTAATGTTTACTTGCTTCACCTCTCGGGTTCACTGGATTGCTACTAGTTATGCTTTCATGGGCTCTATCTTCACAGTTCACTAGATCCTGGAAAGCCTTTTCCATCTCAGCGTGGCCCGCTGGACTTGCTGTTTTTGGCAAGGTCATCTGCAGTGCACACCACAGGGTAGTGCGTGCTTTTCGAGTAGCTACACACATCTCTTTAATTGCTGTAGCAAGAGCAAAAACATCTGTAAAAGAAATAGAGTTATATTTCTTATTATTCACTTAAACACTCCTTACATTTAAGAAGCTCAGTGCTGTTGCTACCAAATGATCAAACATTATTTTTACAAAAATGGTGATAGATAAGATAATGAAATACTTTGTTTTGTTTTTTTTTTAAATAGTTAAAAGCATTGTTACTTTGCCTTTGATCTGTATAGCAATAACTATGATTTGGTTTAAAAAAAAGACTATCTTAAAACAGGTATTATAATTAAATGCATAAAATTAGCAAACAAGAACAATATACTTTGGGAATAAACAATGTGGTGATCATTTCTAATTTGTTCAGATACCTGCTAATTTTAGAAATTCAATTTTTTTAAAAGATTTATTTATTGTTATTATGCAAGTACACTGTAGCTGTCTTCAGACACACTAGAAGAGGGTGTCAGATCTCATTAAGGATGGCTGTGAGCCACCATGTGGTTGCTGGGATTTGAACTCGGGACCTTTGGAAGAGCAGTCAGTGCTCTTAATTGCTGAGCCATCTCACTAGCCCAGAAATTCAATCTTTTAATCCCAGAATCTCATTTTGTTAATATTCAAATTAGTACACTACTGTATAAAAGAGTTTGAATTAAGGTTTGTACCTCTGTCATCTTGGCACCTAGGCACTCCTTGTCTTTGCCGATTTGAAGCGTTAACAATTTCATCCTTTCTACGTGACTGTACAATGTGAATTGACTCCAAATGTCTATCAAGAGCAGTGGAGATATTAGCATGAAGGGGAGAGCTTCGAAGACGTTCCATTTTGCCTAGTAAAGTCACAACCTGAGGGAAACATTTAAATTTTGATAAGGCAAACAAATCTTTAATGAAGTATAATAAGGAACAATAATCATTCAATAAATAAATGGATGCTTACTATGTCCTAAGACTATGGTAGTGGAAAGAAAACTGGAAATCTTTATATTTGTTTGTGTATGTTAATTCTAAAAGTTATAGTTGATTACTGAGAATAATAATGAAAAGATCTAACATTCAAACACATTTATGTCATTGACAGTTTCAATATCTGGTATTAGGTTTTTGTCAAGTAATAGCCCATAACAGCCTTGCTGTTAGTAAGAATCACCTAAAGAATTTCAGTTAAAGTCAGCAGGGCATGATCCCAGAACCTGGGAGAAAAAGACAGATGGGTCTCTATGAGTTTCAGACCTGGCCCACATAGCAATTTCCAGACCAGCCAAAACTTCATTGTGAGACCCTGACTCAAAAATATGTTAAAGGGGGAGGGGGGAAAGTTGCTGAAGAGATGGCTCAGTGGTTAAGAGCACTGACTGCTCTTCCAGAGGTCCTGAGTTCAATTCCCAACAACCACATGGTGGCTCACAACCACCTGTAATGGGATCCAGTGCCCTCTTCTGGTGTGTCTGAAGAGAGCAACGGTGTACTCTCATATGTAAAATAAATCTTAAAAAAAAAAAGACATGAACTATTTTTGATTAATCTTGTCCTCAACAAGTCCTCTTTCTGTGTCTCCAAAAATTTTTTTTTTTTTGGAGATCAGAAATTGACCATTCAAAATAACAGATTTTTTCCTAAGAGATTTTGTGTGTGTGTGTGTGTGCATGTATGTGTGTCTTGTCTGTGTGTGTGCATGCCTGAAGAGACCAGAAGAAGGTACTGAGAGCCTCTGAAGCTAAGTCACAGGCAGTTCTGCAGCCCACTAAGGGTACTGAGAACCAAACTCCTGTTCTTTGGATGAATATTAAGCACTCAAGCTCTAAGCTACCTCTCCAGCTACACCTGTTAAGTTTTAAGGCATCCATAATACAGACTAAATAAAGATTTAAATTTACGATGAAATGATAAAAAGTATTATAATTGCCAAAACTGCTAATAAAGATCAGTAGTGATTTTAGTGCTAGGATTAAAGGTGTACACCACACCTGGTTTATATGGCACTAGGGCTTTGTGTGTGCTAGACAAGCATTCTATCAACTGAGCTACATTATTTCCAGTCAAGGGAAAGTTCCCAATATTTTTGTTAGTGAACTTTTAAAAGGGTACCAGAGCTGTGGAGATGGATTACTGGATAAAGTGCTTGCCACACCAGTGCGAATACCAGAGTTCAGATTCCCAATACTCATGTAATCTTGGTAGCCTGCCTGTAATCCCAGTGCTCCAGAGGCAGAGACAGGATCCCTTGGGCATAGCCAAACTGGCGAGTTGTGGGTTCAAGTGAGAGATCCTGCTTTAATATTCACAGTGGACAGTGAGTAAGGAAAACAATACCAACCTCTGACTTCTACAGACATCTGCACACACATACATATACGCCATCACATGTGTGCCCACAGATGTGATGCAAACACACACCACACACTCCCATGCACATGAAAAGCTAAAACATCACTGGGTATATTAAATTAGTAAGGGGAGTTATATTTAATATGCCTAACATGTTTCAAGATCTAACCAATGTAAATTAAGGAACTTTTTAATTAATTGACATGTGACTATCAAGTAAGTAAAATAATTAACACTGGGAACTAATTATTAACAAGGCTGTTCCAAGTGTTAAACATTTTCTTCCCTTTGTACCCCAGTCAGATCCTTGAGGGCTAAACAGATGAACAATAACAATAAAAAAACATGTGCAAAACTCCAGTGAGGTAAAAATTATATTTCTCAATAGGGGAAGGCCAAAAGGGTAATGGAGGTAAGAAAGACACATAGCAAATGTTTTTCATCATGTGGAATCCAGATGTAAATGTATACAACAAAAGCAGAGAGACTACTTGAAGGGAGAGGGAACAAGAGAAAGTAATGGGAGGTAAAGAGCAAAGTATGGTGAAGCGTACTATCAAATTCCCATCACTTTTTATTTTTATTTTACATTTTTAAAAATATCTATTTGTATAATCAGAGGATAATGTACAGGAGTTGATTCTCTCCTTCCACCTACCATGTGGCTTCTAGGAATCGAACTTAGGTTGTCAGCCTTGGCATTCCGCACCTTTACCCACTGAGCCATCTTTCAGGCCTTTTAAAGCATTTTAAAATGTTGGTTTTAAAAGCATTCTTTCCATCAGGGGATCCTTTGCCAATGTGTATTTGAAGATGAATTCTTTAAATTACTAAAAATATATTATGATGCTGGGGATGTAACTCAAAGTTTCATACACGTTAAAGATAAATCTACCCAGTGATTAATAACCATCTCTGGCCCACTCACATTACTTATTCAATGACTATGGAACTATTCTTGTCTTTCCCTAATATTCAGCACAGTTTGAGAACCAATCATGAGTTTATCTGAGTTGTACTGGGGAGGTGCTTCAGACAGTAAAGTGCTAGCTGAGCAAGCATGAGAACCTGAGTTCAGATCTTCAGCACCCATTTTCAAAAAAGAGCCAAACATTGTGATGTCCACCTATAATCCCAGTGCTGAGGAAGTAGAGATGAGAAGGTGCCTAAGTCAGCTAGTAAGCTAGCCTAGATAAATCAGTGACTTCCAGGTTCTGTGAGACCCTGTCTCAAAAAATTAAGGCGAAAAGCAACTGAGGAAGACCTTACTGTCCACCTGTGGCCTCTATATGCACATACACACAAAAAATTTTTTCAACTATGTGTAAGTGATTTTATTATATTTTTGTTTGTTTTGAGCCTAGGCTGTTCTCAAGCTCACTAATATAGCTGAGGCTGGCCTTGATCTTTACCCCCCTGCTTCCACCTCCCAAATGCTGGCATTTAATATATATGCTATCACACCTGGCTGTAAATGTGATGTTAAAATCCTTTACCACTCTAACTTACTGAAATTCTTTAAATTTTTTTATCAAGTAATTTTTAAAAGTCTATTATTGGATGTTTTAATAGCTTACTCTGGCTTGTTCTCGAAGTTCATCCACAATTAACCGATCAACTCTAGATGGGTTGGAAGTCAGTCTTGGAATTGGAGTATTATTAGTACTGGATACTTTTTTTCCTGGATAATTCTTGGCAAGGGCTAATTCAGTCTGTGAAATATAATAGAGACTAGATCTTAAAAGCATGATTCACCTGTGAATATTTTTCACAGCCCTAAGAAATAGAAAAATTTCCCATTTAAATATAAGTTACTTGGTGTCAAAAGGCAATCAATATAAACCACATTTATATGCTAACTTAGAAAATGAAAAACTGAAAAAAGAAAAATAACAACAAATATAAACCACAGTACCATAAATTTTCTCATTATATTTACTTTAAAACTCTCCAGCAATTTAATACAAAACAAACAAACAAACAAAAAACTTCTGTAACCCAATAAGGAAGAAAATCTACCTCATAAGAACTTTTTTCTTTTTTTTTCTTTTTTTTTTTTTTTTTTTTTTTTTTTTTTTTTTTTTTTTTGGTTTTTTGAGACAGGGTTTCTCTGTGTAGCCCTGGCTGTCCTGAACTCACTGTGTAGACCTGGCTGTCCTCACTCAGAAACCCGCCTGCCTCTACCTCTCAAGTGCTGGGATTAAAGGCATTCGCCACCACTGCCCAGTTCATAGAAACTTTTAAAAAAGAAAATAACTGCTTCAAAACCCTAATCTTTCAATCTCTAAGTAACCTTTATAACACTGAATTAAGTACTGCACAGTATTTACAGAAAATCCAGCTAGAAATAAATACTCTTAGGCTGCACAATGGTGGCTCACACCTTTAATCCCAACACTCAGGAGACATAGGCAGGAGGATCTCTGAGTTCAAGGCCAGCCTAGTCTACAGAGTGAGAACCATGACAGCCAGAGCTACACAGAAAAGCCCTGTCTCGAAAAACCAAAAAAAGTACTCTTAAACCAAGCAAAGTAAGCAAAGGCAAGCAGATAGAATGAACATACTGTTACTTCTAAATGGTTAATTCTGTGTTACCTTTTTTCTCTCCTTTTCCAATGCTCTCCATTGTTCATAGCACTCTTCTAGACGAATATGAAGCTCACTAGCTGGTCCACTACGGGTTTTAATTGGTCTTTGAAATCCAAAAGTTGGCACAAAACCAGAAAAGGAATTATCACCATACATCATATCATTAAAATAAGGATATAAATGGCTTAAGTCATCATAAGAAAACAAATCATAGGAATCCAACAGCGGAACAACTGAATGTCCAAATGGGTGGGCAGATCTTAGGGGAAACCCATTTGAACCAAGTTGTTGAAAACCCTGATTATGTCGTAAATCTCCCATCATATAATTATTAGAAAAGCACGAAGCCTGTGTGCGATTCACACGGCTATTAATATTGTTGTCTCCACTTCCTTGTCTGTGGCTATTAAAATGACCCTGTGACTCTAACAGATCTTGATATGTATTTTGAGGCAAGCCATCAAAATGCTTTGGAATGTCCTCAGGATCATAATGTCCACTCTGGGGCTTGGCTTGAAAATTATGTTTGTTTACATTTTCTATTATCCCATACTGTGAAGCTGAATAGCTATCACAAAATCCATTTGGCTGCTTTATCTTTTTCTCTGTAACAGATTCAAAGAGATTGTCTTCTCCAGTTTTTGTCAGTCCTTCCATGTGATTCACAGATTGAATTCTTTCTGCACCATTGTAACTAAAATCAAAACTAGAAAATGTTGAAGGGTTTTCTTGACAATACTTCTGAAATAAATTGCTATTTGAGGTTAAATTTGTAGATGAGAGTTGGGGAAAATCTAAAGAATGGTTAGAACCTTTTGAAGCTGCACTTAAATGACTATTCAGTTTCATCAAGTTACCTTGATTTCGATAAGGAATAGGAAGGTTATTTTTTGTTTGAACATTCATCCAAGTTGGTCTGTTTATACTGATACCTCCTGAAGATGTTGCTGAATTTGAGAATAAATTCACTGATTTAAAATACTCAGAGTTTAGGGGATCAGGCTTAGCAAACTGTTGCTTTTCAGTGACATTAGCAAAATCATTATTAGATGGACAAGCTGTGTGAGGCTTTAGTCCATATTCTGATTTTAAGCCAAAATCAGCAGTGAATGCTGCTTCCTTTGCAAACTGTTTTTCTGTCAGATGTGGTGTTGTTTTTGGAAATGCAAAATTCTGCTGGTCAGGTATTGTCTCCTCCATTTTTTTCTGATTTGCTGGTTTAACTTGAAATAACTTTGTATAGGCATCTGCTTCCACAGTTGGTGTTTCAGGTGTACCATTGGCTAATTTTTTACCATCTTGGACACTAAAATTTGAACATTTGTTAAGCTTTGTCTTATTAGGATGAGCATATTCTGGGTATCTGCAATAATCTGCATTTTCATTATATCTATTAAATTGGGAAAGAAATATCTCTGCCCTTTTATGCTGTAATGGTGTTTCAAGACCTTTACTACATATTTTCTCTCTTCCATAAGCATAAGTATCAATTCCTGATTCTTTCATGTTATCAGACAGACCAGTCTGTGGTGTAAAACAGTTTTTGATAAATGGATATTCTTGGAAAGTTGCCTTAACTGTATCATTTGTTTGAATATTGTAACAGTTAGAATGATCACTTCTTGAGAGGTACAACCATTGTTCTTCAAGGTCTAACCCAGTATATCCATGATAAAGTTCATCCATCTTCTGCTGTGGTGTGAGAGTACTATTATGCAAGTATTGCTTTTCCACTGCTGACACAGACTCGCCGCTGTAAAACGCTTGCTGAGAGATAGATGTATCTACTGGCCTTTTGGTTTCTGTTAAGAGGTCATGGTGATCTACAAATCTGTTTGTGTTCATTGGCCAAACAGACTTTAAATTGGAGGAGCAGGTCCTAGAACAAGTAAACATATTTAATTACAATTTAAGCCTTAGAGACTTTATTTCTGGAAACATTAGGAAAGAATAAAAAGAAATTCTCTTGCCCCACTTCACCATTCTCAAGTCTTTCCCAACCCTTATTTATAAACTACCATAGTTTCCAAACAAGTCAATCATATGAAATGTGCTCTCTGATGTAAGAGTTGTGTGCCAAATAAAGGTGACCACATATATATGATGGTGCTTTAAGATTACCAGCGGAATTGGAAAATTCCCTTTGCCTTAGTGGCATAGCACAAAGCATTACTTATGTTTGTGGTACTACATGATTACTGTACTGCCAGTCCTTTAGTATGGGACACAGATATGTGTAATATATAATATTAAGTGATAATAATGACTGCTACTAGTTTATACATTTACTGTAGTATATTTCAAGTTTTTAGATTTATTTTTATTATTGTTAATTGTCTATGTATATGTGTCTGTATGTGGGTATGTGCACATATGTCCAGTTCCCTCAGGGGTCAAAGGCATTATATATGCTGGAGCTGGAGATATAAAAGGTTGTGAGCTGTTTCACATGGGTACTAGAAAATGGGCTTGAGTTCTTTGAAAAATAGCAAATACTCTTAATCACTGAGCTATCTTTCTAGCCCCTGTATATTTTTATTGCCTGTTTATTTTTAAATAAATTAATTATAAAATGGTCATTATACCAGTAGCAGCCTTATATATTCTAAGGTTACACTATCTCTCATTTCTCTCTCTCTTTTGTTTATATATTTATAGACAGGGTCTTGTTATAAGTCAAAGTCAATCTCAAATCCTCAAACCCTCTAGGTAGCCAAGGATGGCCTCCAACTCTGGATTGTACTACCTCAGCTCAAATTGAGATTATAGACATGTGTACCTACTTGGAGCACTTTATGGTTACTATGTCTTTTGACTACATCAAGTAGACACACTGAATGGTTGTCATATACCATTACCTTTGGGTAAGTACTATTTTCTTGACACTGAAATAGTGTAATGATGCATTTGTTGGAACCTGTCCCCATCATTAAGTAATGCACGACTATATGCATTTTAATTTTACTATCTTCACCACACTTTTCTAGAAGTCATTAGCCAATGCCTGAGGTGAGTAACTTTAGGGTCTTACATGAATTATACTAAGCAAATAATTTTTCCTTTGAATAGGTTATTATATAATTCAAAAGTATGTTGACCAAAATTTTTAATGAAAAAAGATGTGTTTTCCTTAAAATATTTTTGAAACTATTTTTGAAAGTATTTTAACTGGTTACACGTGTATGGCATATTTTCTTTTAATAGGGCACTTGGATAATATGGCTTCCACACCCAAATAAAACAATTAAAATATTTTAAAACCCCTACTACATGAATAAAATCCACATGTATTCCTGCAATGAGTTTTATCCTTCAAGGTCTGAGTTTAAAGCCTCTTGGTCCTTAAGCCAAACTTCAGGCTCTTGAACTTAAGGGAAATAACTATGATTTATGCAAGAATTTTTTTCAAATCAAAGTTCTTAAGCAAGCAAAACATTATACTGGACGTTCAATTGTATGGCAAGTACATCAGCAAAATCAAGGCTCCTAGAAACGAATATTTGAAAATACCTATTATTCTGTGATCCACTGTTAAATATAAATAAATATTAAACAACAAGGTAACCTAGTATATGTCAATTAAAAGGACTATTATACACCATAAAGTTCATATACTAACCCTTCAGCAAAATATGGCTGGGACTTATCCTGTTCTTCCAAAATGTTAGACACAAGTCCATATAAGTCTGTTTCACTGCCATAGTCATTTCTTTCGGTCTGAATCCTAAAAATGGATATCATATATAAACTATTTTATTTATTACAATATATCAATTTCTCCTTACATATTCCATTCTTTTTCATTTTTATTCCTTTTTCGTTGTGGTGCTAAAGATCAAATCTAGAACCTCATGCATGCTAGATAAGTTCTCTAACATTAAGCTACATTCTCATCCCCTTTATCTTTTCTGTAAGATAGACTGACTCTATACATCATTTCAAACAAAGAAAAGACAAGACCATTTTCTAGTTTAGTATATTATTATATAAATACTTCTCATTTCAAGTCCTATGCCTAGTTTATAAAATATGCTTACCTCTTATTTCTCTATAACATATGCTATTGATTTAAAGTGACCAATATATAAATTTCTGACCAACAATGTCACAGAAATGCTTGATACCACTCCTGAAAGCATGTCCAGTATAATTATACATCATTCTGAATCTGTTCAATTTTTCCATTTGTTATTTGAAAACCAAATGAAGCTAGAGGCATGATAGCACACTCCTTCAGTGCTAGCACTCAGGAGGCAGAGGCAGGCAGATATCTATGACTTTGAGGTTAGCGTCTATTCAGAGAGTTCCAGGCCAGCCAAGGCTACAAAGTAAGACTGTCACAAAAAACAAAAAACAAACAAAACCAAAAAAAAAAAAAACCCAAAAAAACAAAAATAAAAACAAAAAAAGGGGGGGGGGAGAAAGAAAGCAAACCAAAACCAAAACAACCACAAAACCATGAAACTCCTGTTGCTTTTAGGCCCTTGTATTAAATATTGGATAAAAAGATGAAATGTGATATGGACATCATAGACAACATGGTAATTTTACAGTTGTTCATTAAATATAGTAGTTTATGGGCTATCCCTATTATCTTTGCCAAGTAGTGATTAAGCTGGAGTTTCACATCTCTGAAATGCTACACAGCAATTAATAGACTCTAATATAGTGGTTCTCAACTTTGAGTCATGACCCCTTTGGGGGCTTTGAATGACCCTTTCACAGGGTGTCATCTAAGACTATCAGAAAATACAGATATTTATCTTGAGGTTCATAATGGTAGCAAAATTACAGCTATGAAGTTGCAACAAAAATAGTAGTATGGTTGGGGGGCTGCAACAACATAGGAACTGCATTAAAGTGTCACAGCATTAGGAAGGTTGAGAACCTCTGGTCTAATGCATGAATGAAAAGACACAAACACTTGGAAAATTGCTATTTTCTACTTTTTCTATTTTATTTATTTTATGTGTATGAGTACACTGTAACTGTACAGATGGCCGTGAGCTATCATGTGTGTGGCTGATGGGAATTGAACTCAGGACCTCTGCTGGCCTAGCTCGCTCCGCCCTGCCTCCGCTCGCTCCAGCGTAATTCACTGTAGCTGTCTTCAGACGCACCAGAAGAGGGCATCAGATCTCATTATGGGTGGTTGTGAGCCACCATGTGGTTGCTGGAATCCGAACTCAGGACCTTCAGAAAAGCAATCGGTGCTCTTACCTGCTGAGCCATCTCGCCAGCCCTACTTTTTCTATTTTAAAAAATAATAATTCTTTCCTAAATATAATGTTTTGCTGTTTTAAAGCATAGCTTCTAAGCAAGGCATGGTGATACGCACCTATATTCCAGCACTCAGAAGGTTAAAGCAGGAAAATTACTGTAAATTTGAGCATAGCCAGGGCTACCCAATGCAATCCTGTCTTCAAAAGAGAAAAAAACAAGGCCAGGTGGTTTAATCCCAGCACTCAGCAGACAGAGGCAGTCGGATCTCTGTGAACTTGAGGCCAGCCTGGGCTACAGAATGAGCACTAGGACAACCAGGGCTGTCATAAAGAGAAAACAAACAAACAAAACCAACCAAACAACAACAAAAAATTAGCCAGGCTTGGTGTTACATTCCTTTAATCCCAGCACTTGAGAGGCAGAGGACAGAGATAGATGGATCTCAGAGTTCAAGGCCAGCCTGGTCTAGATAGTAAATTCCATGGCAGCCAGAATTATGCAGAGTGACCCTGTCTCAAAAATAAAAATCAATCAATCAATCAAACTCTAACACTGAGTTGTTTGAAGCCAGCTTAGGTAACCTGTCTGAAACAACAAAAGAGATCATTTTTTTCTTATTTTCTTCACAACACGTCAGATTGTTAGAATAAATAATTTAGAAATAAATAATTGAGAAATGTAAATATCAGCAGTCATTTAGTTATTGGTTGAATCTATAATTGTAAGAAATATTAAAATTGTATTTTACAAGGTTATGTGAGTTAAACTATACATTGAACAAACTACATACCACCAAGTCTAATATTTTTCCACTATAGAGTGTTAGTTCATTAAAGATTCAATTTGAAATTTTCTTTGTATATAAGATCTAGAAAGTTTTCAATCTAATATTTGCCAAACCATTAATAATTATCATTTTGGGAGAAGAGATAGAGTGGTCAAAGTAAACTTTTACTTTCTTTAATACACGTTTCTATAAAGTTTGAGTTTTTTCTGCTTTCTTTTCCTTTTGAGACAGAGACTTACTATTTATAGCTCTAGCTGTCCTGGAATTCACAATGTAGACCAGGCTGGCCTTTAATTCACAGAGACCTCCCTATCTCTGCCTCTTGAATACTGGCATTGAAGGAGTGTGCCCAGACTGAATTTTTTCAATAGTATCTGTCAACTTTAGTTATTTTTGGAGAATTGTGTATTATATAGTCTAATATTTAATTACCCATACTTTTAAATTTTCAGTGTTTTTTATTAGTAGGACTCAACAAATATGTTTCCTTATTAAACATACATCAACGCCTCTATTAATAGCTCCCTATATGAATAAATGTAAACATCAGTCCGAGTAAGCTTCTCTTCCCAACAGCTTTCTGTAATGTTTTATTTATACACATACATATGAATACCAGGCTGTCCTTGAACCCACAGAGTACCACCATATCAGCCCCATTCTCTTTTAAATCCTCACTTGCAGTCCCTGGTATGTTATTATTGTCATTATCTCCTTTACTATAAAATTATAAAGACAAGGCTAATATTTACGATACTAATTCTATTTTCCCTATATAAGCAACTATTTGACATGCAGTAAGCTCTTAATGTTTGCAGGGTAGAAAATATTTTATGTTTAGAGTTGGCAAGATGCCTCAGCAGGTTATAAGCACTTACCACCAAGCCTAATGACGTGAGCTCCATCCCTGAGACATAACAGAAGAGAACCAGCTTCCTCAAGTTGTCCTTAACACAGGCACACAGACACAGACTAACAAACAGACTGACTGACAGACAGACAGACAGACAGACACACACACACACACACACACACACACACACACACACATACTTTTTGAAACTTTAAAAATGTTATCTTTAGAAAGAAGAACTTGGGCTGGAGAGATGGCTCAGCAGTTAAGAGCACTGACTGCTCTCCCAGAGGTCTTGAGTTCAATTCCTGCAACCACATGGTGGCTCACAACCATCTGTAATGGGATCTAATGCTCTCTTCTGGTGTGTCTGAAGACAGGGACAATGTACTCACATACACACAAATAAAAAAGAAAGAAAGAAAGGAAGAAAGAAAGGAAGGAAGGAAGAAAGAAAGAAAGGAAGGAAGGAAGGAAGGAAGGAAGGAAGGAAGGAAGGAAGGAAGAAAGAAAGAACTTAAGAACTTAAGACTGAGACTTAGGACCCAAGAACTGGCTCAGTACTTAAGAAAACTTCTTGCTCTTGTAGAGGATGCAGGTTCAGTTACCAGTACCCAAGTGGTGACTTACAACCAATCATTAACTCTAATTTCAGGGGATTCAAAACCCAGCTGAACTCCACGAGCAACAGGCATGCATGTTATATACAGACATACATGAAAGCAAAACACCTGTGCACATAAAATAATCTAAAAACATTTTAAAAGAAAGTTGAGACTTATGTACTACTGCAGATCCAGCACTCAAGAGGTAAAGGCATAAAGGTAACAAATATGAAGCCAACCTCTGTCTATAATCATTAACTAAAAATTATAAATAACTGCCTAATTGATGCTTTCTTAAAACTATGACTAACATAAAATTATAATCCCACAATATTAAAATAGAAGAGATAGAAATTTAATATGCTTTGATCCCTGTGAAACCAAATTTTAAAAATGCATTGAACCTGAGAAATTTATTAACTTACCTGTTCTTTACACTGATCTGAGAACTAGAAGGTTGTTTAATATCATCTCCGTAAGTAGACCATGGTGCATAGAAGAGTGAGGAGTCCATAGAACTTCCATACTCTGCTGATGAGGAAAGTGGAGTGCAGGTCTGCCTTAGGTCTACATTGTCTTCATTCTAAAATTTTAAAGAAATATTTCCACATTAGAGAGATCAAATTTTCATTTATTAGAGAGTATTAGCAAAATAGTAAGAAAACATAATAATGCAGGTGTTAGAAGAAGTTGGGATAGCTACTCAAGAACTCTGTCAAAAGCTGGAATATAAACATCTGTGGGGCATTACAATCTGCTGCAACTCCTCAACTCTGTTTCAGCACTGCCACCGAAGCAACAACGACAATATACAAAAAAATGAACATGGTTTTGTTGCAATAAATTTTTATGTACAAAAAGTTATTGATCAGATCTAGAGTTTTTGTTAAACTAAAGATATAGCAAGCCTCTATTAATAGCTCCCTTATATTAGAAAAAAAAGGATCAGCCAATGAAACTGATCAGTGAGTAAAGGTGCTTGCCACCAAGTCTCCTGACTTGAGCTTACATGTTCAGGACCCACATAGTAGGAGAGCCAACTCCTTCAAGTTGTCTTTGGATCTCCACACATGTGCCACAGACACAAATGCCCTGTCTCCCCCTCCAAAAAAATGATAAATGTAATCTTTTTTAATTCATAAAGGTAGGAGCAGAGAGATGGTTCAGAGGGCTAAAGTGCTTGCCCTTGAAAGCCTGATGACCTGAGTTCTATCCCTGCAACCCACAATGGATGAGAAAAACTCCAAAAGTTGTCCTCTGATCTCTCTGTGTGTGCCGTGAAATATGTGCACTTATATTCACATGTACATATCATAACACAGTAAAAATTTTAATGTAAATGTTATTTTAAGAAGTAGATATTATTCCTTTAGTTCTCTTTGCAAAAGCTTACTGATAGCTATAATTGCTGTAGTTTTAATATTTGAAACACAGAAGACTGTGTGTGGATACTGGTGGTATTGTTTTAAGTAAATTATATACAAAATTTCCTTTTTTTTTCCTAGACAGGATTGTAGAAGTTTAATCTGGTTCTTCCTCCCTGCCCCATGCTCCCAGAAAGACTCATACTTAAAACATATTTACATATACCTTGGCCATATATAGCTAGGCTCTTTTATAACTAGATTATCACTTAATATAACCCAATTATTCTGATCTACATTCTGCCACATGGCTGGTTACCTGTGCTTAGGTACCATGCGTACATTTTGTCACATCTTTCTGGGTGAATCTCTCATACCTGGCTCTGTCCCAGAATTCTATCTGCCTCCTGGATGTCCCACTTCCTACTTCCTGCCTAAGCCATAGGCCATCAAATTTATTATTAACAGATGCTACATCCATACAGACATAAAAACATAAGATATTCTTTCTACACAGGACCTTATATAGGCAAGGCTGGCATTGAATTTATCAGGAATGGCCTAAAATTTCTTAACTCCATGTCGCCTCTCCTTTCAAATGCTACTATTTTAGGAGTATACTACCATGCCCAGCTTTACAAAATATGTTCAATGAAAAACATACAACTATGTAAAACTTTTTTGTTTTCATAGAAATTCTACATATATTATTTTATTTAGTCAACTTAGGAAATGAGTATTATCTCTTTGTTGTTGTTGAGACAGAGTCTTGCTCTGTATTTCAGACTGGTTTGGAACTCATTTTATAGCCCAAGCTGGCCTTGAACTCACAGCAATCCTCCTGTCCCAGATTCCCAAACACTGGGATTACATACACAGGCCCATTTGGTTTTTCTATTTTAAAAACAAAGAAACTGAGTCTGAGAATATATATAGCTCAGTAGCAGAACACTTGACTATTACCATAAAAAATAAAACAAAACCAAAAAACAAAGTTACAGATTACTCAGCAAATACATGGCAAAATTAAGCTAAAACTCAAAATCTTACTCCTAAACAAGTGCCTTTTTCACAAATTTTAAATTTTTGAGCCTATTTTGTATTTCCAAGAGATATTGAAAAATATAAAAAGTATTGTCATCTCTTTGGAGAATGTAAAGCTATTACTACAATTAGAAGGAAATACAAGGAAGCAGGTGTGACAGCACTCATCTGCAATCTCAGCACTTCCAAGATAAGAGTCAGGAGAACTCGTTCAAGGTTAGCCTCATATATATGACCAGTTCAAGACCAGCTTGGTCAGTATAAGATCCTGTCTCAAAAACTAAAGACGACCTTGAATTTCTGATCATTCTCCCTTTACCTTCTCTTCCCAGCACTAGATTATAGGTTGGTACCACCATACCAAGTTTATGCAATGCTAGGATCATACTCAGAACTTTATGCATGTTAGGCAAGCATTTTACCAACTAACCTATACATTCCTAGCCCAAGTATGTAATTTTTGATAAAACAATCAACTAAAATAATATGATGAGAAATATATGGATACTTTTCTGTTAAAATATTTATAAAAGTTTGGTAATATATAAATATTTGGGTAAATGTTAACTATACTACTTATATACTTATATATATTAAATAATTAAATGGAATTAGTTTCAAGTAAATTTTAGGAGAAAGATATTATAGGCAATAGCAGAGAAGTCTAGTCTAGGGAGTGAAGTATCTGGATTTCAGGAATTGGGGATGTACCTCAGTTGTTAAGAATGCTTGTTTAGCATATACAAAACTCTGAGTTCAAACCCATCATCCCTTAATCTGGTGGTGGCCACACCTGTAATCTCAACTCTACAGAGGTAGAAGCAGGAAGATCAAAAGTTCATGATCATTTTCAGTTAAATGGTGAGTTAAAGGCCAGCATGGTTTATATGAAACTGTTCAAAAAAAAAAAAGAAAGCAAGGAAGGAAGGAAGACTTGGATTCTATATAAGGCATAAATCAAACTTCAATTTCTCAATCTGTACAGTAGATATAATAAGTTATTATTCCAACGCTGGAGAGATGGCTCAGCGGTTAAGAACACTGACTGCCCTTCCAAAGGTCCTGAGTTCAAATCCCAGCAACCACATAGTGGCTCACAACCATCTGTAATGAGATCTGATGCCCTCTTCTGGGGTGTCTGAAGACAGCTACAGTGTGCTTACATATAATAAATAAATCTTTTTTAAAAGTTATTATTCCTATGAATTGTTATGACTAGAAATATATCAATACTGATGACCTGTTTAAAATTTTCCAAATAGAATTTGCACGGGGCAAGAGAGATAAGCTCAGCAGGTTAGAGTACTTGCTGCTCTTGGGAGAATATGCAGGTTCAACTCTCAGCACCCAAATGATGGCTTTCAACAATTTAACTTCAGTTTCAGGGATACTGCCTCATTTGTCCTTCACAGGCAAGCACATGGTGTACATAAAAACATGCAGGCAAAACACTCATACACATTTCAAAAACTTTATTCTATGCCTGATTTTAAAAATTTTTGTCTTGCCAGGCCTAGTGATGCATGCCTTTAATCCCAGTACTTAGGAGGCAGAAGCAAATGATCTGAGTTGGAGCCCACCCTGGTCTACAGAGTCCATTCCAGGACAGTTAGGGCTACACCAGAGAAATGAAACTGTGCTTTGAGAAACCAGAACAAACAAACAAACAAACAAAACAAAAACCCCAAACCAAACAAAGTTTTAGTAAGGTAAACAGTAGCATGTAATTAAAGACACTGTAAAGAAAATTAAAGGTATAAACATTTTTTCCTTTAAATTATCAAGTGCGTTTGAAATTAAAAACTAAAAAGTATTACAATATGTGCTTAAAATAAAACTATTATCTAGTCATAACTTTCTTACTTGCTAAATAAATTTTTACATTAAGGACAGGATGGGGAATAAGCCAATGAAAATGTTTTTCTTGGAGGGCTAGAGAGGTTGCAGATCCGTTAAGAGCACTGGCTGCTTTCCTGAAGGATCAAAGTTCAACAGGGGCTCGAAATGCCCTGCTTGCGTCTCCAGAGGTGGAGCACAGACATACAAGCTGGCAAAACTACCATACATATACAAATAAATAAATAAATAAATAAATAAATAATCTTTTTTTTCGAGACAGGGTTTCTTTCTCTGTGTAGCCCTGGCGGTCCTCGAACTCGCTCTGTAGACCAGACTGGCCTTGCACTCATCCGCCCGCCTTTGCCTCTCTAGTGCTGGAATTACAGGTGTGCACCAACACTTGCCTGGCTTAAATTTCTTTTTAAAATTAAAAAAAGAAAAAAATTTTTTCCTCATGTCCAAAACCAAGCGTGTATTATGCGAACTCTAAAATATTTTCCTCTGGACCAGTCAGATGGCGGCAGGGTGCTTGCTGCTGCTGATCCTGAGGACCTGCGTTCAAACCCTAGGACCTGCTGGGTGGACACTAAGCGCTGAAAAAAAAAGTCCTCTGGTCTCCACCTGTTTGTCATGGCATGTTTCCGTGCCCCTCCCTCATAAAAAATTATACTTAAAAAAATAATGTGGTGTTTATATAGAGCTAGATAAACATAATAATTAATAATAATACCCCCCCCGTTTTCCCCCAGCTTCTAACTGCGACTGTCAGCACGTACGGGGACTGGAGCTGGAAGTCCTAGGTTTGCGTTGGAGTGTAGGGGGCGGGGTGGCTACAAAGGGAGCGCTGGGGGAAAGGCGAGGGGGGGAGGAATGGGGAGGCGAGAGGGG
>NW_022196911.1:98780007-98781640 GCF_008632895.1 Mastomys coucha | reverse complement strand
GGGGGGGAGAGGAGATGGACGCCGGGGACGGGGCGAGCACAGCATCCATTGCATTTGTTAATGGACCTGCGACTTGTAGCAGTCATAGAAGGACGTGGAGCCGGTCAGCATCATGTTGTTGAAGACGTCGGACAATCTGCTGCTGGTGTCGACGCTGAGGTTCCAGCACCGATTCGCGCTTCCACGGAACGCCACCTTCGGCTGCTCGGGAACGAGGAGGAAGCGCGAGGTCACGACGGAGCCCGGGAGCCCGGCCGAGGCAGAGCTGCAGCCGCGGCCGGGGGACACGAACCCGGGGTCCCTCCTTCGGGGTCCCCCCGCCCGAACGCCCTCGCGTCCCCGCGTCCCTCTTCAAAGCCCAGCTCTGAGCCGCCACGGCCCTCGACGGCCCTCGACGACCCTGACGGCCGCCTCCTCAGCGCCACAGCGCCCCGACAGGCCGCCAGAGGTGGCGGCGGCTCCGCTCTGGAGGCCTCCGTGAGGTCGACCGTCGGCCCGAGCGAGGCCCCCGACCCTACCCGCGCGACCCGCCATCTCCCGTGCCCGGTACCCACACCCGCACCCACACCCACGCCGCCACCCCGGCCGGCCGCCTTAAAGACGCGCGCAGGCAGACCGACGGACCGACGGACCGAGGGACGGACGCGTCTGCTCCGCGGCGTCTCTCCCGGGTCGCCGCCATCCTCGAAGCCCCCTGTCAGTTACCTCAGGTCCCTCCCTCAGGCCTTGGGGGTGACGGGGCCGGCAGGTGTCTCCGCCGCTCACCTCCATGGGGCGCCCCCCAGCTCCTGCGGGACTAGGGAGGACGTCGAGGCCCAGCTCCCTCAGCCCGCACCCCGCCGCCGCCGCCGCAGCCGCAGCCGCCGCCGTCGTCGGCGCTGCCCGGAGCCGGTCTGTGGGTGGGGGCCGAGCCGAGGGGATGCGACAGACGAGAGGCCGTTACATGGCTCCGTGTGGCTCGCGACTAGGCACCGGCCGCCGGCGCCCCGCCCCTCCGCCCCGCCCGCCCCGCCCAGGAGGCCCGTCACCCCTCAGCCTGCACCCCTCATTGGCCCGCTGCCCAGCCAATGGGCAGCCGCCTCCAGGGTCTGTTACCCCCCCAGAGACGAGGCGAAGAAGGAGCAGTTAGCCGACGACTTCGCCCCTAGGTTTGCTCAGGCCTAGGAGAGATTCCCGCTCAAAGGAAGCTCGCTCGGGATTGGCCAGGATGGGCGAGGACCGGCCCGCTGATTGGCTGGTAGGAGGCGCGCACCTGCTGGCTCGGTGGCCGGTGCTTGGAAGATTAGCGAAACTGCACAGCAACTGGCCGATGACCCTAAAGCGCTCGGCTCCGCACTCCGGGCCAACACCTTGGTTTTTGCGTCTTGTTCTCCGCCCCTAGTTCCCACAATTCCGCAGAGCCGCCAGCCCAATAGACTGTTGTAGACTTTTTCAGAGGGCAAAGCAACGAAACTCTTGTAGCGCTAAACGGCAAAAGCCCAGGTTCCCTGAAGAGTGAAACTGTTTTGACCATTAAATGTGAATGACTTTTCTGAACCAACTTCACATTGAATTTATTTTGTTTTGAGGTTTTTTGTTTGTTTTTGGTTTTGTTTTGTTTTTGGTTTTGTTTTGTTTTTGGTTGGTTGGTTTT
>NW_022196911.1:98766944-98779997 GCF_008632895.1 Mastomys coucha | reverse complement strand
CTCAAATTCAGAAATCCGCCTGCCTCTGCCGCCCAAGTGCTGGAATTAAAGGCGTGTGCCACCACCGCCCGGCTGTTTGTTTGTCTTTTAATGTTTGTTGTTTTAAAGCTATTCCCGTGACCTTACGAGATGATTTCATAGGCAGTCTGATTAGAGGCTTAGAAAAATGCAAAGTCCATCCCCAGGCAATCCTCAAAATGTGTGTCTGTGTGAGCACGGGGTGGGGGGGGGGGAAACACTGAAATATTAAAGGAGTAAACACAAGTGTTTTAGGGGAGTTGCACTTAAAATTAAAATTTGAGACGCACTGGATTAAGCAGATGCTCCTTTAGCTCGGACACTAATGGAAGTAGACTAGGGGGATGAGTTTACTGGCCCACGTAGGCCTGGCAGTTTTTTCAGATTCACAGCCATCTCTAACTCAAGATGGAGAATGATAGAGGAAATACACCATATCAAACTCTGGCCTCCAACACAGACACAAATGGGCAAGTACATGCGCATGGGCACACACACAAACACAAATTAGAAAAAAAAAAATGGGATTGGGGTGATAGTAAATTACATGCCTTCAAGTATGAGAACCTGAGTCTCATCTCCAGAACCCACGACAAAACCTAAGCATGATAAATGTGTAATCCCAGCACTGGGAAGGTACAGATGGATCACTGGGCTTCCACTGGCCAGCCAGCTTACCTCCTTGGAAGGTCTAGTAAAGTAAGGCCCTATCTCAAAAGACAAGATGAGGGACAGCAAGATGGTGTCTCCAACACTGATGGTTGAGTTTGAGCCATTATGGAAGGCGAGAATCAACTCCACCAAGTTGTCCTCTGGCCTCCACATGTGTTCTGTCATGCATGTACTTTCATACACTATACACCCATGTGACAAACACATGATAAATAAATACATATATGCCCATATAATAGATTTTTTTTTAATTTTTGTTTAGAAAGAGTCTCTACATAGCCCTTAATTTTCTAGAACTCACTTTGTAGACCAGGCTGACCTCAAACTCACAGAGATCCACCTGCCTCTGACTCCCAAGTGCTGTGATTAAAGGCATGCATCAACTGTCTGGCTGTGATGTAATTTTTTAGTTCAAAAAATGATAGATGGGTGGGGCAGTTCACTGAGTTTGAGGCTAGCCTGGTCTATGGAGCGTATTCCAGGACAGCTGGAGCTACACAGAGAAGCTCGGTCTCAAAAAAAAAAAAAAGATGTCTAACTATAAGGTGGATAGCATCTGAGTTTTGATACCTGAAGTAGGTATCTGGCCTCCAACTGTTATGTAACAGTTTCCTCAGAGATTGAAACATTCCACCCTGAAGGGAAGCCCCTTAAACAGGAAGGCTAACAACTCAAAAGAGCTGAAGGAAGTCTCTGAAACTGGCCAGAGTCACTAGGCCCTTCCCTACCAGATTAAGTCGTAAATGCTCAGAGTCTCTCTCAGAACAGCAGACCTGTCAAAAATAAACAATTAAAAAAAAAAAAAAGCCAAACCCACAAAAATCTCTCATACCAGACTAGCTGCCTGGAAGAACAGAAACCAGCCAAGCTGCCTGAAAGAGGTTTAGAGCGACTGGGGCACCTGGAAAGGACAGTTTTCAACTTGTTTAGCTATCCACAGGCTCCATTGTGTGCCCCACATTCCCAGCTTTGTGAGCTGTCACACATGCTGACGTGGTTCTTGGTGAATCATCTCTCTTTAAAGAATTTCTGCTCCCATGAGTAACTCCTCACTCATATTCTTGTAATTAGCCCCAATAAAACCCCTTGGTTCAGCAGGCTGGACTTGCTGGTATTGGTGCTTGGGTCTGTCAGGCGTTCCCTATCTGTGGTAAGTAGACATGTGTGTTGCATCTCCCCTGGAAAGTTTTGCCAAACAACACACACACACACACACACACACACACACACACATGCATATGCACTAGCACATACATGTATATCTACATACAGACAACCATGTCCACATTGTTCAAAAAAGATGTAGGCAGCATTATCAAAGCTTACAACTTGTTTAAGGTCAGCACCAGCTCCTTTGTTGTTGTTGTTGTTGTTGTTTTGTTTGTTTGTTTGTTTTGTTTTTCGAGACAGGGTTTCTCTGAGTAGCCCTGGCTGTCCTGGAACTCATTCTGTAGACCAGGCTGGCCTTGAACTCAGAAATCCGCCTGCCTCTGCCTCCCAAGTGCTGGGATTAAAGGCGTGTGCCACACCTGGCTTGCACCAGCTCCTTATGTCGGATTCTTTAGAAACCTGGAAAAAAAGACCTGTTGAGCTCTGCTTGAAGGGGACAGGATGAGGGTGATTTCTAGCTACTTACGGTCTGGGGTCCCATTGCCTATCTGGTTTGATGATCTAGCACTTTCTTGTTTGTTTGCTTTGGTTCCTTTTGTTTCTTTGTTCGTTCGTTGAGACAGGCTTTCTTTGTGTAGCTCTGACTGTCCTGGAACTCAATTCATAGACCAGGCTGACCTCAAATCACCTGCCTCTACCTCAAGAGTGCTGGGCTTAAAGGTGTGTACCACCAATGCCCAGCTTGCACTTTTCTTTCTTTCTTTCTTTTCCTTTCTGTTAATAGATTTTATTATTTTTTTCATTTTTTTATTTTTTGGTTTTTTGGTTTTTTTGAGACAGGGTTTCTCTGTATAGCCCTGGCTGTCCTGGAACTCACTCTGTAGACCAGGCTGGCTTCAAACTCAGAAATCCGCCTGCCTCTGCCTCCCAAGTGCTGGGATTAAAGGCGTGCACCACCACCACCCAGCTTTGCGCCACCACCGCCCGGCTTAGATTTTATTTTTTAGAGAAGTTTTAGGGCTACAGTAAATCTGAAAGTACAGAGGGTTTCCTTGTGCCTCCACTCCAACACACGCAGCTTCTCCCAACATCAGCATCCTGCTTCAGAGAGCTTCCCTGCTAACAATCAGCGGATCCCCTTGACGCAGCCTTCCTACCGCTGTCCACAGCCCACGTAGAGTTCACTCTTGCTGCAGCGAGTTCAGTGAAATGACTTATGTCCCTGGTTGAGGTAACATATGAAATATTTTCACCCCCTTAACAAAAGCCTCATGTTGGGCTGGAGACAGCATGGACAACTCTTGCCAGAGGACTTGAATTTAGTTTCAATCCTTTGTCTGTGGCTCGCTACCTCCTACAACTCTATCTCCAGGAGATCCGCTGCTCTCTGGCCTTCACAGGTGCCTGCACTTGTGCACACACCAACACAGACACACATACATACAACATAATTTTTCAATAAATAAATAAATCCTTGTTCTACCTATCTGTCACTAATGAATACACGACGCCTCCCAACACGCCCCTGGAAACCCTTGATCTTTTTACTGTATTCATAACTTTGCCCTTTCCAGAACGTCACCTAGAGTTATACAGTATTTGGCCTTTGCAGACTGGTATCTTTCCTTCGGTTCTATGCTCTGGAGGTTCTTCAGCACCTTTTCATGGCTTTATATAGAGATACTTCTTCCAGGTTTTGAAACCTGAACATTTATTTGACAACTGTTTGTTAAAACCCTCAAGACCAGCTGGATGCTGCCCCAGCCGCTCTCACAGATTTAGGTCTTGCTCCTTCACGGAATCCAAGCCTGAATCTTCAATGCAAAGCCCACTCTGGTTACACTTTCTCTTGCACTCAGTCATATTAGCCACAGGTTGACTTCTGAAGGTGGTAGGCCACAGAGCCATGACCATGGCACATACTTTTCAAGTGATGACATTCTCTGTGGTCTTGACTGGCCTGGAACCCACCGAGATCCACCTGCCTCTACCTCCCGAGCGCTGGGATTAGAGCTGTGCACCCACATGCTTCTTACTCATTTCTGTTTAACACTCAACATTCCACTGTCCTGATGTACCACGAACTATCCATTAACCCACTGAAGGATGAGTTTGACGGTTATGAACTAAGCTGCTATGAACACCTGTGTTTTGGTTTTGTATTCACGGGTTTTAAAGTCATGTAATGAAACACCAAGGACCTCAGTTATTATACTGTATGGAAAGTGATATTGTTGTAAGACACTACCAAAGTGATAACATTTTATTTTCTCTCTAGCAATGAGCAAGAATGGTGGCTGTTCTAGACTCTCACCAACATTTGGTACTGTCAGTCCTTTGACTTTTAGCCATTTGACTAAACATGTAGTGACACCTCACTGTTGTACAATGTTCTTTGGCCATGCTGGGAATCAAACCCAGGGCCTCACACATGCTAAGCAACTACCAAAGAACATTGCAAAACAACATTGGCACTTGCTGCCAAAACCAGCGACTTAAGTTCCATCCCTGGGACCCACAGAATATAAGGAGAGAGCAGCCTCCCGCAAGTTGTCCTCTGAGACACATGCTTGTACCCTGGCACACAGCTCACCCTCACCCCACAAATGAAATAAATAGGTGTATATTTACATAAACATAAAAAGTCAAGTGCTCTGTCACCAAGCTCCACCATCAGCCACCACGCTCATTTTTCACCTTCTTGCTTAAGTATCTCTGGCTTTTTATTGTATTTTCTGGTTTTTGGGGGGAGGGCTGTTTGTTTCTTTGTTTTAGTTTTTTAGTTCTTCAATTTCTAGATGAGCAATTCACAACAGGAGACCTTTAAACAGATAGCATCAGCACCACATGGGAATTTGGTTAGAAATTCATGGGTTTGGGCCCCACCAAGTCTTACTGAACAAGAAACTTTGGAGATGTGGCGCAGTGGTGTGTGTATTAGCTGCCTTCCTATTGATGCAAACTAAGGTTTGGAAATGCTGTTGTGGGCCAGCTTCGTTGCTATGGTAGCCTCCAACCACCTGTAGCTACTGAGCTCTTGTAACATGGCTAGGATGTATACAGATTGTGCTATGAATGTTAAGTACACCCCAGGATAAAAAAAAGAAAAAGACTTAGTTTTAAAAAGTGAACTATCTCATTAATAATTTTTATATTGATAAAACTGAAGCTATAATATTTTTGCTATATGGACTTGAATAAAGCAATGTTAAAGGTAATTTTACTTGTTTCTAGTTTTTTAAAACATGGAGTGGGATCTAGAGAGGTAGTTCAGTGATTGAGATCAGCTACTGCTCTTCCAGAGGACCCTGCAAGTTCTGTTCCCACCACCCACATAGCAGTTCACAACTGACCGTCATTCCAGGAGAGGAACACCCTCTTCTGACTTTCTTGGGTACCAGGCATGCATACAGTACATGGACATACATACAGGCAAAATAGCCAAACATAAAATAATTTTTTTAGAAGTAAATAAAAATAAGATGTGGAAGAGTTGGAGAGATGGCTCCATTGGTAAAGCTGCCTATGCATAAGCACCTGAGTCTGGGTCCTTAGCACCCACACAAGAACCAAGCATGCCAGGCAGTGGTGGCACAAGCCTTTGATCCCAGCACTTGGGAGGCAGAAGCAGGCGGATTTCCGAGTTCAAGGCCAGCCTGGTCTACAGAGTGAGTTCCAGGACAGCCAGGGCTACACAGAGAAACCCTGTCTCGAAAAATAAAACAAAACAAAACAAACAAACAAAAAAAGAGCCAAGCTTGTCTTAACCCCAGTAAGACAGATGGACCCCAGAGGCTTGCTGCCCAGCCAGTCTAGATGAAATGGTGAGATCCAGGGTCATTGAAATATTATTTCTAGGCTGTAGAGATAGCTTAATAGTTAAGGGCACTGGTTATGCGAGGCAGTAGTGGTGCAAGTCTTTGATCCCAGCACTTAGGAGGCAGAGGCAGGTAGGTTTCTGAGTTCAAGGCCAGCCTGGTCTATAGAGTGAGTTCCAGGACAGCCAGGGCTAAACAGAGAAAGCCTGTCTCGAAACAAACAAACAAACAAACAAACAAACAAACAAAGCACTGGCTGCTCTTCTGCTCTTCCAAAGGATCCAGGTTCAAGTCCCAGTACCCACATGGAGGCTCACAATTGTCATTAACTATAGTTCCAGGGGATATGAACCCTCAAACAGACAGATATATCTCCAGGCAAAACACCAATGCACATAAAAGAAAAATAAATAAATCTTTTTAAAAAAACAAAAAGACCCTCTCTCAAAACCTAAGTGAGATTAAAGAAGTCAGAATTTCCAGAATTTTTTTTCTGCTGTTGTTTTTCTTTTATGCTAGGACTAGAACTCCATGAATAAAATGATAGGTAAGTACTCTACCACTGAATCTCACCCTTAGCCCTGGAAACTTTGCAGTAGGTACTGACTGATTCACTCTGTAGACCTGGCTGCCTGGAGTACCTGCTTCTGCCTCCCAAAGGCCGGAATTAAAGGTCAAATGTTTGGCCCCTTCATGTTTTCAAATTCATCATCATCGGTAGTAGTAATAGTAGCAGTATATGAGTGTGTGTGTGTGTGTGTGTGTGTGTGTGTGTGTGTGTGTGTGTCTGTGTGTGTTTGTAAAAGTGTGGAGGTCAGAGGGCAACTTTCAGGGTCTAGTCTTGCCTGACATTTATGTCTATATAGCCCATGAACTAAGAATGGTTCTTAATGTGTAATAATTGAAAATAAAAATGCAAATATAATAAAGTAGGTGTCTGGTCATGGAGGTATAAGCCTTTAATACCAGCAGAGGTAGAGCAGATCTCTGTGAGGTCTGGGCCAGCCTGGTCTACACAGGAGTGAGGCATCTGTCTAGAAAAGAGGGAGCCAAGGAGGAGAAGAGGAGGAGGAAGAGGAGGAAGAAGAGGAAGAAGGGAATATAGTCTTTGATCCTTCTCATGTAAGTATTTTTATGTGTATTATACACACCCAGTGCAAATGTAACAGAAAGCGCATCTCAACCCAATCTGCCTCCACACGACAGATAGAATAATTTAATACGGTAAGACATATTTTAATACGGCATAATTTAACATGAGAACAGTCAACTTCTATAGCAGGATTTTCTTGGACCTGCCAGCAGTATAAATAATGACGAAGAGTCTTTTAATATAGTTTAAGCTTAGGCATTTTGCACTTAGCATTCTCCTGCCTAGCTCACCTAACTTAACCCAACTGTCTTGCCACATGGTTAGATCCATACTTTTTTACTCCACTATGGTCCATGTCTGTCCACTCTGAATCTCTCTGAATCTCCCGCTTCTTCTCCTCACCCCACCACCCCCCAGTCATTCTACCTGCCAGGAGGCTCCACCCTCCATTTCCTGCTCCAGTTATTGGCCTTCAGCTGTTTATCACAAGCAATCAGTAGCGAGACAATCTCACATACAATTTTAGATTGCCTCTAGGCATAGAGGGCTGTCTAAACTTCAAGTACCTGAGGCCATGTGGAAGGACAAGTCTTTACAAATATAAGGCCAGCGACAGGCCATAGAAATGACAATACCAATATCCTGCTAGCATTTAGAATTAACAATTGAAAATACAGAGACACACCTTCACATGGTGTAAAAAAGGCTACCCCAACAAATATGGTAATAGTCATATTTTAACAAGGCATATCTTATTACAGTAATAGCCATGTTTTAATATGGCATGGCTTAATACGGTAATAGTCGACCTCTCCATAAGATGGTGCTCAAAGACTAACTGTAACGTATTTCCATTGCATTATATTTGTATACGGGGTGCAGATAGTCGTGCATGTGCCAGAGTAGACGTGTAGAACCCAAGGGAGTCAGTTCTTTCCTTCCACCATGTGGGTTCTGTGATGCAACTTAAGCCATCAGGCTTGGGAGCAAGGACTCTCACTGGCTGAGCTGATTCTGGCCCCCTGTAAGACATTTTTTTTTTTCAAGACAGGGTTTCTGTGTGTAGCCCTGAGATCTGTAGACCAGGCTGCCCTCAAACCCAGAGATCTACTTGCCTCTGCCTCCCGGGTGCTGGGATTAAAGGCCTATATCATCTCTTCCCCAGCCCCCCACTGCCCTCCCATGTCTCATTTAATTCTTACAGCGGGCTTTGGAGTGGTTTGTTGATGACGCTTCTAGAGATAAAGTCACTTGCCTAAAGGTCCTGCACCTAAATGACAATCGAAACGTTTACTCCAGGTTTGCCTGACTATAGCATATTCCACAAACCTGTACTATCTCCATTACTCCCTCACCCCCATCCCAGAGTTTTCCCAGCCTGGGTTTTTACTTCATCGTTATAAGCAGGTATGTTTACATGGAGCTCCTGCTGGCTTACATAAGTACAGGCTCAGTGTTATTAGTCACTTTCATGTTGCTGGGATAAAATAGCTAACAGAAGCCATGGAGCAGAAAGAAGCCTTATTCTGGCTCTGTGTGGGAGAGCCTGTCCTGGCCATCCTGTCAGGAGAGGAATGGAGGAGCGGCACGGAGTACGCGAAGCAGGCTATTCCCATCATGGTGAAACAGGAAGCCAAGAGGCCAGCTTTAATAAACCAGGAGCAGGCTATAGTCAAAGGCCTGGCCTTATTTACCTACTTCTGCTAGCTAGGCCTCACCTCCTAAAGGTTACACAACCTCCTGTCATGAAATATAATGCTGGAGGGGGTACCTGGTAGGCCCACGCCAAGGCATGCCCGGGAGCAACTACACCACACAACAGATCTGGTATAAGGGGGTTTATTGGGGGAAGGGAGAGGAGTGAGGACCTGGGAAGGGGTAGGAGCAGACCAGTGGATATGTAGTCAGGCAGACAGGCTGGAGCAGAGCCATGAAGGCAGAGAAGGGGGCAGTACAGAGGACAGGGAAGGAGGGAGGGAGGGAGGGGAGAGGGAAAAGGAGAAAGAGAGAGAGAGAGAGAGAGAGAGAGAGGGCATGCGCTAGAGTGGCAGGCACTCCTGCACCTGGCACACACAGCTGGCAGCAGGTGACTGTGGCTTTAGTCATTGCTAGGTCCCTGGGAAGAGCCTAGTGGAATCGCAAGTAAGCTAACACCTTCCATAAATAATGCTGCCAGCTAGTGGGGGTGGAGGAGAGACCCTCCAAACATGAGCCACTGTGGGATATTTCAGATTAAAAGCATAACAGGCAAGGGCAGATGTGGTAGTGTATGCCTGTAATCCTACCACTTGGGATGTAGAGGTAGGCAGACTTCTGCAAGTTCAAGGCCAGCCTGGTCTACATAGTGAGACCCTGTGTTGTTTGTTTGAATTTAAATCCCAACAGACAGGAAGCATCAAAGAATAATTGATTCTTCTCTTAACACGCAACCTGACTGCATCCCCCAGCCAAGCTTTCAAAGATCAGATCCATCCGTTGTTTTATTATATTCTTAATGCTGGCTGGCCCAGGTGATATAACTGCCCCCTTTGCTGGAGCTGGCACTGGGATAAGGAAATAAAGCCAGGCTCAGCATCCACTGTAGGGTTGAGCGACATCATTTCCTGAATAGAAGAGCCTGAGGTCTCTCTGTGCCCAGTTACGCACACTTGGCCTCTCTCTATTTCCTGTCATTTGAAAATGTGTGAAACTCAGTGATGTCTGCCCTCCCCCCTCTTTTTTGAGAAATTAAATTTAAATGAATCAAAAACACATGGATTGGCTTTTCCTCAGAAGGACACTCACATTTTAAAATGGAAAGGAAAATACACGGGCCCAAGACCAGATGGATTTTTAAATATGGAAGCAGGGTTGGAATATTTGGGAAAAGCCGAAGCAGTTAGGCGTGCCCAGCCCAGACTCTCCCTCACAGCTGCAGAGAGACAGGCCACCTCTGAGATGAGCGGGCCTTGCTCTGTGGATGAATGGGGTATCAGAAGGCATGGATTCATGATACGCCAATGCCTTGTAGGCGTTATCGTGATCTCTGGGACTGGACAAGCCACCTGGTCACAGCTCAGCTGTTAAAAGCAGAGTGCTCTTCCCAGGGACTCAGCTCCAAGCACCCACATCTGGCGGCTTACCAAGTCCTCTAACTCCAGCTCTGGGGGATTCATCATCTGTGGCATCTGCAGGCACCCATGTTCATGTGCAAATGTCCATATGCACACATCACACATAACCATATGAGTAAAAATAAATACTGGGACTGGAGAGATGGCTCAGCAGTTCTGAGGGTTGTGCTCTTCCAGAGGACCTGCATTCAGCTCCCAGCACCCACGTGGACACGCACCTCTCTAACTCCAGTTCTAGGGGATCCGAAGCCCTCTTCTGATCACTCCAGGCACCAGGCATGCATGTGGTGAGCAGACACATATGCAGGCAAAGCACCCATACACATAAAATAAATACATAAAATGAAAATAAATCTTTTTTTTAAAAAAAAAGATGGAATGAAGTTAGGGCATCCAGTTGTAATTAGGCTTTTTTAAAACACACAGCTAAGGGTGAAAATAAAGCTGAAACCCAGATGTTAATCCATATTCTATGGGGGAGGGGAGAGAGGAGGAGGAAGGGAGGGGGAGAGAGAGAGAGAGAGAGAGAGAGAGAGAGAGAGAGAGAGAGAGAGAACGAACAAACAGGGTCCACCGAAGGGTCCCCAGCTAACAAATGGCAAGCTTGACTTTTTCTTTGGTCTGCAACCAATCACACAGGCATTCAGTACATCCTTGGGGTGGTCTTCCTACTGCACCACATTGCCTTCTTTTCACAGGGAGGATGGTATCTGAAAGCTCCCAGTCCCTGATGCTCTCTCAGAGTTCTGACCTCTACTTCTGACTCTGTTCTCTGTTAACAGCCTATGTACACCCTGACCCAGGATGCCCTGGGGTTCTCATAGATTCTGTCCTTTTCTGTATTGTCTCCTGCTAAACCTCCTCCTCCTCACATCCCCATTTCTGCGTCCTCTGTCTATCCCTGTTTCGATTCATGCTGTGGCAGTTAAGAACTGTAGTTCTAGGGGCCAGCAAGAGGGCTCAGCAGGTGAAAGGCACTTGCTGCCAAACTTGAGTTTGATCCTTGGAACCCACAGAACAGAAGGAGAGAACCGAACCCACAAAGTGGTCCTCTTGCCTTCACATGTATGCTATGGCATGCACACACACCTGTGTGCACACACACACATACATACACACACCACACAGAGAGAGAAAAGAAAAAAAAAAAGGAAGGAAGGCATGCAGGAGGGAGAGAGGGAGGGCAGACTGGAGAGACGGCTCAGCCTAAGAGCATGTGTACCTTCTGCAGAGCACCTGAGTTCAGCTCACAGGAACCATATTGAGTGGCGCACAACCCCCTGTAACTCCAGCCTCTGAGAGATCCATCACCCCTGGCCTCTGCCTCCGTGGGCACCAGCAGTCACATGAACATACCCCACATATACATATACATATTTTTAAAAAATAATTTTTATTTTATGTACATTGATGTTTTGCCTGCATGTTTGTCTGTATGAGGGTGTCATATCCCCTGGAACTGGGGGTCACAGACTGTTGTGAGCTGCCATGTGGGTGTTGGGACTTGAACCCAGGGCCTTTAGAAGAATAGTCAATGCTCTTAACCTCTGGGCCATCTCTCCAGCCCCACATACACATAATTTTTGTTGTTGTTGTTTTTTCGAGACAGGGTTTCTCTGTATAGCCCTGGCTGTCCTGAAACTCACTCTGTAGACCAGGCTGGCCTTGAACTCTGAAATCCGCCTGCCTCTGCCTCCCAAGTGCTGGGATTAAAGGCATGCGCCACCACTGCCCAGCCCGATAATTTTATTAAAAAGTAAATAAATAATCATTTAGAAAGAACAAAAGGAAAGAAGGAAGGAAGTTTTTTTTTGAGGTCCCTCTAAAATAGAAAGGGTTTTTTTGAAAAAGAATTATTACTTACATTTTTATTCAGTGTTTTTGAGACAGGGCCTCATGTAGACAAGGCTAGCCTTGTCGATTTGCAAAGTACGTGGACCTTGCATGCTGAGAAATCAGCAATGGGAGATGTGGACTACAGCGAGGGCCAGATCCAATACCAGGTGCTTTAAAGATTCCTCCATTTAAGCCCCATCAAAATCCTATGAAAATGTTATTGTCAACCCTAATTTCACATATGTAAAATAGATGTCACTAAATTAAACAATTTACTCTAGATCCCTCCAGATGGTGGGTGGTGGAGCTGGACTTCAAATATTGGCCATTCTGGCTCCTGAGTCCCAACTTTACCGCTGCCCGATACCACCTTTTACTACCTCGTAAAATGAGGGGGATAGTTAAAAATAATCCCTTAGCATTTTAGTGGCAGTTTCCTCATTCTGAAGCACGGTTCATGTTCATGCCTTATTTGATCTTCACAATGACCCTAAGGGTAGGTATTATTAACCCAATTTATGGGGCAAGAACAGAGACGTATTAAGAGGGTCACGTGTCCCAAAGCATACAGGTAGCAAAAGCAATCAGCGCGCCATCACCCAGGACTGCCCGTTCCCAATGTGTCCAGCGCGTCCCATCCGTCACTCTCCTCTGGCTCCTGCATAGTCCACTGTTCTTTTCTCTGCATCTTTCTTTAAAGAGGCACTGGTGCTTCCTCAACAGGCCGTGCCTCCTCACCATGAACCCGGCTCTGCATAGTGAATGCTCGCAAGCAGCAACAGGGGGCGCTGTGGACTAACTCATCAGTCTGGAGCTTCAGGAGCCCCAGCTGGTGGACACAAACTAGTTCTGATAAATGTTTTTTATTTTATTTATGTTTTGAGGTGTATAAGTACTACTTGTGTATGGTGTACATTCTTAAAGGTATAAATGAGCATACAATGTACCGGCTTCCTAGCTCCCCAGTTCTCTCAGCATTTGAATCAAGAAGTATATGCTTATATAATCGAATGTATGTTTTTTCCACCCAGATGGTAGCATACAAACACCCACACATTATCTTTTCTTTCCCATACAAATTACATTATATGATAGCCACTATTCTTACTCCAGATATTTCAAGATTGTTTATCTTTTATGCTTTTGTTTTTGTTAGTGAGGCAGAGTTTCATGTAGCCCAGGCTGTCCTCAAACTCAGTGTGTAGTTGAGGATGAGTTTGAAATCCTAGGTGGGGCATGTGGGTGGATGCCTTTGACTCCAGCACTCCGGAGGCAGAGCAGATCTCTGAGCAGGAGACCAGCCTCCACTACACAGGAGTTCCAGGACAGCCAGGGTTACACAGAAACACCCTGCCCCCTCCCCCGCAAAAGAAGAGAGAGAGAGAGAGAGAGA
>NW_022196911.1:98744315-98766874 GCF_008632895.1 Mastomys coucha | reverse complement strand
GAGAGAGAGAGAGAGAGAGAGAGAGAGAGAGAGAGAGAGAGAGAAGAAATTCTAATACTCTTGTTTCCACCTTTTGCCTTGTTTCCACCTTTTGCCCAGCCTCTGTGGTGCTGGGAACCAAACGCACGAGATAGGCAAGCATTGCTCCGACTGAGCTACATCCCCCAGCCCAAGGTAACTTATCACGCAGATCAGCCCATCTCAGAATTCCAATACCTAATCAAATGGATGAGCCAGAAGCCATTTGATGAACTCCTCTTGTACGGTTATAGCTGAAGTTTAATAAAGGCAGTGGCTTTGCGCATGCGTGGTTCTGAAGGCTGGTTTTTCAGATTTTGGAGTTGTATGCAATTTGTAATGTCAGTCAATATTGCTAAATTCCATACCCAAGAAGTACTTACGATTGCATCCATGCCCACATGGAATGTTTCTCACACCCTCGCCAACCCAGAGACTTACCACGATGGAGTCTGATCTTCGCTTGTCCCCTAGGTGGGAAGATGGCTTCTTGCTGAGGTTTTCACTGACTCTTGATAATGCGTGCTCTCTGACCTCTAAAATTCGTATATACATAATGATTACCAGGCACCTTTCCATGCCAGGTTCTGCTGTGGTTTCTCCCCAGTTAGCCTTTGCCCAACTTTCTTTTAAATGTTAAGCACATTTATCTCATTTATCTATCATCTATCTTTCAATCTACCTATCTGTATCATCTAGTCTTCCCCCCCCCACTCCCACCCTGCTCACTTATTCTATCTTTCAATCTGTCATTCTATTCATTTGTTTATCTATCTATCTATCTATCTATCTATCTATCTATCTATCTATCTACCTACCTACCTACCTACCTATCGTCTCTTCTATCTGGGTTGAGGGGAGGCACACACCTTGACCTGTGTGTGGAGGTCAAAGGACAACTATTACGAATCAGTTCTCTCCCTTTACCAATGTGGGGCCCAGGGACCGAGCTCAGGTCATCAAGCTTGGCTGCAAACAGCTTTGGGTACTTTCCCATCTTGCTGGCCCCTTCCTAGCCCAACTTTCATTTTATTTCTCGCCTAATGTGTATCCTCCGGCTTTGCTGTATCTAAGAAGCCGTTTCCATTGTGTGACCATCTTTACCACACCAAGCAGACCTTGTTTGGCCTTGCCTTAGAGCGTTAAATTGGAGGAAAACGGGATGCTTTTTATTTGATCTCTTCCTTGTTTCCCAGGATCAATTCCTGTAACCCCACTAAGCAGGGCTTTGAGGAGTGTGGGATGTTAGAGTTGGCTCTGAGTTTCTGTTTGTGAGACCCACAGCCCAAGTGTCTCCACACCCCAGCCTGTGTGGGATATTTGGAAGGTAGATGCGTTGCAGATACTGTGACCTTATCTGGTCAAGAGACTGTTTAGCCAAGCCATGGTGGCTCACAGGATTGATCCTGGCACTCAGGCGGCAGATGCAGGTAGTCTCTGTGAGTTCGAGGCGAGCCTGGACTACAGAGTGAGTTCCAGGACAGCCAGGGTTACACAGGGAGACCCTACCTCACTGTCTTCAAAAAAATAAAATAAAATAAAACAAAAAACAACAAAAACAAAAAAAAAAGGAGAGAGAGAGAGAGTAGACCATACAGATTCACTGTGTAGACCACGGTGTAGACCATGCTATGTTGACTTGATGGAGTTCTGCCTGCTTCTGCCTTTCTTGCCTCATGAGCACTAAGATTAAAAGCGAATGCCACCATGAGCCCCTATTCTTTTCCTCTGTGTGGAACTTGCCTGTGTGTGAGCATGCATGTGGAAGTCAGAGGTTGAATATCTTCCTGGATCAACGCCCTCTTAATATATGGAGGCAAAGTCACCTTGATCAGCTTAGGCTAGCTCCTGTCTCCATCCCTTGAGCGCTCTGGGGTTCCAGGCAAGGCATCATTTGCTTTGCTCCCAGGGAACCTGAGTTTAGTTCCCAGCATCCATGTGGTAGCTCATAACATCTGGAATTACAGTTCAAGAGGATCTGATGGCCTCTTCTGGTCTTTGCGGGTACCAGGCACACATGTGGTGTGTATTCATACATGAAGGAAAAACATTCATACACATAAAATAAATCTTAAAGAAAAATATCTTTCAGCCGGGCGGTGGTGGTGCATGCCTTTAATCCCAGCACTTGGGAGGCAGAGGCAGGAGGATTTCTGAGTTCGAGGCCAGCCTGGTCTACAGAGTGAATTCCAGGACAGTCAGGGCTACACAGAGAAACCCTGTCTCGAAACCCCCCCCAAAAAATCTTTCAAATATTTACTTATTTCTATGTGCATGGTGTTTTGCCAGAATGCATGTCTGTGTGAGGGGGTCAGATCCCCTAGAACTGGAGTCACAGACAGCTGTGAGCTGCCATGTGGGTGATGGGAATTGAACCCGGGTCTTCTAAAAGAATAGCCAGTGCTTTAACCTCTGAGCCACCTCTCTGGCCCCTAAAAGTAAAGTTTTAAGTGGAGCTTATTTAAAGAAAAGGTTAGAGTACCAATTGCCTTCTCCGTGCGAAAGGTCTGACCCATTTCTTCAGTCTCTCATTCTTTGAGACCCAGAACATTTTACCCCACAGGTGAGTCCCAACCTAGATGCAGACACATGCTCCTTAAACTGCCTCCTCCGTTAGCTATGAAGCACCCAAAGGCCTCCTTTGTGCCCCTCTCTCCTCAGACCAAAGAAGGAATCAACATAAGAATGTTTGTCTTTATTTATTTACTTATTTGTTTAAATAGGCTCTGTATTTTGGGGGGTTTTGGCAGCCCAGGCTACCCAAACTCACTGAGTAGCTGAGGATGACCTTGTACTTTTTTTACCTTTTTGCCTCCACCCCGAATGCTTGGGCTACCAGCATGTGCCTGGTCTATACAGTGCTGAGGGTTGAACACAGAGCTTTGTAAAGCCAGGCAAGTGCTCTACCAACTGAGCCACATTCCCAGTCCTACACAGGACTTTCAAGTTGGTTTACTTTTGCCTTCCAGCTTCTAAGAATCCATCCTTCAGGAGGCCCATCCCCTCTGCTAGGAGCTTAACTCACCAGGCCTCCTACAGGCTGCCTACACTGTTCTCCTGTTCACGGTGCCCTGTTCTCCTCCCACAGCGTATTCTAATCCCATCGTCTGTGGAGGTTTCCCCTAGGCCCACTAAATGAAGTGCAAATTCTTTAGCTTGGAATTTAAGGGCCTTGTGATATGGCTCCCGTCTACTTCTCTGGCCCTTTTTCCACTACCTCATACTCTAACCACACTGAATTACTCCACACGCCCGCTGTTACCCCCACACGTCCTGTGCTTTGCCTGCGCTGAGTTGCCTCAGCCCAGAGCACACCCATCTGCGCACACATCTCCATCTTGCTCTTCCCATCAGGCCCTTGTTTGAAAAAAAGAGAGGTAACACGTGTTTTGTTTTGTTTTGTTCTTATTTAGGTTTTATGAGACAGTATCATAACTATGCAGCCCTGGATGGCCTCAAACTAGCTGTGGAGCCAAAGATGACCTTGAACTCCTGATCTTCCTCCTCCCAAGTGCTGAGAGCCCACGCTGGGCTCTGGGTTCAATGCTTTAAAAGGTCTGTCTGTCTGTCGTCTGTCGTCTGTCTGTCTGTCTGTCTGTCTGTCTCTGTGTCTGTGTGCACACGAGTTCAGATGCCTGCAAAGAACAGAGACATCAAATTACCCCTGGAGCTGTAAGCTGCCCGAAGTGCGTTCTGGGAACTGAACTACCAGCATCTGGAGAAATAAGCAGTAAATTCACTCAGCTGCTGAGCCATTTCTCCAGCCCTTAAGATTTTTTTTAAAAAAATGTTTCTGCTATTATTATTATATGTACTGGTATTTTTGTCTGCATGTATGTCAGCACTGCATGTGTGCAGTCCCTACAGAGGCCAGAAGAGGGCATCAGATCTCTTGGAACTAGAGCTACAAATGGTTGTGAGCTAGCTGCCCAGTGGATGCCAGGAACCCGCCTGTGAGTCTATGGAAAAGTGGCCAGGGCTTTTAACTACCTAGCCATCTCTCCAGTCCCTGATTTTATTTCTAATTATGTGTATATTTGTGTGTCTTTTATGGGGTTTATGTGCAAGGCAGGCTGGGCAGCCTTCATAGTGTTGCGATTACAGACCCATTCCACTGGACCTGACTTACACAGGACCTAGGAATCTGAGGTCAGGTGCTCATGTTTGCCTGGTAAGCACTTTGCCAACTGAGCTCCCTCTAGGCTTTAACTTTCTGGTTTTTGTTTGTTTGCTTGAGACAGAGTCTCGTTGTGTAGTCTGGCTAGCCTAGAACTCACTATGTAGATCAGACTGGCCTTGAACTGGAAGAGATTTGTCTGCCTGTTTCCCAAGTGCTGGAATTAAAGGCATGTGCCACCATACCTGGCTATTTTTAACATTTTAAATTAGGTGTACGTGTCCATATGTGGGTTTGTATGTGTGAGGGCAGAGGTATCAGATCCCCTTGGAGCCGGAAGTATAAGCACATTTTGAGCTGAACTGTCTGAAGTGGAAGCTGGGAATCAAACTCTGGTCCCCTGGAAGAACAGTTCCTGATCTTAACCGCTGAACCATCTCTTCAAGTCCTCACATTTTAAAATTTTAAGACAGCATCTCATTAGGCCTTGATAACACATGCCTTTAACCCCACACTCATGAGGAAGAGGCAGGTGATCTCTGAGTTTGAGGCCAGCCTAGTTTACAAAGACTGAATTCCAGGAACGTGTCAAAAAAAAAAAAAAAAAGACAGATAGCATCTTACTAAATTGCTGAGGCTAGCCTTGAACTTCTGATCTCAGTCTCCCAAGTAGTAGCTGGGAGCACAGACCTGGAATTGAAGGTCTCATCCATACTAGGCAACTACCTCTAAGCCACACCCCAACATTTTTCCTGATTGGCATCTGGTCACTTCTACTACTACAGTCGCCCCTTCAGACTCTTGGAATGTCAGGGGATAATGTAACTCTGCATCCCGACCCCCACACATTACTCTTTAGACACTCTACAGAACAAGTCTGCCTAGCCATGGAGATAACTACCCATGTGTGAGCCAAGGCACCATGCAAATATGTCTAACTGATCAACAGCAAGAGGGTTTGTTTACTTGAAGAGTTTGAAATACATGCAGCTGGAAAAAGAAATGGAAAGCCGCTTGTTTCCCACAAGGCCCTGGTGTGCCTGGAGCTAATAGACAAGCAGGCACACTTCGATGCCAAGGACCTGTCTGCATGATGGGTGGTGATCTGTGTGCCAACAAATCTGGAAGAAGAAGAGGAAGAGGAGGAGGAAAAAGAAGGGGCAGAAGAGGAAAGGAAGAGGAAGAGGAAAAAAAGAAAGAAAGAAAGAAAGAAGGAGGAGGAGGAAGGAGAGGAGGAGGAGGAGGAAGAAGAAGAAGAAGAAGAAGAAGAAGAAGGAGAAGGAGAAGGAGAAGGAGAAGGAGAAGGAGAAGGAGAAGGAGAAGGAGGAGAAGGAGAAGGAGTAGGAGGAAGAAGAGGAGGAAGAGGAAAGGAAGAGGAAGAGGAAAGAAAGAAGGAAGAGGGGGAGAAAGAAGAAGAAGGAGGAGGAGAAGGAGGAGGAGGAGAAGGAAGAGGAGGAGGAGGAGGAAGAAGAGGAGGAAGAGGAAAGAAAGAAGAAGGAAGAGGAAGAGGAAAGGAAGAGGAAAGAAAGAAAGAAAGGAGGAGGAAAAGGAGGAGAAAGAGGAGGAGGAAGAAGGAGAAGGAGGAGAAGGAGGACAAAAAGGAGGAGGAAGAGGAAGAGGAAGAGGAAAGAAAGAAAGAAGGAGGAAAAGGAGGAGAAAGAGGAGGAGGAAGAAGGAGAAGGAGGAGAAGGAGGATGAGAAGGAGGAGGAAGAGGAAGACTTCCTTCCAACACATCTGTAGTAAGGAGAGTGAGATCCCAGAGTTAGGAAGCTTGCTTCTCCCTCCAACAGCCAGATGATCTTGACCAGGTTCCCTAATCTCCCTTGCCTAAAAATAGAGAGAGCTGCACCTTCTCTGCGCTCTCCGTGTGAACATCAAAAGAGAAAATGTACACAAGAGTGCCTTGCAAATTATGTTTTTAAAATATTTATATCTGGCCTTGCTGGGGGATGGATTTACAGGGTTTAAAGGAATGTAAGATGTAAAAATAGCAAAAATTAAAAGTGGGCATTTTAAGAAGGGAGCAAGAGCAGAATGAGTCGGAATTACAGACAGATGCTTACATGGGTGTGTGCAGGTTTCCAGGTGATGTATGCTGGAAAGTATATCTGAATCAATGGGAGAGGTCACTTGGGGTGATGGTGTTTTGGGGTGCCTGGAATAGAGACTGAGGGCTCATAGAAAAACTGACTAATTTGGAATAGGCTGTGGATATGAGAGTAGGGGCTGATTCCAATCTCACCCTCTGCCCAGATGTTAAGCCTCTAGTCCAAATCCAGATGTGTTCAAACCTAGGGGCAGCCAGGTCCTTCTTCATACTCACACATACAGCAATATGGCCTCCCTTTGGGGCCAACTTGCCTACCCACACACTCTAAATAACAACAGCAAACAGCTCTGGGACCTGGGATGTAGCAAGCTTGGTTAAGTGCTGGCCTAACACACTGAAAGCTCCGGAAGGATTCTCAGTACAGAGTGGACAGGGTATGCGGGGCACTCACCTGCAGGCTCAGCATTTGGGAGAAGACAGAAGGATCAGGAACTCAAGGTCACCCTTAGCTACATAATGTGCTTGAGGAGCACCTAGGTTATATGAGACTCTGTCTCAAAACAACAAAAAATTAGTTTTATATTTATACACATATGTATGTGTGTATAAGAAACATCATAAAGAGCAGGAGAGGTAGCTCAGTGGTTAAGAGCACTGACTGCTCTTCCAGAGGACCTGAGTTCAATTCCTAGCAACCACATGGTGGTTAACAATCATCTGTAATGGGATCCAATACCCTCTTCTGGTGCATCTGAAGACAGCGACAATGTACTTATGTATAATAAATAAATCTTTTTAAAAATATCATAAGGTCAATTGTTCCATTTCTTTTTTGAGATGAGTTGCTGTGTTGCCCAGGGTGGCCTAGAACTCTTGGTCTCAGGTTCTATTTTTGCCTCAGCCTCTTTAGTAGCTAGAACTATAGGAGGGTAGCTCTGTCTCTAAACAAACAAAAACTTTAGGACCAGATATGGTGGCCTTTAATCAAAGCTCTAGGGAGGCAGAGGCAGGCGGATCTCCATGAATTCGAGGCCAGCCTGGAATACAGAGCAAGTTCCAGGACAGCCAGAGCACAAAGAAACCTTGTCTCAACAACAACAAAACTCAAAAAAACCAAAAAACAATCAAACAAAAGCTTTTTTTAAATGTTTGTTTTATTTAATGTGTACATGTGTCTGCCTGTGTGAATTATGTGCACTCCATCCAAGTAGGTACCCTCAGAGGCCAGAAAGCATCTCCCTGGAGCTAGAGATCCAGGCAGTTGGTTGTAAGCCTCTTAAATGTGGGTGCTGGGAACAGAACCTGAGTCCTCTGCAGGAGTAGTGAGTACTCTTCACTGATGAGCCATCTCGCCAGCACCAGCTCATCCTTTTAAAATGCACGTATCAGTATCAGTGTTTCTTAAGGGCCAGGTAGTAGTGGCACATGCCTTTAATCCCAGCACTTGGAAGGCAGAGGCAGGTGGATTTCTGAGTTCAAGGCCAGCCTGGTCTACAGAGTGAGTTCCAGGACAGCCAGGGCTACACAGAGAAACCCTGTCTCAAAATTAAAAAAAATAAATAAATAAGAGTCTACAAGCATACTTCAGAGCTGTGTCAGCGCCACCTCAGTCTGTTCTTTGCCACACAGACTCAGCTCCTGTCCTCGGAGCTCCTCCTGCCTGCCTCCCATCTTAATCTTCCAAGCATCCTGTTCCCTCTCTTTGCCAGTGCTCCCCCTTAGACTAACCATATAGGAAGTGATGGAGATCTAGGACTAGGAGGGCCTCCAGAGACTGTAAGGTCAAGGGGCGACCTATGATAATCCAGGCCGCATGAGGCTGTGGGTAAGAGCGGCCCGGGGAACGGCAGCACTTGACAGATAACATTGTTAGACTGTGACTCACTCCTGTGGCAGTCTGGAAGCTCAACCCTCAGCTTTCAGAGCCTTCAAAGGACTGCACGTGACCCTCTGCAGCACGGTTGGCAAGCCGGAGTTCAGACCTCTTAATTCCTGAGGCAGACTGCTCCCTGTCCCTTTACCCCATATGGAAGAGACCCACACTTTAACAGTTTATGGATTGGAGTTGGGCGTGGTGGTGTTCCCCGGTAATATCAGCACTCAGGAGGCTGATGCAGGAGCATTAGGCCTTCAACGACAGCCTAGACTATGAAGTCTTATATAAATAAATAAGTAAGCAAATAGATACCTTTTATTGTGTGTGTGTGTGTGTGTGTGTGTGTGTGTGTTGGGAACCTGAAAGGAGAAAGAAGCCTTTCCTCTTGAGGGAGGAAAGGGAGTCATTCTCATCTAACCAGTCTCACCATTGGCACCTGAGCCTTGCCTCATTATGGGGACCCTAAGTCAGGCTATGGAGTTAGAACTAAGCAGGACTCCCTAAGGGTCACGCGGTTCTGTTCTCCCATTTTTGAGCCAGGACCTGACTGGAGCTGTTGAGAAGGTGTCCCAGAACTCCCTCTGCGAGGGAAGACAGTCTTTAGTCTTGGAGAACTCCCCATCTGGTGGAAGAATTTAAGCTAAAACAATAAGGAAGTCTTTGACAAAGCAGTATTGTTTCCAGTTGCGAATATTACAAAGACAGCCGTATTGAGGCTGGATGGCATTGTGGCAAGTCTCTCCAGAAGCACGCACTGCTGAGCCGCTCTGAGCCACAGAGGGTCCCACATTGCTTCAAACACTCTTTTCTAGGGTTGGGGTATTACTTGGTAACAGAACACTTGCCTAGCAATCAGAGGCCCTGAATTCCGCTTTATCACTGGGGCAAATCTTCCATATAACCTTTTTGAGAACCACCGCAGGCATATGGGTCATATACAAAGCCAAGAGTCGATGCTGGGCTCAATTAGGAAACACTGCCTCTGGCTTAGATATCCCTAGGAATAAGAAAGACCCCCAAACCCAGTGTTCTACCACCCCCAGCCACTGCGTTGACTTCATTGAGTATCCCTGGGCTGGAGGTCATGATGCTGGGGACGGAGACAGTGTGGGTGTGGGGAGATCTGCTCTACCTAATGAGGACACAGGGACAAAGGAGCCAGGTGAACCAAGTGGAGCAGAGAGACAAGCCAGGGGAGATCAGTCACTCGGTTGCCAATCATGACATTAGAATGACCATCTACTTTCCCAGACTTGCCAGGCCTCTGCCCCAAATAGTCATCTTGCAAGGTATTACTGCCGTCAGGCGCATTTTCTTTTCCTCTTCTTCTTCCCTGGCCCCCATGCATCTTGTATAGATGGCCTACATAGGGGTATTACTTCTTATATAGAGAGGTAATTTACTTTACTTTATGGACATGTTTTGCTTCCGTGTAGGTCTATGTGCCACGTATATGCCTGGTACCTGCAGAAGTCAGAAGAGGGAATCCGATCCTCCGGAGCTAAAGCTACCAATAGTTGTTAGCTGCCGCGTGGGTGCTGGGAATTGAACCCAGGTCTCTGAAAGAACAAAAGTGCTCTTAATCACTGAGACACCTTTCCAACCCTTTCTTCTTTTCTTTTCCTCCTCTTCCTGCTCCTCCTCCTCCTCTTCTCCTTCTCCTTCTCCTCTTCCTCCTGCTCCTCCTCCTCTACCTGCTCCACCTGCTCTTCCTCTTCTTGCTTCTCCTGCTCCTCCTTCTCCTCTTCCTGCTCCTCCTTTTCTGATAGTACTGAGAATTGAACCTAAGCCTTGTCCTTTGCTAGGCAAGGACTCTATCACTGAACCACATAGCCAGCCCTTTTTAAAATGTTTTTTTTTAAGATTTATTTATTTATTTTATGTGTATGAGTACACTGTAGCTGTACAGATGGCCATGAGCCATCATGTGGTTGCTGGGAATTAAACTCAGGATGGCCCACTCGCTCCAGCCCCTGCTGGCTCCTGCGTAATACACTGTAGCTGCCTTCAGATACACCAGAAGAGGGCGTCAGATCTCATTACAGGTGGTTGTGAGCCACCATGTGGTTGCTGGGATCAGAACTCCGGACCTTCGTAAAAGCAGTCAGTGCTCTTACCCACTGAGCCATCTCACCAGCCCTTAAAAATGTTTTTTAAGGGCTAGGGAGATAGTTCAATGGTTAGAAGCACCGGCTGCTCTTCCAGAGATCCTGAGTTCAATTCCCAGCACCCACATGGTGGCTCACAACCATCTGTAATGGGATCCAATGTCCTCTTCTAGTATGTGTGAAGACAGTATATTCATATACATAAGGCAAATAAACAAATATTTTTTAAAAAGAAAGAAAGATATTGGATGATTTCTTTTAAAAAAAACTTTTTAAAAACATTTTTTAATCTTAAAAAAAAAGGCTGGGTGGTATACACCTTTAATTCCAGCACTTGGGAGGCAGTCAGAGCTCTGAGTTCTTGGCCAGACTCGTCTACATAGAGAGTTCCAGAACAGCCAAAGCTACATAATAAGACACCCCCCCCAAAAAAAAGTGGGTGAGAGAAAGGAAAAGGGAGGATGGGCTAGAGAGATGGCTTCTTGGCTGGAGAGCCTGGGTTCAATTCCCAGCCCACATGGCAGTTAACAACTCTTTGTAGGTCCAGTCCCAGGAATCTAACCTCTCTTCTGGCCTCATGGGCACCGACACTACAGGCAAATGTTACCCATACAAGTAACAATAACTAGTAAATTAAAAAATAAAATAGAGGAAGGCTAGAGAGTTGGCTCAGCAGTTAAGAGCACTGGTTATTCTTGCGGAGAACTGAGGTTTGATTCCCAGTACCCACACAGCAGTTCACAACTAACTGTCTGTCACTCCAGTTCCAAGAGACCTGACACCTTCTGGCCTTTACCTGTACCAGGCATCCATGTGATACACAGACACATACACAGGCAAAACACCCATACACATAAAATAATTTAAAATAATTATTATATTTTAATTTTAATTCAATTTCATTTCATTTTAGTTTAATTTAATTTAATTTTTTTGAGACAGGGTTTCTCTGTGTAGCCCTAGCTGTCCTGGAATTCACTCTGTAGATCGGGCTGCCTTCAAACTCAGCCCTCTGCCTGCCTCTCCAGTGCTGGGATTAAAGGTGTGGGCTACCATGTTTGGCGATAACACTTTTTAAAAAGTTCATAGACAGGGTCTTGCTAAGTTGCCCGGGATGACCCTGGTCTTTCAGTCTTCCTTTCTCAACCTCCCACAGTACACCCCTCTTGCTTTCCAAGTGAGATCCCAAGGACTAAAACTGCCGACACCTGGCTGACTGGAGACTGGAGATGCAATCGTGTTTTCTGATCTTAGGCCTGGGAACCAATCCACGATGCTGCCTTGCTGTCCACCCCACCAGACTAGTCAATCCACGATGCTGCCTTGCCGTCCACCCCACCAGGCCAGTCTCCCTGGTCATGGCTGACTCTGTGGTCCCCAATCTATCCCCTTTTCTGTTGCCCAAGCAATTTTTCCTACCAAGTGTTTGGGTCAAAGTGGAAAGGCTTATTTATACCTACCTGGCTACCCAAACTGCTCAGGCGCGTTTGATGTCTCTGCTCCCCAACCCAGCCCTACCTGCTTAGCCCCAGTTGACTTGTAGAAGGCCAGGCAAGGCCAGAAGGGTTTTCTTTCCCAGTGAGAATGGCTAAAACTCTTCCATCTCCCATAGAAGACAGAGGCAATTCTGGGATTTCCATTGCTCCCAACACTGGCAGGTGAGGCTTAAAATACAGTCATCAAGCCTCCTGTGGATCTGTGTGTGCTCGAGCATGGGTGGCCTTGGTGGGGTTTCTGTGTGTGTGTGTGTGTGTGTGTGTAAGCATGTATCTGAGGCTCTGTGAGAAGCTCCCCTGGTTTGGTTTGGTTTCCCTTGTGAGATTCAGTCCAGCTTGGGGAGACTTTACCAACCCTATTAGGATCCTATTACCTAAGACTTGATGATTAAATGTAAAAAATAATTAAGATTAAAAATACAAAAAAACAAAAAAAAAAACAAAAAAAAAAAACAAAAAGAAGCCAGATGCCTCTTGGCCTTCAGGGAGAGGATGTGAAGGAGGCATGCAAGCAGAGTTAGAACGAGAGCTAAGTGGGGATCTCTGTGCAAAGCCTTGGAACTCCATGAAGTGGGGACAAAGCCCAAGTTTCTTTTCCTGTCTGCTAAAAGTCATCACAAACTTCCAGAGTGTTTCAGAGATGTTGAACCACCCAAGGAAACTGGGGCAGAGAGGCCTATCGCCTTCCTACCTGATCCTTGGCCCCAGAAGGGGAGTCACATCTTTCCTCAAAGCCCCTCTACATTCACACATATAAAGGTTGATAGAAATTGGAGGCAGGCTACCTGAACTGCCACGAGATGTGATGGACCTGCTGTGTTTTAGACCCTGGGCTGACTGCTCTACAAGTAGATTGGTGGGTTTTTGGTTTTGGTTTTGTGGTACTAGGGGATCCTAATCAGGCCTGGTGAGTGCTAAGCAAATGCTTTACCAATGAGCTATATCCCCAGCCTCAGTTTATATAGAGTTTTGTGTGTGTGTGTGTGTGTGTGTGTGTGTGTGTGTGTGTGTGTAAAACAGTTATGAAGAAGCTAGATACTACTTTCCTACAGAGAAAATCGAGGCTTAGACCTTACCCTTCTCTAGTCCCTCCAAGTGACCATGTATCTCTCTGTCCATTCCACGAGTTTACATGGCACCTGGGAATGCAGATTGGTTGGTTGCTCGAGTGCTTGCTTAGCATGCATGAAACCCTGGGTCAGAGTCCTGGCATCATATACACCAGGTCTGGTGCCACATACCTGTAATCCCAGCCTTTAGGTGGTAGAGGCAGGAAGATCAGAATCTCAAGGCGTATTCTCAGCCATATAGTGAGCTGGAGGCCTGCTTGGGACAGATATGAGGTACTCCCCCCCCAAAAAAAACAAACAGGTAGGCAAAAGAAAAACAAACAAACAAAAAACCCTTGGGCATAATATGAGGCGCAAAGATGAGAAAGATGCGGGCCCAGCCCTCCCAGAATCACTCTGCAGGGAGGGCTTCAAGGAGGAGCTTCCCATTGCTTAGCTGGTTGGGGTGACTGTTCTCAATACAGACACTATTGTGCCTGGCCTGAAAGCCATGACGAGAGTTACTCCCCCAAATCATTGGTTCCTTATAAAGAACTCTGCAGGAAGGCCTGGGTGTGGAGAAGGCTGCATGAGTTGGGAAATAGGTGCATGTCCTGGGGAAGATACAGCAATGGCCAGGCTGTCCTCCCTGACTGCTTCATAGCTTGGCATTTGCTAGGTGCCTTTAGATGGTGGGCGGGGAGGCTGGGAAGACACCCACACACATTTGATCTCCCTGGGCTGCTCTCTGCCATTCTAAAGCGACTGGTTGGGTGGGGTTGGGGGAGAGAATCCCCTCCTCATTTGTAACATCCTGACTCCATTCCCCAGAGGAGCCGCCAGCCTTCTCCAGCTAAATCGCTTCCAGTTTGTTTAGTCAAACCCTTGGCCTCAACATCAAAGCTCCTTTAGAGTTTCTGGGGGTCGTTGTCCTTGCATGCTGTTTACTTCAGAGATGGTTTGGCTGTCACCGGCTGTGTGGGGTGGGGCAGAAGAGACTGCCTGAGCCTTTAGATTTCAGAAAGTCCAGGTTGGGAAGGTGGAAGAGCAGTTTCATGACAGCTACCCCTGGACACTCTTTCCCTCGTGCCTGCCTCTAGCTGAGACACAGGTACAAGAGACAGGAGGCTGTCTCATCCCCTGTCCAGAGAGAGAGCTGCAGCTGCGCAGTGAGCCAGCCCCAACTCTTTCCGTACCTGAATGCTGTTCAGCCAAGGGCCCTAATGCCTTTCTTTCTCTTTGCCCAATTAACTGAGCTTGTGCTTGGCTACCGGCACTTTCATTCAGTCTCATTTGGCTCTGGGCTCTTGTAACCTTCTTTTCCTTGGAACTGCTGCAGGTTCCAGCACATCTCTCTTGTAACCACCCCAGGTGCCTAGCTCAGGGTGAGCACTCAGAGAGAGGAGCTCTGTCCAGGCTGGAAGGGGTGTAGGTAGGGGAGGGTGGGGGAGGGTGATGCTGATGCAAGTCCAGGTGGAAGCTGAGCTCCTAGGACTCTCTCCAGGCATGAAGGAAAAAAAATCCACGCTGGGTGAAGTGGAGACAATTCTTTGGCCTGAACCATTCTTTAGAACAAGAACAAAGGAGCAAACGAGACAGACGCCAGCGCGTATGTGTGCAAAGGAGCCAGGGCTTCGCTAACTGGACAGAAGAGGTTACAACTATGAGTTGCAGCGACTGGTCCTGGGCTGACGGCTGTTCTTTACATAGGGTCTATAAAAACCCAGCGGGGTCTCCAGATTCCCCTCACCCTCTTCCTCTCCTTCCACTACCTCATCTGCTTTTGTTTATTCTTTATGTTGTGTCTCTTCCTGGACCACGAACTTTGTGGATCTTGCCTCTTCACTTGCTAACTCAACGTTGCCAGACAACGGGAACTTTTTATGCTTTCCTGACCACCTTGTAGCCTCCCCCATCTGATAAGACTGACCACCTTGTAGCCTCCCCCCCTCGCCCCCCGTCTGATAATACTTTAGAAGCGCTTGCTAAAAAAAACTGAGAGACTAAGATCTGGAGGGATGACTGAGCAAATAAGAGCACTGGCTGCACTTCTAGAGGGCCCAGGTTCAAGTCCCAGCCCCTACACAGTGGCTCACTTCCCATGGCAACTCTCAGCAGTCTGTTAACTCTAGTTCCAGGGGATCCAATATCCCCTTCTGGCCTTCATGGACACCAGGCATGCATGTGGTGCACAGACATACATACAGGCGAAACACACATGTGCATTTAAAAAAAAAAAAAGTTAAAAACAAAACAAAAACAAGAAACCAGCTTGGAGAGATGAAATTGAAGATTGGCTATGAATTTAGCTATTGTCCCTGATAGGAGACAATGAGAAAGTCCTAGGAGCATACACTTGTGAGACAAGAACTGGGTCTTTACTAGGAGCTGCTGTCTAGATGCCTGGCTGGGCTAAGGTAAGCTTCCTGCTATGAGTTAGAGTGGGCCTGACTTGGAGCTTCCCCTACATGATGTGGACATGCAGAAGACCTGGACAGAGTCTCTCCATCCTTAAGCTAATTTCTTCCCCTCTTCCTCATCACGGTAGCCATCAGCTTCAGGGTCTCAAGAATACTAGGCAAGGACTGGGCTGCTGAGCTACCCCCTCAGCCCCAAGCCACTATCACTCATGCCTTGAGGAGCCAGGCCGGATTAGAGTTCGATGCTGGCTTTGATTCAGTCAAACAGGTCCTTCTTCTGTCAGCACCAAGGCCTCCTCCAATGTCCATCACACCTTTGCTGAGCCGTTATTTGTCAGCAGCATTAATGTGGCTGCGACTGGTGATTAAAACCATTGGTCCAACTGAGGGTGAGCAGACCCACATCCCTGGCATAGTTGCTAATCCTTTGAAAATATGTTTTTAATAAGCATAGGAGAGGAGGTCAGGGTGGGTGGTCCTGAGAGCCATGATCCAGCCATCTCTGCCCCCTCCCACTCCTGTTCCCATGGTTTCTCCTGGGCAGACACTCTGGGGTGTGCTGGGAAGACTGGCCAACTCTCCAACAGATGGAAGTGGCGCCTGGTCCACAGCTGCTGCTAGCATTCAGGGACGGAACTGTGCCAAGGGCGTGCCAAGGGCGTGGCTAACTGAAGTGCCCAGGGTCAAGAAGCTTTTGCCACGTGGAAGGATTAAGTCTGAGCCTTGCACTGTTCTCACTCCTGAGCCAAAGGCCCGAGGAAGAGGTGTGGACTCCAAGAGTCCCCTTACCACAGCAACCCCACCGCGGGCTTCTTCAGTCTCTTAGAAGAGCTTCAAGTTGAAGGAGCCCAGTCCTACTCAGAGAGGCTCTGTGAGTCTCCTGGTTGTCCCCAACCATTTGATTAATAATATAGTGGTAGGTACATACTAAATATAGACTATGTATTACTAGAGTGTATATAATATAATTATTCTGGGATACATTTTATTGATGGGTTTGGCCGACCCAGACAGGAGTGGTGGCATTCATCCCTAAACTCAGCACTCAGGAGGCCAAGGCAGGGGCGATATGTATAAGTTTGAGGCAAGCCTGGTCTATGTAACAACTTTTAGGCTAGCCAGGGCTACATAGCAAGGCCTTATCTCAAAAAACAAACAAACAAACAAACATACACTTATTTCTTCACAACAAGCTGCCAAACACTCTACTATCCTACTTTATCTTCAATGCTGAGGGTCAAACCCAAGATCTCGTGCTAGCCAAGCGCTGTACCATAGAGCTCTATATATCTAATCTTGTTATCCTTTTTTAGAGGTGAGAAATCTGAGACTCAGAAAAGCTAAACTACCCAAAGACACAATGCTAGTAAGATACAGGGTCAACACCAACCCTAGGACTCTGGCCAACTTCAATCTTGTACATTTTTAACTTCAGTGCAATACCATAGAGAACATAAAGACTAAAAACAATATAAAATTGTTGCTACCAAAATTCCAATCCTCATAATCAGGTTAGGCATGGTGGCACACATAGCCCAGCATTCTGAAGGCAGAGGCAGGTGGATGTCTGTGAGTCAGAGGCCAGCCTGGTCTACAGAGTGAGACCCTGTCTCTAACAAAATAAAAGCAAAACCAAAACAAACAACAACAACAACAAAAACAGATAACCTGGCTCCCCAAATGTGTTATATAGACACGCACTAAAATACCTGTTCAAGGTTGCTTCCCAGGCACTGTAGTAAGAGCCTTGAGATCCAGAGGCCTTTAAGAATGACAGAAGTCAGAGGCTGGCGAGATGGCCCAGCAGGTAAAAGCACGGACTGCTCTTCCGTTCAGATCCCAGCAACCACGTGGTGGCTCACAACCACCCATAATAAGATCTGACGCCCTCTTCTGGTGCATCTGAAGACAGCTATGGTGAATTACACCAGAGCAAGCAGGGCCAGAGTGAGTGGGGCCAGCAGAGGTCTTGAGTTCAGTTACCAGCAGCGGCACACATGATAGCTCATGGCCATCTGTACAGCTACAGTGTACTCATACACATAAAATAAATAAAATAAATCTTTAAAAAAAAAAAAAAAAGAATGACAGAAGTCAGCCAGCCAGTGGTGGTGCACACTTTTAGTCTCAGCATCTAGAGGCAGAGTCAGATGGATCTTATGATTTTTAAACCTAGCCTGGGCTACAGAGTGAGTTCCAGGACAGCCAGGGCTACACAGAGAAACCCTGTCTCAAAAAAAGAGCCACCAAAGCCATCAGAAGTTAGTGTAGTGTTAAATCAGAATCTCCCCACCGCCCCCCAGCTCATATTTTGAACACTTGTTCACCAGCTCTAGGATCTCTAGGAGGCTAGTCTGAGCTGGAAGAAGGTTGTTAGGGCTGTCCCTGATTCATGCTGTGCCCTCCAGTTCCTGGTCCGCCAGGCTGTGAACAGCCTCTGAGACATACTCCTATGGCCATAGACTGCTCGCTCTGCCATTGCTCTTCTACCGAAATGGGTTGAAACCAAAATCAGTCTCTCCTCCCTTAAGTTGTTTCTGTCACAGAGGTGAGAAAGTGACATAGATAGGTTGACTTCATGATGGTGAGTGGATCAGGCTGGCTTACTGAGGTCTGCTGACTCTGTCCTGTAAGCAGCTCTCTCTCTCTCTCTCTCTCTCTCTCTCTCTCTCTCTCTCTCTCTCTCAACTTTCTCTTTGGTTTTCTGTTAGTCTATTTGTTTGTTTGTTTAGTGTATATGGGCGTTTTGCCTGCATGTATGTCTGTGTACCATGTTCATATGTGGTTCCCATAGAGAAGAAAAAAGAGCATCAGATCCCCTGGAATTGAAGTTAGAGGTGGTTGTGAGCCACCATGCATATGCTGGGAACAGAACCCAAGTCCCCTGGAAGAGCAGCCAGTGCTCTTAATTGCTGAGTCATCTCTTGGGCCCTGGCCTACTGGTGATATCTGTAGAACTTAGGGCGAGACTCCAAACAGAAGGCCATAGACAAAAAAGTTATAAATAATAGTTAAAGATTACAAACCAAGAAAATCATCCAGTAAAACATTTACCTGGACACATGTGTCCCTGATGACCTGGGGTTTTGATTGGAACATGGTGGTATCACCCCATCGCTTGGCATCCCCATCTTCCCTTCACCAGCCTTTTAAAAAGAAGAAATCAGCTTTTAAGATGACAAGGCCAGGGCTAGAGAGATGGCTCAGAGGTTAAGAGCACTGACTGCTCTTCCAGAGGTCCTGAGTTCAATTCCCAGCAACCACAGGGTGGCTCACAACCATCTGTAATGGGATCCAATGCCCTCTTCTGGTATGCAGGCATGCATGCATACAGAACATGGTATACATAATAAGTAAATCTTTTTTTAAAAAAATGGCAAAACCAATATTACTTTTCTTTTCTTTTCTTTTTTCTTTTTTTGGTTTTTCAAGACAGGGTTTCTCTGTGCAGCCCTGGCTGTCCTGGAACTCACTCTGTAGACCAGGCTGGCCTCGAACTCAGAAATCCACCTGCCTCTGCCTCCCAAGTGCTGGGATTAAAGGCGTGCGCCACCGCCGCCCAGCACTTTTATTTTATTTTCATTGATTTATTTATTTAGCCTCAGATTCAATGTGACTTCAACCTCTGGTGCAGGACCCCAGAGCATAGTGCAGAAGGGAGTGACAGGCAAAGCAGGATGAGAAAGGTTGGACAGTATCTGGAGGTTGCCAGTATAATGATGTATATAATGCATATGTTATAATGTGGCCATGGGGTGGGGGGGTACCTGGTGGGCCCACGCCAACATGTCCCCCTGAGAAGTCATGGAGAAGGGGGAGAAGCAGACAGAGCCATGAGAGCAGAGAAGTGGGGGACAGAGAAGGACAGGGAGAGACCAGCTGGGAACACGTTGGGGGGGGGGTAGGGAAGAGGGAGGAAGAGGGAAAGGGGAACAGGGGTATAGAGCAGTCCTTTTATATACCGCCCACACTTGGTGGCAGGTAATGGCAACAGCTGATTGTTAGGTCCCTGGGAGGAGCTTAGTGGAATTGCCTGTAAGCCAACACCTAGAACAAGCTATCTTGGGGAATCCTGTCTTGTGGAGCCAAGGCATGGTGAAAAATGAAAACTTCACAGGAGCTCCAGCACCCTGCAGAGCATCCAACATTTCCTTGGCCCTCAATGAACAGTTCTTGGATAAATAAATGAATAACACTAATTTTTCAAGGGTTACAAGGAAGGTCACTCTCCGAATTACCCCAGCGTTTTGATGTTGGCTGAGCCTGGGATGAGAGCAGAGGCAAGAATGCTAGTCAAGGCTTAGAGAAGCAGGATCAGCTATCCCTGGACAGACTTGGGGGCCGGGGTCTCAGAAACTCAACCAGAACTTGGTTAAGAAGACAGAAGGGGCCTGGGAGTGAGGCTCAGTGGCACAGCACTTGCCTGACTCGCAGAAAGTCCTGGGCTCCCTCTGAATAATACATAAGAGGAAAAGAGGAAGGTAGCAGGGATGCTGGAAGAGGGTGATGTTGGAAGAGGGAAGAGCTGATGAGGAGGATGGGAGGGGGCCGGGGACAAGGCAGGGAACCAGAGATTAAGCAGGAGTGGCAAGCAGGAAAGGGAGTTGTGGAGCCCGGCAGGAAGAGCGCAGGGGTCTGGAAGGGTCGTGTTTCTACGTGGTGAATCAGCCGGGGCCTGGAGAGGGCCAATCAAAGGCGCGAGTGGGGATCTCAGAAGCCCAAAATGGAATGGCTCAGTTCCTCAAGAAAGGCCCGCACAGTTCCCTCCCAACTAACTCAGGTTACACATTGGTATTTCCTATTTCAGGCTTAAAACCTCACCAGCTACCCAACTCCCTTTTGTCCTTCCCCCTTTCCTCCCCCATCTCCCGGGGGACGCGGGGGGGGGGGGGCGGGAAGGACAAAGACTCTTAACTATGGAGCCTTTCTACTTAAAGGCTTGGGAATCCCACAATGGCTCAGTGTTTGACGGCCCCATCCTCCCAGCTTCTTCCTCCTTCCGTCTGGGAGTCTGGGAAGGTCTGTGTGCCTTCTGGGGTGTCATACAGAGAGGGACATGTGGTGGGGACAACTCTTACCACCCCCATGAAGTTTGGGGCTCGGGTGATGATTTCTGGGGTTTGGACCAATTCTTTCTTTGCTGTCTAACTAAGTTCCTCCCTTCTGTCCAAGGGAGGTTTGAACACCCCTGCCCCTCCTACAGATGTGACCCCAAAGGAGAAAGAAATCTGAATTTTCAATTTTCCAGTGTCTCCCCCCACCCACCCTCACTGGTTGAGACTGTTACAAAAATAAACTTGATTCCCCTGCAAAAGTGTATGCTGTGTGTTTCTGTCCAGTAAAGTGCTTTGTTGTGATTGGGGGGTGAGGGACAGTGCGTATGCACGTCAGTGATGGCTGTCTTCCTCAACCAGCCTTCACTCTTGCTTTGGGAAACAGGTTTCCTTGCTGAATCTGGACTGGCTTACCAGCAAGCCCTGGACCTCACTACCTAGTGTCATAGGTATATCGTTTTTGTTTTGTTTTTTTTTGTTTGTTTGTTTTCTCATGTGTGTTCTGCTGATTGATGTCCAGTCCTCTTGTTTGCATGACAAGCGCTTTACCCACTGAGCCATCTCCTCTGCCCTCTCTTGGAATTGTGTGACGTAGATATTCTCAGAGCTGAAGGTTTACTGAGGCGAACAAGGTAGGGGGCAGTACAGCTCATGTTCAAGATTTGGGTCGCAGCCAACAGACTTGAGACCAAATCCCAGCCCTTGGCTTCCTGGGCTCTGTGGATGAAACAAGTTCCTCCCCATAAGCCTCAGTTTCCCCCATCTGCTGAGGGGGTAGAAGGTTCTCCACCCAGTAGTTAAAGGCATGAAATAGAATATCATACCTGACACATCAGGCAGATGGCACGCAGTAGGTACTGAATTTTATCCTTGCTAGTCTTGGTGAGGTCTAAGTGTTCCTGGGCACTGCTCAGAAGGTTTATCTTGAAGGAAGGACCCTGGGTCTGGGGCGTGGGCTCCAGCCCAGTGGTTAGGAGAGCCAGAGGAAGCATGTGTTCAGGGGAGCACTCCACTCCGATTTCCCAGGAGCCCACTAGGGAAGTACAGATGGCGCAAGCCGAACTATTAAAGAGCCTGAAGTTAGGGGCTCTGAGGACACAGACATCCCTCACACCCACAGGGGTTGTGGGGGGACAATCTACTCCACCTCAGTGGGTGGTCTCTCTTGCCTAGCAGCTTTTTCTGTGACTCAGGGAGAAGTGGCTGTTGGCCCTGGGCTGCAGCGGGGACTAAAACTTCCACTCTTACACCACGTCCTTGGCTGGTTCTTCTCGTCTCCAATAGTCACCCTTAGGGCTTTGGAACCATGCTTCCTCAGAGAGAGTTAAACACGCACTGAGCACCATTCGGGTGTGTGTGCATCTTATTCTAAATGAGTACATGTATGTATATGTCTGTGCACACACCACTCCCATTCACCCTAGGGTTTCTGGGTGCATGTGTGTGCCATGTGCCAAGGTATCTGCTTGTGCCCACGTGCGTGACTGGTGTCAAACAAAATCTCTGGAGCTGGGTTCTGCAGGAAGGGTCAGTCTGAGACACTTTTCATGTGTCAGGAAAGTTAGACCCCCCTTTCAGGAAGCTCTCCCAGGGAAAATAAGCCAGCCGAGCTCCTGGGGGCAGAGCAGAGGGGGCTAAGTGGGGCGGAGGGAAGAGGGAGTGAGGCGCTGAGCAGAGAAGCCCTCCAAGGAAGGCAGTCAAATGATACCCTTTGACCCTTTGACCTCCCCATAAATGCATTTCCGAACCCTTCATTCCTTTCCCTTTGCTGCAGCCTAAGAGGCCTTTGTCCTCTTTAGATCTTTGCTTTGTTTTAGTTTTTTTTTTCAGACAGAGCCTTACTATGTAGCCCAGGCTGGCCTCTGATTCACAGTCCTGTCTCAACTTCCTGGGTGGTGAGATTACAGGCAGACACTACTGGGCTTGTGCTTCCATTCATTTATTTACTTAGTGACTTTTGTCCTTTGGTGCCAGGTGGGTCACAAGTCCTGGCTGCTGACCCCAGCCTCCGGCTCTTTCATGTGGTGACTGGTCAGCTGATGAATTCTATCCCATGCTGATGAAGTTATATATATATAACTTTTAAAGTATAGGACTGGAGAGATGGCTCAGCAGTTAAGAGCACTTGCTGCTCTTGCAGAGGACCTAGGTTTCCTAGCACCTACATTTATTATATTTCTAATTCCAGGGGATCTGAGGCCCTTTCCTGGTGTCTGTGAGCATCTGCACATATATAGCACATATCCTTACACTCAAACACACACATCAAAGAAAATAATTTTGTTTTGTTTCTTTTTTTCTTTTTTTCTTTCTTTCTTTCTTTCTTCTTCTTCTTCTTCTTCTTCTTCTTCTTCTTCTTCTTCTTCTTCT
>NW_022196911.1:98725750-98744258 GCF_008632895.1 Mastomys coucha | reverse complement strand
GGCTGTCCTGGAACTCACTCTGTAGACCAGGTTGGCCTCCAACTCAGAAATCCACCTGCCTCTGCCTCTCAAGTGCTGGGATCAAAGTCATGCGCTATCACTGCCTGGCAGAAAATAATTTTTTAAAGAGAGGGAGAGAAAGGCAAGTGTTTTTCTTTCTTTGTTATTTGTTTGTTTTGTGTTGTGTTATTTTTTTCTTTTTCTCAGGCACGGTCTCACTATGCAACCCTGGCTGGCCTCTGCCCACCAAGTGCTGTACGGCACACAGAACCGCACCCAGCGATAGCCAGGGTCTCACTATGTTGCTGCTTAGCTTGCTCCCTGAGCGCCGGCGTTTAAGTCCTTTTGCTTCAACCTCCCAAGTAGCTGGGACTACAGATGTACAAAGCCACAGCCAGCAGAGCTGTTTATTTTTTGACCAAGCCCTGGCTGTTCCTGCTGTCATTATTTTACCAGTGCTGGGGATGGAGCCCAGGGTTGTCAAGTGTGCTGGACACAACACTTGACACTGAGCTAGGAACTCAGCGTGATGCACTACATATGGGTGCATGTGTATGTGTGTATGAGGTATGTGTATATAGGAGTTTTATTGTTGTTGTGTTTGGAAACAGAGACTCTGTCGCCCTTGCTGTGGTGGGTTTCACTATGTAGTTATGTTGGCCATGAACTTTCAGCAATCCCCCTGCCTCTAACTCCTGAATGCTGAGATTACAAATATGAGCCATCATGCCTAACTGACCATGTATTTTTTTTTTTTTTCGAGACAGGGTTTCTCTGTATAGCCCTGGCTGTCCTGGAACACACTCTGTAGACCAGGCTAGCCTCGAACTCAGAAATCCGCCTGCCTCTGCCTCCCAAAGCTGGGATTAAAGGTGTGTGCCACCACTGCCTGGCTCTGACCATGTATTTAAAGTTAAGAAAGCATACATTTAAAAAGTGTTTACAACAGTACCTCCCACACATATTGAAAAACACTACAGGATGCAGACCTAGGGGAGACACTGGAAACTCTCACAAATGATGCTCTAGCCATTTACAAATCCCCAAGATCCTCATAGACTGAGAGTCGCTGTGCTGGCGAAGAGAGAAAACAGGCCCACAATCACCCCGCTGTGTTATAGGGGCCTGGGCACCATAGAAGCAGTCAAGCTGAGCCCAGCTCTGCCTCCGCCTACTCCTGTGGGGCACTGACCCTGGCCCTCTGCCACCACGTTGTGGTGACCCCACAGCTGGCATGGCTGTGGTGGATGGGGAGAAGGGTTAGACAGCTGAGCGGGGAGGCTCCGGGGGATGAGCGTGGCCTGTAGACCCCAAGTAGCAGTAGCAACTGAGAATATGTTGGAAATTCAAATTTCCAGGATCCAGACTAGATCTAATCCAATTCCTAAAGTGAATCAACAGATGAGCACCCGAGAGTGGCCACCCAGAACAGGCATGGCTCACACCTGTAACCCCAGGACTTGAGAGGCCAAGGCAAGAGGATCAAGAGTTCAAAGTCATCCTTAGCTATTTAGCAAGTTTAACTATATATCTTAGCTATGTAGTGAGTTTGAGGCCAGTCTAGACGACAGGAGACTCTATCTCAGAAACAAATAGTATATAAAATAAAAACAAACAAAACAAGCCGCCCAGGCAGTTCCCCAGCACAGCAGAGTTTGAAACCCCGGACCATGAGGACAAAGACGTGTAGGAAATATCCCAGGCTAGACCCATGAATGGGAGTTGAGCTCTTCACTCAAACGATCTCAAGGCCCCGTTGCTACTTTCTCCATCTCTGCAGCACTAGAGTGCTTTTCAGGTAGGTTCCCTCCAGAGTCTCTCTTTCTCTCTCTCTCTTTCTCTCTCTCTCTCTCTCTTTATTGTTTAAAAGAGGATCTGCTTCATGGAGGCTGGCATCAGACTCACAGAGTAGATGAGGCTGGTCTTGAACCCCTGACCCTCCTGCTTTCCAACTTCCAAATGCTGGAATTAAAGGTGTACACTACCACACAAAACTCTCATGCAAATCTTCTGTATGGAACCACATAGAGGGGAAAGGAACCTGACTGCTTAGGCCCTGCTTGCATCTGCTCTCACCGGTCTCTGTCTAGCCTCTAGCTCAGGGTGGGTGAAGAGTGCTCTCGCCCCAGCTTTGGGGGCCTGGGAGGGGGCAGCTCAGGATTGGTGGGTGGACAACCCAGCTGTCCCTTCGGATCTATACACTCTTCCCAGCTCCTCAGCAACAAGCACACCCACCCAGCAGCTGCAGGAACCACCCAGCCTGGCCTGGCTTGCCCCAGTGTCCCCAAGCTCAAGGAGAGTGGAGTTCAACCATTGCTCCTGTGCCTGCTCTCTCCTCCTGCCTCCCCAAGGGAGACGGATCCACCACAGCCTGAACCATGGCATCTCTTCTCCCTCACACATTTACCTAGTAGAGGGTCAGGAGGACAGCCCGAATCCCCTCAAGCCCCCAACCTGTACCCCAAATCCTGGCTGGCACCGTCAGCCAGCAGCAGCTCCTCCCTGGGTCCCAACCCACTATTACCACCCACACTGTGAATGGAACCTCATCACCACACAGGCCAAACAGCTGGCTGGACCACCTGCCTCAAGAGAGACCAAATGGAGGCAAAAGGAAGGTCAGCCATGGGGGAGGTTCTGAGGGAGAGAAAGCAGGACGAGAGGCCAGGAAGTCTAGGGTATTCCGGCTTGAAGGGATTTTAGGATTCAGCTGGGGCCATCTTACCATGTTCCAGGCTCAGAAAGGTCGTGTCTTGTCCTCTGTCATACAGCAAACTGGAGAGCAAAAACCTAATAATTCCCTCGGTCAATGCTCTGTCCACTGTCCTCCCTAGTGACAGTCACCAGGGTACCTGTGTCTAGAAAAGGGTCACTTTCCTATTCCCCTCCAATATAGAGGATCGTCTAGAGACATCATTTAGACAGTACCCCTAGTCCCCATCATCCGTGACTGGGGAACAGAGAGGAAGGCACTACAAGCAGTCTTTAGAGAGTAAGTTAGCTTTGCAGGATGAGCTCTGCATAGCTGAAGTCTGGATGACCCGACCCTTCATGGGAGTGAAGGAGGAGCGGGGCTGAAGCACAAGAGAGAGAAGGCTAGTGAGGGGCCCTGGGCAGCTCTGGAGAGGACGCTCTGCCTCAGTGAGCCCTAAAAGCCATGGCCACAGCTGCAGAGGCTTGTCTTCCCTTCCTGCTATGGGACTTTGGAGTTCAAAATGTCTCCAGTGTCCAAAGGGTCCCTTCAAAATATCAGAGAACTAAGTCAGGTGGTGGTGGTGCATGCCTTTAATCCCGGCAGTTGGGAGGCCGAGGCAGGCGGATTTCTGAGTTTGAGGCCAGCCTGGTCTACAGAGTGAGTTCCAGGACAGGCAGGGCTACACAGAGAGACCCTGTCTCAAAAACAAACAAACAAACAAACAAACAAACAAAAAGACACACCATTTCCTTGACTTTAGCCTCAGTCTCATTACCTTGAATATGGGAAATTGCCAAGAGTCTCTCCTGAGTCCCTCCTTTGACTCCATTGTGATAAGAACTGGGTTCGGGATCATAAAAATCCTTCATCTCCTCAGATCTACAAGAGACAGGACTGTGAAGGAGCCTCCAACAAGAACGGTCCACAGGGACTATGTAGAGGGTCCCCAGATATCCTCAGTCCTGGGAGGGAATTCAGAGAAAGGGGCCAGATCTCTGCCCAGGGAGCCCCAGGCTGTCTAGAAGCCTTGTATCCCACAACACGGGGACAGAAAAAGGCTGGTTCTCTAGGACAGACAGGGCTATACAGAGAAACCTTGTCTCAGGGGAAAAAAATCAGTGGGACAGGAACCCCAAGGTTGGCTGTTACTGTGACAGAAATAATTGGAATCTTTGGGGATGAACGAGGAACTGGGACTTCTGTCTGAAATTTCCCCAATTATGCCTCCAAATGCCACCTGCCCTCTTACTCACAGTCTCTCAGCTGAGCATTCCTTGTCTAAGGGTCTCCCACACTTGCATCCCAGATCATGTGGGCAAGGAATTAATACCAGAACTGCTTGTTCAAGAAAACTGGGTTGCCCGGGTGTAGCAGTGCATGCCTTTCTTTAATCCCAGCACTCGGCAGATCTCAGTGAGTTCGAGGTCAGCCTGGTCTACAGAGAGAGTTACAGGACAGCCATGGATGTAACACAGAGAAGCCCTATCACAAAAATTCAAAAAAGGAAAAGAAGAGGAGGGGGAGGAGAAAGAGGAGAATGAGGAGGAGGAAAAGAAAAAGAAAGGAAGGAAGGAAGGAGAGAAGGAAGAAAGGAAGGAAGGAGGAAAACCGGGTTTAATAAGAAGCAGGCCGATGTAATTCTGTAGGCCCAAGATCTGCCTTGAGACATCTCCTAATCTGTATAGGAGACAGAAGCTTCTCCTTAGAAGGAAAATGCCATGTCTTCTAGTGTGAAGATAGAGCCATCATGGCCTCTGATCCAGGGAGCCCTACACCTATTCCTGGCTTCCCAGTGGAGACACAGCCATCATGGCCTCTGATCCAGGGAGCCCTACACCTATTCCTGGCTTCCCAGTGGAGACACAGCATGCACACACATGGGTGCATGTATACACACACACACACACACACACACACACACACACACACACACACACACACATTCTTGCATGAGTTTCTAAGCTGCAAAGACTCATACATGGAGTGCTATTGAACTGAACTAATGAACCACCCTCAGTTGTCCCTCGCTGAAGATGTGACAGGGTTGACTGGGTGCCATAACTACAAGGGTGCCTCAGCTCTGCCCTATGAGCTCTGTTCCATGAGCTCTGCCCCATGAGCTCTGCCCCATGGCTGCCTTCCCAAGCATCATCCGGAGACTGCTGATGTACGCCTCCCCTCCACACTCCGCAGCATCAGGCTCAAGCACGTTTCACACTGACATCGCATTTGTATGTGCAACTGACCCAGCCCACACCCAACAAGTACGAGCTGCCTAATGGCCGCCGGCCCCAGCAACCACAGAGCATGTGGCATGCAGTCATTTAAGCTTGATGGATGGCTCGATGCATGGATGCGTAAGCGGGCAAGGAGCATGAACGAGAAGCTTAGCGTGGCTGGGGATGAAGCCAGGGGTGGAGGGCTTATCTAGCATCCCCGGCAACCTAGCCAAACAGTGAATAGGACAGACTATTCTAATTAGTGTATGGGGAAGGAAAACTCAGAGACACGTGGTCTCACAGATAACCCGTAGAGACGGAACCCTTGCCTGGACTTTTTTTGACTTACAGCTTACAGTACCAATTTAGAACCAAACCCAGGCCCGGTGATCCCAGCCTCCATCCAAGAGTGCTGTGTATGGACGAGCAGGTCATACACCGCACAAACCTCGAATGTACTCCTCCAGTTGGAGCCCCCGTAGATAGCAGTTCCTGGAGTTGTTGCAAGATGTCAGCCTCTTGACTGTATGCAGACACCCTGCCTCCAGTCTCTTTCCTGAGCTGCTGCTTTGTGAACACATTCAAACAGTTGAGACATGAAGCCCACAGGCCCCCTTTCTCCACTACCCAGGGTGCCAGCCATTAAGAGCTCTTGGAAGGCAAGAGAGGGTGCCCCAGGAATGTGCAAAATCCCTCTCAGGACCAGTAATATCCCCTGCCTCTCTCAGTAAAAGCTCTTCTGTCAGACCTGGTCACGTCCCCAGAGGCCTCTCACAAGTGTCCATACCTGGCTCTATGATTACCGCCCTATAGACATTAGTACTCTGAGGTGGAAGGTGCAGATGTTCAGTCTCCTATCTGAGACACAACCAAGCAGGGGCCTGAGGGCTGGGGCCCACATCTCCCAACAAAGCCCCCTCCCCCTTCACTCGTGTGCGGGGGCCCTGGCCCCACCCGGGGAACAAGGCTGGGATTAATAAGCGGCCGGGCTCCCTCCCCTAATGGGCTCCAGCTGCACAAACATTCCCAGAATTCAGAGCCGGCTCTGTCTGGGGCGGCCCAGGCCTCAGCCCCAGCATTCCTGACCCCCTCCCCCCAAGCCTGGGACAGCTGCTCCGGAACTCAGCAACTGGCTGGGGATCGAATCCCAATTCAGCTTTTCCAGAGGTAGGGGGCACTGGGATGGTTGGGGCTGCGGGCTGGGTGTGGGAGCAGGGAGAAGGGAAGAGAGAGGGAACTTTAAGGAACTCCTCGGATCCTGGTCACAGCCCCGCCCCTCTCCCCTCCTCCAGGGCTGAACGCGCTCTCAGCAGAGGGTATCAGGGGGCTGCTCAGTGTTACCTAATTTGTCTCACCAGGCAGGGCCCTTGGCTGGCACGGCCCAGAAGGAGGCAGCAGTCTGTTCAGAAAGAAAAGATAAGCATCTGCCCTTATGTTTAATAAAGAGATCCGGCTGCGTCTTCTCAGACCCTGTGACCAGGCAGGAACTTGTACAAACAGGTTCTTATCAAGCATGAGAAAGAGGCCTGAGATGCCTTTCAGCAAAGCGCTTGCCTGACTGTGCAGAGGGCCTGGGTTTGACACTCCCACCCTCACCCCCGAAAAGGGGAGTGGGAAGGTGCACCCGGGAGCAGTGAGATACATTTGGGGATCCAGTGGCAGGAGTCCCAAGGGGACACAGGTATACTGTATTGATAATATACGATTGTCAATAGACCTGTCTTCTTTCAACCTCTGGATTCAGGGGCAGAAGTTGTGCGTGTGTCCTGTACCTGTTGCCCAATGTTATGCTAGCTGTAGACAACGGTGAGGGTCCATCTGGGGAACTGGGGAACCACACAGGGACTAAAGGAAGTATAGGCGTGTGTGTGTGTGTGTGTGTGTGTGTGTGTGTGTGTGTGTGTATGCTCAGAAGTGTGTCTATGTTCCTCACACATTCCATACATGAGTCAAGTACACACTCACCAGGGAAGGCTGCCTGTTGCCTATTGTCCTAGTTAGGGTTTTATTGCTATGAAGAGGCACCATGACTACAGCAACTCTTACAAAGGAAAACCAGGACACCAACTTCTTATAAAGGAAAACATTACATTGGGGCTAGCTTACAGGTTCAGAGATTTAGTTCATTATTGTCATGGTGGGTAGCACAACAGCGTGCAGGCAGACAAGGTGCTGGAGAAGGAGCCGAGAGTTCTACATCTGGATGGGCAGGCAGCAGGAAGGGAGAGTGACAGTGGTCCTGGCTTGAGCTTCTGAGACCTCAAAGCTCACTTCCCATGACACACTTCCTCCAACAAAGCCACACCCCCAATAATTTGCTTCCTATGAGTCTGTGGAGGCCATTTTCATTCAAACAACCACACTCACTATTACTCCAAGTTATGAGTCCCTACCACTCTATGCTGGAGCGAAGCTGAGGAAGGAAGATTAGGAAGAAAAGGGATGGATTAGGATGGGGGGGCTGGAGAAGCACTGGCGAGAGGTTATGGGATGAAGAGGGTGCCCCTGTCCTCAAGGTCAGAAACGGACCTGGCTTCAGCTCAGTCAAGACATACCATTTCTCTGACCTTGGCCTCAGTCTCCTTACCTTGAATATGGGAAATTGCCAAGTGTCTCTCCTGAGTCCCTCCTTTGGCTCCATTGTGACAAGAGTTGGGTTTGGGACATAAAGATCCTTCATCTCAAATCTACAAGAAATAGGACTGTGAAGGAGCCTCCAACAAGAACGGTCCACAGGGACTATGTAGAGGGTCCCCAGATATCCTCAGTCCTGGGAGGGAATTCAGAGAAGGGGGCCAGATCTCTGCCCAGGGAACCCCAGACTGTCTAGAAGCCTTGTATCCCACAACACAGGGACAGAAAAAGGCTGGTTCTCCCACCTGGCTGAGTTGGCAGTAGTCCTGGGTTAGGGAAAGGGAGGGCAATTGGTTCAAAGAGCCCAAGATTATTGCCTTCTTCAGGCACATACACCAAGCAAACCCACTCCTCTTAGGGCCTAGGCTGGGGAATAGGGAGGGAAAAAAACCTCTCAGAATCTTTGTCCTCATCAGTCACATTACCCTTGCATGTCACTTCAGCTTGCTTGTAGGCTCAGCCATGTCTCCATGATGACACAGAAGTATGTCTCTCTCAGGTCCTTACCTCATGGTTACATATCTCCCTCCTCACTCTACCACCAGCCATGGAATCAGCTCCTGGAGCAAAAAGATAGGTGTGACCTTCTTCCCATAAATGGGGAAACCAGGGAAATTTGGTGGGAATCAGAACTCAGGAGTTGGAGCCCGCTTAGGATTCCATCAAGTGAGTTCACTTGGCCATGCATTTCTGGCATTTAGTAAACAGCTACTTGGTATGGGACCCTGAATTAGAAACAGGAAGCTTCCGGGCATGGTGGCCCACATCTTTAATCCTACCCCTGAGGAGACACAGGCAAGAAGATCTCTGTGAGTTAAGAGGACAGCCTCTTATGTGGTTCACATGGTGGCTCACAACTATCTGTAACAGGATCCAATGTCCTCTTCTCATGTGTGTGAAGACAGTGACAGTGGACTCACATACATAAAATAAATAAAATCTTAATAAAAAAAAAAAGAGGACAGACTGGTCTACATATTAGTTTTCAGGATAACACAGTAAGACCTTGTCTCAGTAAGGAAAGTGAGAAAAGAAAGAAAAGGAAAAAAGAAAGAAAGGAAGAAAGAAAGGGAGGAAGAAAGGAAGGAAGGAAGGAAGGAAGAAAGGGAAGGAAGAAAAACAGAGAAATCCAAAGGAAAGGCACATTCCCAGGAGTGTGAAATCAGGGGAAATAAAATAATTTCCCCTGAACTGAAGCTAGGAAACAAGCTGAGGCTGACCCAAGACAGCCATAATCCACATGCAATTGGATTACAGAGTCTTTATGGGACACAAGAGAAACAACCAACCAAGACCCTTGAACCTCCTGCAGAGAAGCTGCGGATTACAGAGATGAGGCAGTGCATCAGGACACTGGGGATAACAGGCCTCTTGTTCCCTTACCCACTGAGTGACAAGAGGCTTAAAACAATAGCCATTTAAAAGATTCGTCCGCAATTCTGCAGTTTAAGCCCAATAAATAGGCAGCTCTCAGCATTGTATGGTGTGGTTGGATTGACTCCCGCAGTTCCAGGGCATCCAAGATGGCACCACGAATGTCAAGAGGCTTCATTAGGGTGGCTGGAAGAGACAGAGTTGCATGGGTGGACTTCTCTTTCCCTAGGCAGTCGCATCCTCCAGGGTGTCTCTCCCCTTGTCTTTCAGGGCTGGGGATGAAACCCTGATCTCCTGCATGTTGGGTAAGCACTCTGCCACTGAAGCACAACCTCAAACCTCTCTCTCTCTTTCTATGTAGCCTTTCCCTCCTTCAGTACAGTTAGACTTCTCTGTCATCAATGGCTTCCAAGAGGGCAGAAGTAAAATTTGCCAGGTCTCAGGGCTGGAGAGATGGTTCAGCAGTTAAGAGCACTGGCTGCTCTTCCAGAGGTCCTGAGTTCAATTCTCAACAACCACATGGTGGGTCACAACCATCTACAATGGGATCTGATGCCCTCTTCTGGCATGGGTGTACATACAGATAGAGCACTCATATACATAAAATAAATCTTTAAAAAAAAAATAATAATAAGCCGGGCGGTGGTGGCGCACGCCTTTGATCCCAGCACTTGGGAGGCAGAGGCAGGTGGATTTCTGAGTTCGAGACCTGCCTGGTCTACAGAGTGAGTTCCAGGACAGCCAGGGCTACTCAGAGAAACCCTGTCTCGAAAAACCAAAAAAAAAAAAAAAATGCCAGTACTCTTAAGACCTGGATTTGAACTGCCAAAGTATTGGTTTAGCTACATGCTGTCCATCAAAGCAAATCACAAGCCCCCATAAAATTCAAGGTGAGAGACAATGGACTGGAGAGGATGCAGCTGGTAAGGTTGGTAGCTGCCTAGATCTTGGCATTTCCGGTAACTAACTCTGCTTCCCCTTGGCTTCCTAACAGGCAGCACCATTCTCCCCATATAACCCTCCCCTGTTCACAGTCCATGTCCAGTGAGCCCCCAAGTCCTCCTAGGGTCTCTCAAGTTACACAATGGCATCATTGTGGTTTGACTGGCTTGGTGTTTCATCTCCACTGTCAGCTTGACGGGGTCAAGAGTACTGTAGGTACTGTATCTGAGATTCCAGAGGAAGGAAGACCAGTCCTGAGTATGGGAGGCCCAGTTCCATGGAATGACGTTCTCGACTGAATAATGAGGAGCACCAGCGTTCATCTCTCTCTGCTCCCTGGCAGTGGATGCAACAGGGGCTTCTGCTGCTTCCCACTCCGGTTGACACCCCATCTGCACCATCAGCAACCGTATCCCTCAAACTATGGACCAAAAGCCCTTCCTCCATTAAGTTGCTTTTTTGGGAGGCATTTTGTCACAGCAATAAGAAAAGTAACCGGCAGGGCATGGTGGTGCACACCTTTATTTAGTCCCAACACTTGGGAGGCAGAGGCAATCCGATCTCTGTGAGTTCAAAGCCAGTCTGGTCTACAGAGGGAGTTCCAGGACAGCCAGAGACCCTGTCAAGAAAACAGCAAAATAAAATAAGTCATTAATACCTAACTAGAAGGTGGACTAGGTTGCTAAAAGATCTCCTTTCTAATTCTTGGTTTCCACTGGGTCAGAGTGGTATTCCTAAATCGTTTACCTGCAGAAAGCTTGGTGGCTGAGAGACAGCAGAGAAATGGGGAAATGGAGATTTGTATTGATTATGTGGCCCCCCCCTCCTTAAATTTCTTTTCTAATGTGTATGGGTGGATTGCCTGTGTGTCCATGTTCCTTGCATGCAGTACCTAAGGAGACCAGAAGAGGGCAAAGGATCCCTTGGAACTGCAGTTATAGAAGGTTGTGAGCTGCCATGTGGGTGCTGGGAACCAATCCTGGGACCTCTGAAGAACAGCCAGCCCTCTTAGCAGCTGAGGCACCTCTCCAGCCTCTCATTATGTGCCCTTGTAACACCTGTATACCTTTCTGAAAACTAAAGTGTTTTAAAAATTGACCTAGATGGGCTGGTGAGATGGCTCAGCGGTTAAGAGCACTGACTGCTCTTCTGAAGGTCCTGAGTTCAAATCCCAGCAACCACACGGTGGCTCACAACCATCCATAATGAGATCTGATGCCCTCTTCTGGTGTGTCTGAAGACAGCTACAGTGTACTTACATATAATAATAAACAAATCTTTAAAAAAAATAAAAATAAAAATAAAAATTGACCTAGAGGGAGCTGGAGAGATAGGTGATCAGCAGTTGAGAACACTGGCTGCTCTCCCAAAGAACTTGGATTCAGTTCCCACCAGCTGCATGGCAGCTCACACCTGTCTGTAACCCCAGTTCCAGGGGACTTGACACCGTCACACAGACATACATGCAGGCAGAATATCAGTGTACATAAAATAAATTTTTTTTATTTATTTATGGTTGTACAGATGGCCGTGAGCTATCATGTGTGTAGCTGCTGGAAATTGAACTCAGAACCTCTGCCCCGCTTGCTCTGGCCCGCTCACTCCAGCATAATTCACTGTAGCTGTCTTCAGACACACCAGAAGAGGGCATCAGATCTCATTACGGGTGGTTGTGAGCCACCATGTGGTTTCTGGGATCTGAACTCAGGACCTTCAGAAAAGCAGTCAGTGCTCTTACCTGCTGAGCCATCTCGCCAGCCCAAAATAAAAATTTTTTAAATGTATTTTTTTCTTTTTTTTTATTTTTTATTTTTATTTTTTTGGTTTTTTGAGACAGGGTTTCTTTGTGTAGCCCTGGCTGTCCTGGAACTCACTCTGTAGACCAGGCTGGCCTCGAACTCAGAAATCCGCCTGCCTCTGCCTCCCAAGTGCTGGGATTAAAGGCACGCGCCACCACCACCCGGCTCTAAATGTATTTTTTAAAAATTGGCCTAGGCCAGGCAGTGGTGGCACATGTCCTTAATCCCAGCACTTGGGAGGCAGAGGCAGGCAGATGTCTGAGTTCAAGGCCAGCCTGGTCTACAGAGTGAGTTATAGGACAGCCAGGGCTACACAGAGAAACCCTGTCTCAACAAACAAACAAACAAACAAAACAAAAGAAAGAAAAGTAAAAATAAAAATAAATAAACAAATAAATAAAAATAAAAATTTACCTAGAATCAAATTTAAGTAATAAATGAAATAACCCAAATTTTCATTGTTTTCTTCTTGGACTAAGAGCTCCTCCGGCTTGGTCCATGGCTCCTTGGATCAGGTTCAGCGTCTGGCTTGAATCTTGAGTAATCTCCACAGGGTAATATGTCATTAAAGCAGTGGTTCTCGGCCTTCCTAATGCTGTGACCCTTCACTATAACTACTCACGTTGTGGTGACCCCACATAAAATTATTTTTTGTTGCTACTTCATAGCTGTAGTTTTGATGCTGTCATGAATTTTAATGTAAATATCTAATATGCAGGATATCTGATATGTGACTCCTGTGAAAAGAGGTTGTGACCCATAGGTTGAGAACCTCTGTGTTATCTTCAGCCTGGAGTTATTGGGGAGTTGGCAGATCCCTTAAGAGGTGGAGCCCAGTGGAAGGTCTTCAAATTATGGGATGTCTTTCACATCCAGTCAGGAGGAGAGCCATTTCCTTCCACCAGGTTATCCTTGCTGTGATTTCCTGCCTCTCCACAGGCCCCAAAACAATGGGATCGCCAGGTGCACTGAGGCTCACCTGTAATCTCAGCACTGGGGAGGCAGAGGCAGGTGGATCTCTGAGTTCAAGGCCAGCCTGGTCTACAGAGTGAGTTCCAGGACAGCCAGGAAGACACAGTGACAAAACAAACAAAGCAGCCAAGGGCTGGAGAGACAGCTCAGCAGTTAAGGGTATTTATTATTCTTACAGAGGACCTAGGTTTGGTTCCCAGCACCCAAATGGTGGTTCACTCAACCATAGCTAGTCCCAGTGGATCCTATACACTTTTCTCAGTTCCATGGGCACCAGGCATCCAGGAGGTGCACTGAACTCTCTCTGTGTCTCTGTCTCTGTCTCTCTGTGTGTCTGTCTGTTCATCTGTCCATCTGCCCTTTATAGTACTGGGGGTTGGACCTAGGTCCTTGTACATGCCAGAGGGTAAGTGCTCTGTCACTCTAACTGTTACATCTCCAACCCTTTTCTCCCCATTTTGAAAGAGGGACTCACTGAGTAACCAGGGCTGGCCTTGACCTCTGCTCTGTAGCCATGTCAGGCCCTACACCACCTCACCCCATTCTCTGTGTTGCTAGGATAACAGTATGTATCAGAAGGCCCAGCTAACCTTTCTCCTTACAAATTAACTATCTCAGGTGTTAGAGTAACCCAAAGCTGACTGACACAGACACCTTCTTAGAACTTACAAGACCCTTCAAAATCTGCCCCACCTGGTCCTACAGGCATTTCCCCATTGCTGACCTCTGTGCTCAGCCAAATGGAACTCCTTAAAAGCACATCCTCTCTCCTGCCTTGTCGCGTGCACACGGGTGACTGCTTACAACACTATTCGTCCTTCGGGTCTCCCTTTAGATGTTAATTCTTCCAGGAAGTCTTCCATGGCCCCTAAAGTTGGGATTTGACTCATCTACACATTCCCTCAGCACCTTTGACATCCCTGGGTGTATATGCCCGTGTGCTTTCCCTGTAAGCTTGAAGGGTCACAAGGAAATGGGCTGTGGTTTCATAGGGCTTCACAATCCAGACCTAGAAGTCACAGAACATCCTGTCTACCATGTTCAATTAGTCAGAGTAGACCGAGGGAAGGAGACCCAGCTCTTCTATAGAACTGTCCTATCTTCATTTTGCACGTGGCAGAGGTAGGGAATGACACAAATACGCCAAGACTTTCCTGGGAGGGTCAGAGGTCAGTCTGTAGGAGGTGAGTCTCTCCTTCCCCCATGTAAATCCTGGGATCGAGCTCAGCTTTCTAGGCTTGGTGGCAAGTGCCTTTACCCACAGGGCCATCTTGCTAGCCTTCTCTTGGCTTTTTGACACAGGATGCCCCAGGCTGGCCTTAACTCACTATGTAGCTGAGGATGACCATGGTTGATCTCCTGGTCCTCCTGTCCAGAATTCTAAATTGTGGATTAGCCAAATCTCAGGTAAGGAAGACCCAAAAATCGCCCCCTAAAGTCCTTGCCCTTTGCGCGAATTTGTTGCGCATTCTTCTTTCTCCTGGCGTTAGTACAGGGTTTGTGGGGATGGGATCCAGGCCCCCAATGACAGGGAGAGAAGGCATGGACCGAAGCTTGTTCGTGTATGCCTTTGACCTGTGGGCATAAGTGTAACTTTCCTCTGGACTGTTTAAAAAATTGTAGTTTTTGACTCAACTTTTTATTATTTTAAGGGATTGGAGAGATGGCTTGGTGGTTAAGAGAACTCGCTGCTCTTCCAGAGGTCCTGAGTTCAATTCCCAGCAGCCACATGGTGGCTCACAACCATCTGTAATGGGATCTGATGCCCTCTTCTGGTGTGTCTGAAGGCAGCTACAGTGTACCCATATAAATAAAATAAATAAAATATTTTTCAAAAATTATTTTAGCCGGACAGTGGTGGCACACACCTTTAATCCCAGCACTTGGGAGTCGGAGGAGGCGGATTTCTGAGTTCAAGGCCAGCCTGGTCTACAGAGTGAGTTTCAAGACAACCAAGGGCCGGGCGATGGTGGCGCTCGCCTTTAATCCCAGCACTTGGGAGGCAGAGGCAGGCGGATTTCTGAGTTCGAGGCCATCCTGGTCTACAGAGTGAGTTCCAGGATAGCCAGGGCTACTCAGAGAAACCCAGTCTCGAAAAACCAAAAAAAAAAAGACAACCAAGGATATACAGAAAAAACCCTGTTTTGAAAAAAAAAAATTTTAAGATGTTTAAATGTATACTTTCATTTCATTTTATGTATATAAAACCAAGTATATGTGTGAACCAAGTGTGTACAGTACCCTTGGAGGCCAGAGGAGGGCATCTGGTTCCCTGAAACTAGAGTTGTGAGCTGCTTTGTGTGTGCTAAAATCCATCCCCGGACCTTGGGATGAGCAGCCAGCGCTCTTAACCACTGAGCATCTCTCCAGCCTGTGTGTTCTTTTTTTTTAAATATTCATTTTTATATATGTGTCTATGTACATTTGCACGTCATGCAGGTAGCTGAGAAAACCAGAAGAGGATATTGGGTTCTGTGGAGCTGGAGTTTCAGGTGTGATGAGCCAAACTCAGGTCCTTCCTCTGCAAGAACAATTGCTCTTAACTGCTGAGCCATCTCTTAGTCGTACTGCTGTTGCTGCTTCTCCTCCTCCACAGAGAAATTCTGTGGAGTCTCCCAAATAGGAAAGGCACTGTAGAGGTGTGGTTAGAAGACTCACAGACAAATCCTCACACCCTAAGAGAGCAGGCTAAATAATTCCAAAAGTCCTCTCCAAAGTGGGGCAAAATGGTTTCAAGCCCTCATGCCTCAGTTGAAATAGTCCATGAACACACCTGTTTCTGCTGGGGTGAGAGTCAGAGTCTGCCGGGAAAACTTAGACCTGGGTCTCGGCCAGCACCTTCCCGGAAGATGACCTAGAGCTGAACTGAGGCAGGGCAGATTCGGCTGAGAACGAGGCGCCCCTGGACCAGGATTCTTCACCCTTGAATGTATCAACAAGTCCTTGGAATCTTGTGAAGATGCAGCTGCTGATTCTGAGGGTTGAGGTCAGGCCAAAGAGTCTGTTCTTCTTAGGAGCTCCCAAGGAATATATCTCCATTGCAGAGGGGGGAATAGGTAGATGGAATCAAAGTTTGAGAAATAAAAGCCTGAATGCTAATGATCCAGGAACTGGGAGACATACATTTTAAGGAAAGGCCTGTATCTACTCACGCTGGCACATACATGCCTTTGACCCCAACATTTGTGATACAGAGGCAGATGAGTCTCTTTGAGTTTGAGGCTAACGTAGTTACATAGTAAGACCCTGTCACAAAGAAAGAGAGAGAGAGAAGGCCATAAAAATTGTTTAAAATTGGCCAGAAGACTGTGTGGTATTAGCCAGACTGACAAATACCCAACAGGCAGGAAAACTATGACCATCTATGATTCTGTGGCCAAGTTAGACATCATTAATGGATCCCAGAACTGTGTCATTCTATCCCAAGTGATGCCTCAGTATACTTCTCAAGTCAGTACTCCAGGGAGCTACAGGACCTCTGTGTAAGAGCCTTGGCTGTCCTATAACTCGCTCTGTAGAACAAGCTGGCCTCGAACTCACAGAGATCCATCTGCCTCTGCCTTCCAAGTGCTGGGATTGAAGACATGCACCACCACTGCCCAAGAAATAACTTCTCTAGCTGTTTCTGGTTAGCAGTTAAAAGTCTGAATGCCTTTTTTCTGCTCTGACTCTCTCCGTGGTCTTGAATCCAGCTTCCATGAGTCTGTATTTAAATACATATAATTTGAAGTAAAGAGGGTACTCATTTCATAGATATTTATTGTTGTTGTTGTTGTTATACAGGGTCTCTCTACATAGCCCTGGAACTCTCTATATAGACCAGGCTGGCCTCAAACTCAGAGATTCATCTGTCTCTGCCTCTTGAGTGCTGAGATTAAAGATGTGTGCTGCCACCGCCCAGCTTAATATTACTATTAATATTCTTAATGATATCCATGTATAGTGTTATAGATAGATAGATAGATAGATAGATGTGGTAACTACTGTGAAGAAAAATGTGTTGGCTGCATAGTTCAAGGAGAACTGAAAAGTGATGTGGGAGAAAGGCAAGCAAGGGGCTGGAGAGAAGGCTCTGAGGTTAAGCCCACTGGCTGCTCTTCCAGAGGACCCAAGATAGACCCAGAACCCTCAGGGCAGCTCACAAACATTTGTAAGGCCAGTTACAGGAGACCTGAAACCTTCTCCTGGCCTCTAAGGCATGCATGTGCTGCACAGACACATCTGTGTAGGCAAGACACCCATAAACATAAAATAAAAAAAGAAAGGAAGGAAGGAAGGAAGGAAGGAGGGAAGGAAGGAAGAAAGAAATAAGGAAAGAGAGAAAGAAAGAGAGAAAGAGAGGGCAGATGAACCAGAGATCCCGGGGCAAGGGAGGATGAGGGTCAAAGGCTTTCGCTGCCTGGGAATGGTGGAAGATTTGTCAGCATACTCTGGATGGCTCCGAGCTCCCAACTGAAACTAAAGGTCTTTGATGGGAAGGAATGAGATGGAGATATCTGTGCTCAGAACTTCTAACTGGGGGAACCGTGAAAGGCTTAGCAATAGGCGGAAAGGTACTTCGTGTCCTTGCACGTTTTACTGACCTTGAGCAATTTTACAGCTCAGCCAGCTGACAACAGTGGAAGTGGTCCTTCTCCAAGTGGGGATGCCATTGATTACAGCCTGTGGATTACCCTGTCTGGCATCCAACACAATTCTCATTTCTGCATTCTAGATAGCCTGGGCACGCCTCTGCTCTGGAGTCTCCCTAGAACAGGTTATAATAGCTTATTAATTCCTTCATCCACTAATAAGCTCTTTGGAAAGTCTGATGTGTTGATCACATATTTGAATAATTACTCTGGCTAATAGGAAAACATTTTTTTAACGTTCTCATTAGCAATGAAGATTGTATAGGCTTCCAGAATTGTCCTAGGTAAGCTTTGCCAACATATTTTCAGGTACGTGTGTGTATATGTGTGTGCACACGTCAGTGGGAACACGAACACTCAGGGCTGGAGGAGGACACTGGCTGGCTTTCTCCTTCGCTCTACCTTACCTGAGACAGAGCCTCTCTCTGAGCCTGACACTAGACACTTCTCAATTGGACTGGAAGATCCTCTGGTCCCCCACTTCCAGGGCTGGAATTATGGGCACAGGAGCCAAGCTCAGCTTTTTACCTAGGGATTCAAACTCAGGTCTCCAGGCTTGTGCAGCAAGCACTCTTATCCACTGAGCCTCACTTTACCCTACCACTACAACTTCTTCTTCTTCTTCTTCTTCTTCTTCTTCTTCTTCTTCTTCTTCTTTATATAATATGTGTATATCTCATATATATGATTCATACACACACTGTAACTGTCTTCAGACATATCAGAAGAAGGCATCGGATTCCATTAACAGATGATTGTGAGCCACCATGTGGGTTCTGGGATTCGAACTCAGGACCTTCAGAAGACCAGTCAGTGCTCTTAACCACTGAACCATCTTCCAGCCCCACATGTTCTTAGTACAGGTGAGTTTTAAATGAAAGATTACTCACAGCTTTATTGCCTGGATATTGATTCTCTAGGAGAACATAGCAGTTGCATTTCTCCACCATTCTTGGTATCTTGGCTGGGCTATGAATTAAACCATCATCATATTGAGTAGCAGAATAAACTGAGTTAGACATGTACACCAAAAGAGCCCCTCTATGGTCAGGTGATAGAATGTTATATGCTACCCGGAGCCAGAGGGATGAGGTGCTTAGGACGGCCAAAGAGTGGGTCACAAATAACAGAAGGATAGGAGGAGGGGCTGGGGAGGTAGCTCAATCAGTAGAGTGCTTGCCTATCTTGAACAAAGCCCTGGGTTCAGCCCTCAGCACACACACCTGTAATCCTAGCATTGGA
>NW_022196911.1:98720095-98725740 GCF_008632895.1 Mastomys coucha | reverse complement strand
GAAGACTTGAGCCCCTAACAGAATAACAAAGAGCTCAAGAGGGAAATTGTATAATAGAGTTGATTCTGTTATACAGACACAGTCTCTCATGGAATAAGAGTACTCTCCAATCTCACACACACTCACGCACACAAATGCATGCCCGCACTCGAATCACTTGATAGACAGGCTTCAGAGCCTGTGGTCTTGGGCCTCATGCTAGCCTCTGGCATTCAGAAACAAAGACACACCAAACATAATTAAGAGGGTGGGTGTCAAGAAGACTGGATAGGGTATGGCTGTCTGCCCACCTGAGGCAGTTCCAAGGACCTTATGGACTGCGGGGGGGGGGAAGGGGGAGGAAGGGGAGGAGGGAGGGGGATTTAAATCATAGGGAGTGTAAATTGCAAAGCCGAGAGACAGGTTGGTCTGAGCCCATAAAATCCAGCTTGTGCTTCACATGCTGTGGGAGTGAAGGACTTTGGACACTCCTTGGGGGTTGGAAGGATTTGGTTTGGTTTGATTTGGTTTTGTGTTCAGTGTTTGGAAGGATCTAAGCAAAAGAGCTGTGAGTTCTGTCTCCACAGCGCCCACGGCTCTCCCAATCTCCTTGCACAAAGCACTAAGACCTGTAGGTAGAATTTCCTACAAAACACCTCTACTGGAGAGTGAGTGAGTGGCTTGGGAAGCTCAGACAGGAGGGGACATGCCCGTGTCACCTGGGAGCAGTTTTTGGGAATTCCCTCTCTAGCCTTTTCAGCCATCATCTCTGCCTTCCCCTCTAGCCTCAGCTTTTCTACCTGTCACCCAGGAGGTCAGAGATAAGAAGAAGCCACCTCCTTTACCACATCCTCTCCCAGACCACACTCAGCCTCCAGCAGCTTAGGCAGCTGCAGAGCCTGGCTTCCCCAGGCCCCTAGGGAGAGGAAGAAGGATGGCAGCCAGAACTTCCTGGGGGAGCCGGGGGCTCTGGCCTGCACCCTTCCCTCCCACTGGGCTGAGGTGGTTAGTTGTGTTAATTACATCTAAGTCATTTCCGACTGGCATAAACCCACCCACCCACAGAGCCTGCCATGAGTCAGGATGCTGGGGGTTCTGGGGGATCAGCTACCCTGGGAAGGTGTCCTGATCCCTGCCATGGCCAAGGAAAAGGTATTTGTCGTCCCCCTCCCCAAACCCTCTTATCCGTCCCTCTTCCAGGCTCCTAGTCCCCACTTTCCACCTCCACCCTCCTTCTTGCTTGCCCCCACACACAATTCCCTTTCCTTCTCCTCCACCCCAGGTTTTGAATGAAATCAAGGGGCTCTGAGTTCCGTACTAGCCTCTGACATAAACACTCTGATTGGGGCTAATTATAAGGGCCAGACTAGAAAGCTGGAACTTTCAGAAAGCTTTGGCTTTCAAACAAAGGGCTCAGAGCTCAGCCTGTTCAGCCCTGGTTGGCTCATCACTAGACCTCACTGAGAATGAAGAGACATTCTAGGCAGCAGGAGGTCAAGGTTCTAAACTGCAAAGTACGAACGTGTTCCCTGTCCAAGTCCCAACTTCATTTTATTTAGTTTTGCCATAGCCCTTCTGTTTTGCAAAATCTGGTGCCTTTGCAGAGGGACTTCTAAGAGCCTGTCTGGAGAGGCAGCAGACAAGGCAACGGGGGAAGGCTCTTAGGCTGGGAAGCTGGGGCAGGAGGTCCAGAGGTCCAGGAGGAGCAGGGGGAGGCACAGGGGAAGCCAGCTGTGACAGCCCTAGCCCTAATTAGCTGGCTTCAAAGCTGATAGAGAGGCTGTCCCACCCTGGTGTGTGCCCTGCTCACTCAGGCAAGTAAGACATTTGTGTCCTCATCAGAGAAAGAGAGAGAGAGAGAGAAAGAGAGAGAGAGAAAGAGAGAGAGAGAGAAAGAGAGAAAGAGAGAGAGAGAGACAAATGCTATACTCACCACCATCCTGAGGAGCCTCTGGACACTAGGCTACCATGCAGAATCAGAGATGGACCCTGGGATCACAGGAAATCATGCTAATCTGTGAGAAGAGCTAGGAACAACAGGTGACATGGCCCTCGGGAAATGTGTGTTCTTTGAGCCAGTAATTCTGTTTTCAGGAATGTATCCTAAGTAGTTGGAAAAGTTTGAAGGTTTCTTGGATATGTGCTCTGGGCTGGCTCTGTCTCTATCACCTGACCCAATATTACCTCATGGCAGTCTTACTTGACAGGAACCATGGCCTTCCTTCCCCTGGGGACACCAGACAGACTGAGAAAAGCTGCAGAAGTGCTTAACTGGCCTGCCCGGCCTAAGCATCTTTCCGCACATAGCTGCAGGGACCTGTCTTTTGTCCCCCCAAAACACACTGTATTGTCCATCCTTCACAGTCTGCGGTGGCTGATAACTGGTTACCTGAGAGACAGAAGAACCCCATCATCCAAAAAGAACCATCTAATGTGGGGTGTTTCTGCTTCTGTAGGTCCAGTTAGTCGCCCCTCCCCAAAGTATGCGTGTGTGTGTGTGTGTGTGTGTGTGTGTGTGTGTGTGTGTGTGTGTATGCACGATCCTCCTCAGCCTTCCTTGTGCTGGGATTTCAGGTATGAGCTCCTGTGTCCAACACACTGATTTCTGTCCCACAGCAGAAATGAGAGAACTAGCTGGGGCTGGGGAATTGACCAAATTGCCCAGAACCCTCGTAAATTTAAATGCAAAATTGTGTGTTCATGTGAGTGGGCCTCTCCCTCCAGCCCTGCAGAGAGCTAAGGATTTTCCACATTCTCTAAGTCAGTGCATTTTGCCATCAGAAGTTTAGCTCTAGGAGTTTGAGGTGATCCGGGAGCAGTAAATCGTCAGAGTATAGCCCCAGGAACTCACTTTCATGCCTCCCAAGTATATCTAGAATCCAATCCAACCTAAGAATCCCAGCACCTCTTGGAGATGCCCCTGCCCCCTCTTAATAATCCAGCAGTTAGCAGCTACAGGTCCACTAAAAAGAACCCAATGCTCAATCTTTGGGACATACATGGAGGACTATGTATTAGAAAATGTAAGAGGCCTTTTTAGAGGCTAACTTTTTAATATTCTCTCTCTCTCTCTCTGGGGGCGGGAGGCGGTTGAGACAGGGTTTCTCTGTGTAGCCCTGGCTGTCCTGGAACTCACTCTGTAGACCAGGCTGGCCTCGAACTCAAAAATCTGCCTGCCTCTGCCTCCCAAGTGCTGGGGTTAAAGGCGTGGGCTACCACAGCTCGGCTTAATATTCTCCAGCTTAGTATTCTCGTAAAGAACTAACAATGGGAACGTTTCTGAGGTAAGGCCAGGATTTGGAGGGGCGGGGACAACAGTCTAACCAGTCTCAAGGAGAGACCTGGCCACAGAGAAGCAGCCATGTTGTTCTAGGACCTGGAGAACAGAGAAACAGCACCTGTGGCCTGTGACCTACCAAGTTTTCCTTTTCTGTCCCACCTTCCGTCAAACACAAGGCCTTTCTGCAGAGGGAAGGGTTAACACATTTATAAGATGGGAAGTTGGTTCCGGCCTGCAAAGGTGGACCTCCACCTTTAATTCATTCGGTTTTCCATTCAGCAGGAGACACTGATTCTGGGTACAGCCTATCCTCGGAGTTCCTTCTAAGGCCTTTTCTAGCCTACAGTTCCCTCACACTGTGGCCTAAAGCTCCTTCCTCTGAGGGCCATTTCATCAAAGTAGGAGTGGGGTGTAGGGAGGGCTCCCCTCCCATCCCCCTGCTTTCTCTCAAGCACCTCAGTTCCTAGGCCACCTCTTAAAGGAAGGGGAGGCTGTATCTTTAGGATCGGTTGCTCTCCAAGAGGCTAATTCATCTTTCCTCCCCCGCCCCTGTCACAAAGCCACTTTGACTATTGTTGCAGGCTCTGTACCCCTATGTTGGCAGGAGACCTTGAGGTGGGGGGGAGGGAACAGGGAAGAAAAGACAGTTGTCACCTTTTCACCTCTTTCTGAGCCATTCCTGTGAGGGTACAGAAGTGGATGTCACCGAAGCACACAGAGCCAAGACCCTGGCCATCATAGGGGTGGGGGAGGCTCTCCCCAAATCTTCAGCAGAAACCATCATCCCTCCTTCCTATTGTACTTGATCCCGGGCACAGAAAGCCCCACTTGATTCCTGGAGTTTCACCTTTATCGCCAGGAGAGGCACTCATAATTTGTGTGGAATTTAACCCTTTCCTAAAGCCTTTGTGGGGTTAAGATGTGAAAAGGACCTGTGACAACAGTGACACTGCTTCTTGTCCCCAACCACTTTGATAGCTAAGGCAAATTTATATTGAGACTTTGTGAACTTAGCACAAATAATTTGGAGAGAGACTATATATATTTTGGGAAGGGGGGCTCGGCTGAAACGCCCAGGCTTCAATACAATTGCAAGCAAAGCCCCACATATGACTTCAATTACCACCAAACATTTCCACTTCCCTTCCCCCAACATAAACTAACACACACAAACACTTGGAAGTAGGGGTTCCAACTTACTTTCTCCCTTGTCCCCAAGTCAGCCAACAAAAGATGATAAGAAATCAATCTTCCCATAAGTCTCTAGTCAAACAATTGAGGCCTTGGGCAAGGAGCCCTCTCTCCCCCAACCCCCAACCAAGTAGGTGGAAGGGGAGAGGGGAGGGGGGTGTGTGGTTTGGTTAAGGGCGGTGGTGTTACAACCCTGTTAAACACAATTAAAGGGCTAGATCTGAAGATAATTAAATGCACTTTATTATGATGATTATTAGGTTTTAATTTGCACTATTTATTATCAAGAAACAGGAGAGACGGTGAGTGCGGAGCTCTGGCACACTGGTCTTCGCATCACTTCTCTAGCATGCAAACTGTGAAGTACTCCAGAGTTGGGGGAACCTATGCATGCTGGAAACTGGAATTCTCATACCAACAAAGATACTTTATATAACATCTCTCGGGCCCCTAACTTACACAAAATCCTTACTTTTATTTGCATGCAGGGGGAAGAAACATGTTAGAAACATTCTTATCAATATCTTATGATATAGAATGTCATGTAAGCACTGAACCCTACCCCCACCGCCACAAAGCGCCTGCCCAGAGAGGCCTTCTAAAGCACACTTACCCATTAGTTTCTGTTGTTTCCCTAAACAACCTTTTATCTTTGTTTGTTTGTTCGTTTGTTTTTTAAGGCCAGTCTTTTGTAAAAAGAAAACTAAAAATCCCACCGGCCCATCCATTCCCTCCCTCCAACCCAACCTACTTTTACTGCTTTTGGAAAAGAAAAACAACTCGAACAAAAAACCCACACATAACACACAACCCAACCCTACAAACAGCTAACCTGGATTCCACTGCGGAAGAGCAGCCCTACTGGGGGAGAAGGGAACGGAAACGCATAAGATCCCAGGGTTTGCAAAAACACGTTTCAGAGACTAGTGGTACCCCCAAAACCCAGGGAAAGAGGGTCATTCTTAAAATGGTGGTGTGTGCACTGCGGGAGGTCAAAACACACTTCACAAAGCGTTTTGTTTCCCATTTTCTGCGCGTGGGCCAGAGCTGAAACCACAGAAGGCTCTCCGTACCCACGGGGAGTGGAGGCCATTCCTCTCCACATCTCCGCCCTCTCCCTAAAAGCGGTATGTTTTTTCCACGTCTGCATCTGGATTGGGAGGTTTCCAGATACCGAGCGGGGGAGACAGAACAA
>NW_022196911.1:98709399-98719576 GCF_008632895.1 Mastomys coucha | reverse complement strand
CTTTTTTTTTTTCCTTTTTTCTTTTAAATAGAAAATATATAATTAAATTTACAAAGACTATTTACAGTTTTAATTACAAACCTGGTAAGGGGGGGTGTTGGGCAGAGTTCTTTTTAAAAAGTGACCTAAAATAAAATGGTTTTTACCGTTCTTTATTTAAAAAAATAAAATAGGAGTCCGTAGGGTGCACCCCCCCTCCCGAGTAAAGGAGGGCACCATGCAGTCCGGACCTGGGAGAGGGGGGCGCCCGGCAGGCGAGATCGCTTCACACGGTGGTCTCGCCATGCCGGCTGTTGGTGAGGCGCGTGTAGAACTTCCTCCACGAGTGCAGCGTCTTGCCGGACCAGATCCAGAAGCCCGACGTGATGCCCACGATGAGCGTCATGAGGTATTTGATCATGTAGACTGTGAAGTCGGGCGACATGCGGGGCGTGTAGTGGGCCGGGCAGGGGATGGCCAGGCTCTTGCAGTGCTGGCTTACCCACGAGCGCTCCCAGTGCTCGCGGAAGGCCTGCTCATAGAAGTAGCAGGCGATGACGATGGTGGCCGGTACCGTGTAGAGCACTGAGAAGACGCCGATGCGCACCATGAGCCTCTCCAGCTTCTCCGTCTTGGTGCCGTCGTGCTTCATGATGGTGCGGATGCGGAAGAGGGACACGAAGCCGGCCAGCAGGAAGGATGTGCCGATGAACAGGTACACGAAGAGCGGCGCCAGCACGAAGCCCCGCAGCGGGTCCAGGCTGTTGAGGCCCACGAAGCACACGCCGCTCAGCAGGTCGCCGTCGATCTGGCCCATGGCCAGGATGGTGATGGTTTTGACGGCCGGCACGGCCCAGGCGGCCAGGTGGAAGTACTGCGAATTGGCCTCGATGGCCTCGTGGCCCCACTTCATACCGGCTGCCAGGAACCAGGTGAGGGACAGAATCACCCACCAGATGGAGCTGGCCATGCTGAAGAAGTAGAGCATCATGAAGAGTATGGTGCAGCCTTCTTTCTTAGTGCCCTGCACCACCGTGCGATAACCGTCCTCAGAGAAGCGCTCGTTGCACACCACGCGTTCCTGGAGCACGAAGCCCGCAATGTAGGCCACCGACACCATGGTGTAGCAGCCGGACAGAAAGATGATGGGCCGCTCCGGGTAGCGGAACCGCTGCATGTCCACTAAATAGGTGGTGACCGTGAAGAAGGTGGAAGCGCAGCACAGCACGGACCATGTGAGGATCCAGAGACGAGCAAAACGAGTCTCCTCCTGCGAGAAGAACATGGAGCCGTCGGGCCGTGCGGGCTCGCAGGGCGCGGCACAATCGCGCTCACCCAGAAACTTATAGCTGAGATAGGATGGCACCTTGAGAACGCGGGGACAGTGGAAAGGGTGCTCCAGAGTAGCGTAGCGCGGGGGCGCGCCACCCCCGCCTGGGCCGCCCGGGGTGCCCCCCGCGCCGGGCTGCAGCCCCGAAGGTGGCGCGGTAGTGAGTAGCGCGGGGGCTCCGTCCTCCGAGTGGTTCTGGCCCACGCAGATCTGCTCGGCGCCGTGGCGCGGGAAGTGCTCGCAGCGGAGGCGCTCGGGCCACTGGAAGCCGAACTTGTTCATGAGCGCCTCGCAGCCCTGGCGCGCGCGCTCGCAGATGGAGCGGCACGGCGGGATGGCCTGCTCCAGCACGGTGCACACCGGCGCGTACATGGAGCACAGGAAGAAGCGCAGCTCGGGCGAGCACTGCACCTTCACCAGCGGGTAGAACTGATGCACCTCCAGGCCCGCGTCCTCCTGGTTCGTGTGGCCAAGAAGGTTGGGCATGATGGTCTGGTTGTAGGCGATGTCCGTACACAGCGGGATGGAGATGGGCTGGCAGAAGCCGTGGTCCGGGATGGAGATGCCCTTCTCCCCGTGGAACTGGGCCGGCCCGGCGGCCGGCAGCAGCAGCAGTGGCAGCAGCAGGCGGGGCAGGGCGCTGCGGGGCAGGGCGCTGCGGGCCCGCATGCTGGCCGCCGCCCCCCACTCGGCTCCCGGGCGCCCCCCAGCCCCCGCCCCCAACCCAGAGACCGCGCGCCTTCCCCGCTGCCGCCTAGCCGCCCGGCCGCCTCCCGCGTCTCCTTGCAAACTTTGCTCGCGGCCGCAGAGTTGGGGAGGCCGGGCGGGGGAGGGGGCGGCGCACCCGCCTGCTGGCTCGCCGCGGTCCGACTGAGTGGTCCGAGACGCCGCGCGCCGCTGCCCTAGCTCCTCTGCCTCCTCTAGCCTCTGGGCTTCCCCTCTCCCCACCCTCCTCTAGCCAGCGACTCCTTTGTGCCTCCTTCAGCCCTCACCTCGGCCTCTCCGATCCCAATTAGTCGGTTTCAAGGGGGCCCCCGCTGGCGGCCCCGCCCTCTCCTCAGCCCCCCCTCAAAAGGGATCCTTGAAACCGCCCCGTCGAGCTTTGCACCAGCCCAAAATGTGCTCTCGGCCAATCAGATTTAAACGGGAGGACCAGCCCCGAGGGTTGGATTGGTCGACCACAACATAATGAGATCAGAAACCAGATGCCAAGAAAACTCTACCCCCCCTCCTTCTGCTTTTTTAAAGAGACAAGCTATTATTATATTAGGAGCTGTTTGCTCAGTCCGCGATTTCTTCGGAGTCGCCCAGGCAAGATCCGGAGACACATTTTCTCAAAGTGGCGTCCGACCCAGGCAACTCAAGCCTGATCTGTGGCCCTAGAGCCCAAACCCTCTGAGGTACAAGAGCTCTTTGCTCCTGCCCCTGCTCACCGCTCCCTCCCCGCTTTTCAGTACCATTTATAAAACCAGGTGAAAAATCTCGTTTAAAAAAAAAATATATATATATATATACACACACAGAAATGTATATATGTTTTTAAAACACATAAGCGAATAGCTTGCAAAGACGCCTCTCAACCCCTCTTAGAGAGTTGAGGTAAAAGTGTCACTTCACCCTAAACAAGGACTCCTAGAAGTTTTCTTCGCCCCTCCCCCTACACACTCCCTAAAGTAACCCTCCGAAAAATGAGAGCCTGTCTCTTTAAGAGGCTCTTAAAGGGGCCGGGACTCCGGGGTGTAATTGCCCCATAGCGAGCACAAAGGAGCCCATTATGGTTCTTTGTGTTTAGTGGCACCTCAAAGTGAGAAAATTCAGGAACTCAGGGGCCAGGCTGCAGGGCTGGGGTGGGAGTTGGGGGGTGAGGTGAAGGAGAAAGGCCCGGAGCTGAGGTTTCAATCCACCTCCTTTCCGAGGAAAATCTTAATTATGCAAAGTAAAGTTTAGTTACCATAAGGAGGAGGTCTTAATCGAAAGTTAATGGCGGGGGTGATGGGCAGTTTTGAGTAAAGAAACGACTCTCTTAGGTCTGACGAATGTTTTGGGGAATTTGCCTTCTCCCTCCCCATCCCTGCTCCGCCTCCTAAAAGCTTCCAGATTTGATCTCTTGGGAGAAAAGGGAGTTTTACCCAAACTTTAAGTGATTCCACACCAGAAAGATGGTGTGTGTGGCTGGAGAGAGGGAGGAGGCTGGGGTCTTGGTAGAGAATTTCTCCTCTCACTCCTCACCTGGCTGAGGGGTGAGGCGGCCTAAAGAAACGCGTCCCCGCCCCCATCACGCTAGGATTGTAACTTTGAGGTCTGGAGAGGGGAGGAAATTTGCATGGGAATCTGTGTCTGGTACCGGATGATGGATCAATTATTTCAGTTGTCTCTCTGGAGAGAAAGAGAAGGAGAGCTTAAAAAGAAGAGGGACGACGGTTGAGTTTAGAAAGCCGCTTTTGCTTCTCTGTGTGGGCCAAATCCTCCCAGCTGCGTCCTGCGTGCATCTTGGACTGGGTTGTATTCAGAAAGGCGGAACAGCAACTTAAAGGAGAGAAGAGGATACGATGAACCTGGCCTCACAGGGTTAAAAAAAAAAAAAGAAAAGAAAAAAAGAGGTTTTATTGGTTTTGTTTTGTTTTGTTTTGCTTTTTGATTATATGAGTCATTGTAAACTCTCTGCAGCTCACACCTGTAATCTCAGAAGTCGAAGTTGAGGCAGGAGAATTACCAGATAGTCCTGACCAGCCTTAACTGGCTGCAATATGAGAATGAAAGAAAGAAGAAAGAAAAGAAACAAACAAATATTCAAGTTCTTTACAACTTGAAAGTGCTCTTTATTGGAATTTATTAAAGAGCTTCACAGTATAATCCCCGCTGGCCTAAAACTCTCTATGTAGACCAGGTTAGCCTCGAACTCTCAAGATATGTCTTCTTCTAGGTGTGAGTAAAGACATATGCCACCACCCTCAACGTCCTTATTGGAGGCTTGAATACGTCTTCTTTCCCCCTCTTCTTAAGAAGAACATGTTCTGGGGCTTCAGAGATGGCTCAAAGGGACCTGTGCTGGATTCCCAGAACCCACTTAGTGACTCATGAATCTCAGTAACTCCAGTTCCAGGGCATCAGACGCCCTCTTCTGGCCTCCCTGGGTACTATGTAAATGTGATACACATACAGGCAAGCAAAACACTAGTACACATAAAATAAATAAAACATAATAATAATAAAAAAAAAGTAAGGCAGGTTCCTATACCTCAGTCTAGTAGGGAATCGAAAACAAATCTCTGGTGAAAGTTATACATCTTCAATTTCCATCCAGGACAAACTTATTTCCAGACAAAGGACAGTGTGACAGTTATACCTTGACCACTCCAAGTCAGAGGGATGGACTCGAGAAATGGAAATAAAGGACCTTTTTCATCCAGTCAGACAATTTTTCATTCCTTCAACCAGCTCTTCTCCAATCCTTTTGTCTCTGTCTCTCCCTCCCTCTCTGCTGAAGCTCAAACTCAGGATCTAGAGAATGCCTTCCACATACTCAGGATTTCTGGTTTCAGAATAACATAATTGCTCGGGGTCTGAGAGGAAAGCTGAGAGGAAAGCGCAGCATCCTGGCTGTTCTTCGTGCTGGTTTCAAACTCCTTTTACAGTGAGAACCATGTACAGGATCACTTCAAGGTGGCAGAATGCTTTGTAGGGCTGTTGAGATGGCTCAGTGGCTCAGAGCACTCACTGCCAAGCCTGATGATTAGAGTTCAGGCTTAGAGACCCACATAGAGGAAAAAGAAGCGAATGCCACAAGTTGTTCTTGGACTTCCACATATGCCCTCACCTACAAAATAAATAGATATAACTTTTAAAACTTAAAAGGGGGCTGGGTAATTGTGGCTCCCAGCCCTTGGGAGGCAGAGGCAGCTGCTCTCTATGACTTTGAGGCCATATATACATATGGAGTTCCAGGGCAGCTATGATTACAAACTGAACAATGTCTCAAAAAAAAAATGTTTTAAGAGAGTATTTTTAAAATAGAGACTGGAGAGATGGTTCAGCAATTAGGAGAACTGAGAACTAGCTATTCTTATAAAGAACCCAGATTTGGCTCTTAGAATCCACAAGCAGCTCACAAAACATCTATAACTCCAGTTCCAAGCAATCTAATGCCTTCTTCTGGCCTCGTTGGGTACCAGTCATGAACATGGTACAGACATACATGCAAGCAAAGCACCCACACTTAAAAACTTTTAAATTACTTTAAAAAGTAAATTCCATAATCATTTCACCTTCCAAAATCAAAAGCTACATGAATTAAATATTCACTTAAACATCCTGGGAGATCACTTATTGAGTGCCTAATAAGCTATATGTGTGCTCACCTGAATAGATGGTATTGATTTGTGTTTATAAGCAAAGAATTGATATCAAGTTTATATAGTAAGAACCAGACCTGAAAATGTTTTTGTTGTTGTTATTGTTGTTGTTGTTGTTGTTTTAATTTGGTTTTTCCAGACAAGATTTCTCTGTATAGCACTGGCTGTCCTGGAGCTCACTCTGTAGACCAGACTGGCCTTGAACTCAGAAATCCACCTACCTCTGCCTCCCAAGTGCTGGGATTAAAGGCGTGTGCCACCACTGCCTGGCTTGTTTGTTTGTTTGTTTTAAAGATTTTTTTACTTGTTATTTATATAAGTACACTGTGGCTGTCTTCAGACATACCAGAAGAGGGGATCAGATCCCATTACAGATGGTTGTGAGCCACCATGTGGTTGCTGGGAATTGGACTCAGGACTTTTGGAAGAGCATCAATCAGTGTTCTTAACCACTGAGCCATCTCTCCAGCCCCTGAAAATGTTTTTAAATATTTATTTTGGGCTGGGAAGCACTGGTTACTCTTCCAGAAGTCCTGAGTTCAATTCCCAGCACCCACATGGAGACTCACAACCATCTATAATTGGATCTGATCCCCTCTTCTGTCACGCAGACATCCATGCAAATAGATGACTCATGTAAATAAAATACATAAGTAAAAATTTACTTATTTTTATTTTTAATTAATTATATGTATGTTTCACTGTGAGTGCATGCAATGATGACTGCCAGTACCCTGAGAGTCCAGAAGAGGGTGCTGGAAGTACTGGAGCTGCCGTTAAGGGCAGTTGTGAGCCACCTGATGGGAATTGTTAGGGATTGAATTTAGGTTCTCTGCAAGAGTAGTACTTCCTCTTAACCGCTGAGCCACCGCTCCAGAAGCAGAGCTGACATTTAAAGTCAGGCCTGGCAGCTCATGGTGGCATCTACCTTCAGTCTCAGCACTTGGGAGGCAGAGGCAGGCAGATCTTTTTGAAGCCAGCCTGATTTACACATAATGAGTTCCCAGGACAGCAGGAGCAAATAGTGAGAGCCAGTCTCAAAACAAACAAACAAACTCAAAACTAAAATCAGGTATGCTTGGATGGAGAGATAGATATATTTCTTTGTTTATTTTAAATGTGGTGCCAGGGTCTAAATTCAGGGTCTTGCACATTCTAGACAAGTGCTCTACCACTAGACTATATTCTCAGCATACATAGATGTCTATTTTTTTTTCATCATTCTATTTTGCTAAAAAAAAAAAATTCTGTTGGTGTTTGTTTGTTTGTTGTTTGTTGTTTTTAGAGACAGGGTTTCTCTGTATAGCCCTGGCTGTCCTGGAACTCACTCTGTAGACCAGGCTGGCCTCAAACCCAGAAATCTGCCTGCCTCTGCCACCCAAGTGCTGGGATTAAAGGCATGCGCCACCACTGCCCGGCTTAAAAAAAATTTTTATTAACATTTTATATATATATGAGTATTGCATGTATTAAGTGTACTTTATGCATGCCTGGAGCTCTCAGAGGCCAGAAGAGATCCCTTGGAACTACTTGTGAGCTACCATGTGGGTGCTGGGAATTGAACTCTGGTTCTCTTCCAAGGACGGCAAGTATTCTTAACAGCCGAGCCATCTCTCCAGCCATTTTGTTGTTGTTGTTGTTGTTGTTTGAGACAGGATCTCATTCACTAGGCAGAGTGTGTTGGGAACTTACTCTATAACCAAGTATCCGATAACCCTGTGACCTTGCCTCAGCCTACTGAACAGCATGGACTTCAGGCCTAGGCCACTCCTGTGAGTTTTCTTTTGTTTTGAGACAGGATCTCATGCAGCTCACTGTGGCCTCAAACTCACTTGCTGTGTAGTGGAGTATGACCTCGAACTCCTGAGCCTCTCCTACTACCTCCCAAATCCCGGTATGGTATCATAGATGTGCACCCACTCCTGACTCTTCAAGCTATATTGTCTCCTCCACGCCACAGCACCTAATGCCTTTAAGAACTGTATGCATTCATTCCCTTAACAAACACATATAATAGACTGCAGACCCAGCCCTGGTCCTGTGGAGCTTAGGCCCGATGGGAGCCAGGGTTCATAGTCATCATACAGTTACTAGCATGGATGAATAAATCCCAGGGGCTCGGCCCAGTGGAGAGAAGGTCCCTGGATCAGTGAAGGCTTAATGGGGAGGGGATCTGACTGAGTCAGGCAGATTGGGAGAGGCAGAGCTGGAATGAGTGGATGAGATAAGAAAGGCCAGAAGGGCTCAGCTCTGCAGGATCCCGGATGCAGAGATATGAATTCACAAGCTAGTAGGGAAATAGGGAGGTGTAGTCATCCTGTGCAGCAGCATGGGACCAAGTAGATGGATGGCAGGACAGGCAGGATGACCTGGCCCTGTTAGGGGTCCCTGTGCATCCTGAGGAGTGGTAGTAAGGAGGCTTTGAGTGAGTGCCTTGCCCACAGGTCAGGCCTGAGGGTCAGGTTACACTTCAGTTGTAGGTCCTGTATTATTTGGTCTTGCTTTGAGGAACATAATGGGGATCCAGCGATGTAAACCTAGGGAAGATTGTAATAGACCAGGTAAGGCACAGAAAGACAAGTCCGACACGGTCTCACTGAAACATAAAGAGTTTACTTCACATTGAGTCAAGTCATCCTCAGTTACATGGAGAGTTGGAGGCTGGGTTGAGCTACATAAAACCGTATCCAAAAACAAAAACAAAAACAACGCCTTGGTAGTGGCTCACACCTTTAATCCCAGCACTTGGGAGGCAGAGGCAGGCGGATTTCTGAGTTCAAGGCCAGCCTGGTCTACAGAGTTCCAGGACAGCCAGGGGCTACACAGAGAAATCCTGTCTCAAAAAAACAAAAAACAAAACAAAAAAACAAAAAAACAAAACCTCACCAGAGAGGGTAAGGATGGGAACAGAGACGGTGGGATGTAAAGTGGGGAGAGGCAGGAGTAAAGGAGAGAGGAGATGCTGAGCATGGAGCAGCTCAGCACCCATCTGAGGGGCCTGTAGGCAGATGGATTATGAAGCCCAGTAACCAGTGGGAGGTCACTACCCTAGGATGGGGAGCTGTGTGACCAAGACCATCTAGAAAACACTGAACAGGAAGGCTAAAAGTTGTCTTGGAGAAACCAACCTTTAGGAGCCAAGAAGAGAGATTGAGGAAGAATCAGGCCAGGCCAGATTCTAGACAAGAGAATGCCACGAGGCTTGTTTTTCCTGATCTGGGAACCTCAGTTCAGAGTTTTATTTACCTTGTTTCAGTTGTGAAATGGCACATAGCTTTCCCTTGACCTGGTGCTAGGCTAAAAGCCTGCTTAATATGCATTATTTCTTTTTTTTTTTTTTCCTTCAAGACAGGGTTTCTCTGAGTAACCCTGGCTGTCCTGGAACTCACTCTGTAGACCAGGCTGGCTCCGAACTCAGAAATCCGCCTGCCTCTGCCTCCCAAGTGCTGGGATTAAAGGCCTGTGCCACCACTGCCCAGCGCAGTTATTTGTTAAATTATGTACATTTATTTATTTATTTTGTAGGTACCTGTGCAACAATGTGCATGTGGAGGTCAGAAGACAACTTCTGGGAGTCAGTGCTCTCCTTTCACCATATAAGGCTTCAGGATTAGCCTCAACTACATAGTAAGTTGGAAGCTAGCCTGGGTTACATATGACCTTGTTTCAAAAAAAAAAAAAAAAAACTCAGGTATGGTGGCACATGCCTATAATCCCAGCACATGGGAGGCAGAGAATGGACTGTCTCTGAGAATTGGAGGCTACTATGATCTGTTAAGTGAGTTTCCAGGCCTAATAATAAACAGAACTTTAAAAAGAAGAAGGAGGAGGAGGAGGAAGAGGAGGAGGAGAAGGAGGGCTGGAGAGATGGCTCAGCGGTTAGGATCATTGACTGCTTTTCCAGAAGGTCCTGAGTTCAAGTCCCAGCAACCACATGGTGGCTCACAACCATCCAAAATGGGATCTGATGCTCTCTTCTGGTGTGTGTGAAGAGTGTGACAGTGAACTCACATGCATAAAATGAATAATAAAATAAATCTTTAGAATTCTAAAACCGCAGGTTGATGTCAGAGCATCTACGAGTATCCTACTTTTGGATTTCTGGAACTTATTGAGCCCAAAGGCTCCCAGTGGAGCTTAAAGGCTTGTGTGTCATACACAGCCAAGTGAATGACAGCCTACCAATGGTATCCTACATACCATAAGCATGTTCAAAAGGCAGTATAGGGAATGCCCAGCTAAGGAACCCTGAGGGACACTGTCCAGGGCCCTCTCTCCCTCTCCAGTCCTCTCTGTAGGCCTCCCACTATAGGCACAGCTGTCAAAATGCTTGCCTAGCCCCATCTCTTAAGCCCCAACATTAGCTTCTTCTTTGCAGAGAAGCCAGCAGTTCTCTTAAAGGACCCAGGTTCAATTCCCAGCTCCCACGTAGCAGCTCAAACTGTGTATGACTCCAGTTTCAGGGGATTTAACCCTCAAACCCGCCAATGCACATTAGAAGAAAAAAAAAAAAAAG
>NW_022196911.1:98708687-98709209 GCF_008632895.1 Mastomys coucha | reverse complement strand
GAGGCCAGCCTAGTCTACAGAGTGAGCTCCAGGACAGCCAGGGCTACACAGAGAAACCCTGTCTCGGGGGGAAAAAAAGGAAAGAGACAGAGCTTAGGTGGTAGAGTGCTGAGCTAGCAGGAGCAAAGGCCCAAGTTTAAGTCGGAAGTGATGCTTCCTGCCTGTAATCCCAACACATCAGGAAGCTGAGGCAGGAGGATCAGTAAATCAGTGAATCATCCTCATTCTCATCCACTTGTGACATCTGAGGTTATCTTGGCTCCATCAAACCCTGCTAAGGGGCTGGAGAGATGGATCCATGGTAGAACTTTTCCAGAGGACCTAGGTTTACTTCTCAGAACCCACAAGGCAGTTAGTTCACAACCGACTCCAAACAAAGCACCTCCAGGGAATCTGACCGTCTGTCCTGGCCTCCGCAGACAGGCAGACTACCCACACACATAAGATAAAATTAATTGGGAGGCAGAGGCAGGTGGATCTCTGAGTTCGAGGCCAGCCTGGTCTACAGAGTGAGTTCCAGGA
>NW_022196911.1:98694815-98708505 GCF_008632895.1 Mastomys coucha | reverse complement strand
GGCAGGCAGATTTCTGAGTTTGAGGCCAGCCTGGTCTACAGAGTGAGTTCCAGGACAGTCGGGGTTACTCAGAGAAACCCTGTCTCGAAAAAATACCAAAAAAAGAAAAGAAAAGACCCTGCCCAAAAAAAGGGGGAGGGGGAATAATAAAGACAGAAACCTGCTTTAGAATTACCAAAGACCTAGGTCCTGTTCTCTCGGGTCCTCGGTGCCTGACACCCCAGCACTGCCAAAATCCAAGGCTGCTTAGCCTGTCCTCTCTCCAGCACCTACCCCTACGTTTCTGAAAAGCAAAATGAGCTATAAAAGGATTAAACAGATATTACAGAGAATCTATTAATTAAGGGCTTTAATTAGTTCGGGCCCTCGCCTGAGCAGAAACAAGCGTGGGTGGCTCAAGGCAGACTGGGAAAAAGGAGGCTCGGGCATCTATGCTGGGTTTTAGTGAGTCAAGTTTTTTTGGCTGAGTCCACTTCTTACACTGAAAAACTTAGGGGCCGTGGTAATAAATGCATCAAGTATTCTGTCTCGCAGAACCTTCTAGAACCTATCACCAAGAGGACAGGAAAGGGGAAACCTGAATCGTAAGTTGTAGATGTAGAAGAGGCCTGAGAGGAATTTTGTGGATCCCCGCTGGGAAAGCTGGCTTTTCACTTTGGGGCTCCTCCGACGTCACTACTCTTCCATTTGGGAGGGGCCATCTCCTAATTCACTCTGCCGCGGCCTCTCCTTCTCTGCCTCCTTTCTCCCAGGATTTCTCCCCTTTGCCTCCAGGCAGGGGGTCACCTCGCCCCCCCCTTCCCCTTTCTCTTTCCTGTAACTTAAGCCGTTGTTGGGAGTTGGAGGAGCTGGGCGGGTTTGAGAGAGGAGGCCCCACTGCTTTTTCAGGGTGGAATTGAAACTATGGAGCCTAGCTTGTGGGGTAACACAGAGGGGGAGGGGAGAAAGAAATCAAAGCCGCGGCTGCAGCCCCATCTGGGAAGGCAACTTTGATTTACTAGCAAGGACCTGACTCTCCCACCACCCCACCCTTCCCACTCCCCCGCCTTCCCTTGAGTGGGCTTTGTGGGGATAACTGGGGGATGGGAACTGGCCTCTTTCCCCAGCATGAAAACCACCTCTTGTTGTAGGAGGACCCTCTAGCAGGAGCAGGCCAGGGGAATCCTGGATGTCTTGCCCAGCTGCACACACTTCTTAAGGTGGTCCGGAATCCCAGGAACCGGGTCGGGTGTTCAAGGTCCTTAGTTTCATCCCTGTCTGGCTGAGCCAACTCTTGTCTCTGAGATCGGGGTTGGGGGACACTACATGGGGATTTGGGGATATTTTCTGATTATTTATCTATGGCCTATGGCCCCTCTAAACTAAAGAATCTGAGATAAGAATTTGAAGATGGAAATGAAATCTACTCCTTTAGGTAAAGCACTTAGCATTCAAGCATGGGGGCCTGAGTTGAGGCCCCCAGGACACATGTAAAACTTCAGGTACAGTCCTGGGGGTGAGGAGGGGCAGAGACTGTCTGGTTCCTTGCAGGGCACCCAGTCATGCTAAATTTATGAGCTGTGGGTTCAGGGAGAGATCCTCTCTCAAAAAATAAGGTGCCTTGGTTTGATGCTTAGGAGCCTGCATGGTGAATGGAGAACACTGACTTCTGTAAGCACCCTCTGCCTCCCCTGTTCTCATGTGTACAAAATAAGCTCTGTGTGTGTGTGTGTGAGTGTGAGTGAATGTATGAGTGTGTGTGAGTGAGAGTGTGCATGTGAGTGTGTGCGTGTGTGTGTGTATGTGTGTGAGTGAGAGAGTATGTGTGAATGTGTATGTGAGTGTGTTAGTGAGAGTGTGTGTGTGAGAGTGTATGTGTGAATGTGTGAGTGTGCGTGAGTGTATGTATGAGTGTGTGTGAGTGAGAGTGTATGTGTGTGTACGTGAATGTGTGTGTGAGTGTGTGTATGAGTGTGTATGTGAGTGAGAGTATATGTGTATGAATGTGTGTGTGAGTGTACGTGAGTGTATGTATGTGTGTGAGAGTGTGCGTGTGTGCGTGTGCGTGTGTATGTGTGCGTGCGAGTGTGTGAATGAGTGTATGAGTGAGAGTGTGTGAGTGTGTGTATGAGTGTATATGAGTGAGAATATATGTGTGAGTGTATTGTGTGAGTGTGTATATGAGTGTGTGTGAGTGAGAGTGTGTGTGAGAGTATGTGAATGTGTGTGTGAGTGAGAGTGTATGTGTGTGTATGTGAATGTGTGTGTGAGTGTGTGTATGAGTATGTGTGTTAGTGAGAGTGTGTGTGTGAGAGTATGTGTGTGAATGTGTGTGTGAGTGTGCGTGAGTGTATGTATGAGTGTGTGTGAGTGAGAGTGTGAGTGAGTGTGTGCGTGTACATGTGAGTGTGTGCATGAGTGTGAGTGTGTGAGTGTGTATGAATGTGTGTGAGAGTATATGTGTGAGTGTGTGTATGAGTGTGTATGTGAGTGAGGGTATATGTGAGAGTGTTGTGTGAATGTGTGTGTGAGTGTGCGTGTGAATGTGTATGAGTGTGTATGAGTGAGAGTATATGTGTGAGTGTGTGTATGAGTGTGTGAGTGAGAGTACGTGTGAGTGTATGTGTGTGAGTGTGTATGAGTGAGAGTGTGTGAGAGTGTTATGTGAATGTGTGTGAGTGAGTGTGTGAAGGTGTGTGTGAGTGTGTGTGTGAGTGTGTGTGTGAGTGTGCGTGTGAGTGAGTGTGTGAGTGTGTAGAACCTTTTTTAGAGCTCCACTGCCCCATTAGAACTCCTAGAGAATACATTAGAATCATGGAAGGAGATTGGGGGCCATTTCTTGGCCCTGCCTGCTGATCCAAATTTATAATTTCCAAATAACTCTGATGCGTATTCTGGACTCACCTGCTTCTCAGTCTGTTCAGTCAGAGTGTTCACAGCCCTGGTTACTCTTGACGGGCCCAGTTCAGCTCTGTTCTATACTCTTGACTAGTCAAGGCCCTTCAGCATCCAAGCACAATGTCTGCTCACTACCATCCCCACTTTCAGCATTGTGGTGGACAAGCATCTATTCCACGCTGCTCTGGTACCGCGGCTTTGGGAAGACAGAAGCATCCTCCTCTGGCTTCTCTTGGAGTATGGTTTCAAATGTATTTGAGGAAGGAGAGACAGAGAAAATCTCAGCAGTCATGAGCCAGACCCGGTAAGACGCTGAACACCTGGAGACCCTGGTTACCTAGACGAGCTCTCATAGCACCTTTTGCTGATATCCAACAAGATCACAGGCCTCTGCTTGAAAATCTTCAGATAACTCTATTAGCTTACGATAAAATTCTGCTGCAAAAGCAATCAGTTACCTTGTGCAGTTGGGAGAAGTCAAGCCAGCCTTCATAGGCATCCTAATCTTGTTTTTTTTCTTTTTAATTTTTATTGATTTATTTATTTATTTTTGTTTTTTCTTTCTTTTTTTAAAGATTTATTTATTACTATAAATGAGTACACTGCAGCTGTCTTCAGAACACCAGAAGGGGAAGTCAGATTTCATTATGGGTGGTTGTGAGCCACCATGTGGTGGCTAGGATTTGAACTCACAACCTTCAGAATAGCAGTCGGTGCTCTTACCCACTGAGCCATCTCACCAGCCCTATTTTTGTTTTTTCAAAACAGGGTTTCTCTGTGTAGCTCTGGCTGTCCTGGAACTCGCTCTGTGAACCAGGCTGGCCTTGAACTCACAGAGACCTGCTTGCTTCTGTCTTCTGAGTGCTGAGATTAAAGGTGTGTACCACTGCCTCTTGGCTTTTCTTTTTTTAAAAAAAAAAATTACTTTTATTTATGTGTGTATGTGTATGTCTGTTTGTGTGTGCTACGTGCATGCAGCTGTCATTAAAGACTGGTTGAGGGCACCAAATTCCCTGGAGCTAAAGTTACAGGTCGTCGTAGGTTCTGGGCATCAAACTCAGGTCCTTTGAAAGAACAAGTGTTTTTAACCACTGTGCCACCTTTCCAGTACCCAACCTGATATTAATGGAGTTTGTTTGGTTTTTGTTGGTTTTGGTTTTTTACTTTAAGATAAGTTTTTCCCTGTGTAGCCCTGGCTGGTCTGGAACTCAATATGGAAACCAGTCTGGCCTATCCACCTGCCTCTGCCCTCCTAATGCTAGGATTGAAGGCAAGTGCTGCTAAGTCTGAGGACATGGGTTGTTTGTTTTTGTTCTTGTTTTCACGCTGTAACCATTTAGAAGCACAGCCCTTCTTTGGACAGTATCTACTCTTGGACTCCTCCTGTTTAAAAAATTCTCTTTCTCTTTCTTTTCAAAGGTTTATTTATTTATTATGTGTACGTACACTGTAGCTGTCTTCAGACACCCCAGAAGAGGGCATCAGATCTCATTACAGATAGTTGTGAGCCACCATGTGGTCCCTGGGATTTGAACTCAGGACCTCCGGAAGAGCATTCAGTGTTCTTAACCGCTGAGCCATCTCTCCAGCCCCTCTCTTTCACTTTCTAATAAACAGGTCGGCTACCTGCTCTAGTTCTTCACCTTGTGTGCTCTCTTCTTTATTTTCTCCAGGACATGGTCCGTGCGGTCACAGACCACAGCTATAATAACACTACAGCTTGGAGGCCTGTCCAGGATCCCACAGAACACCCACAAATCATAAGCAGCTCAGAGCCAAAGTCTGCCCTCATTCTTTTCCTTTAGGGTATGCTTAAGAATGTGGACCGGCTGGGCAGTGGTGGCACATGCCTTTAATCCCAGCACTTGGGAGGCTGGGTGGATTTCTGAGTTCGAGGCCAGCCTGGTCTACAGAGTGAGTTTCAGGACAGCCAGGGCTATACAAAGAGACCCTGTCTTGAAAAACCAAAAAAAAAAATTTACCTACACGTACGTATGTGTTCTATGTGCATGCCTGTTGGAGGTCAAAAGAGGGCATCAGAGTCCTTGGAACTGGCTGTGAGCCAACATGTGGGTGCTGGTAGCCAAACCTAGCTCCTCTACATAATGACAAACACTTTTGCCCGATGAGCCATCTGTTCAGCCCCCTATGTGGCATTCAGATATAAATCAGGTTTATCTCTCAAAGTAAAAAAATCTTGCACACAAGGAAGGTCAGACCATTTCTCTCCTGCTAGAAAAACAAGTTGAGTTATAATATAGGATGATAATTAATACTTCTCTCTGGGGAGGGTCATGTCTTCATTTTCCATCTGGTATTCTGGCCAAACTTGAAGACAGAAAAACTCCATCCTTTATTTGTTTTTTTTTTTCTTTGTTTTTTCTTTAGGATCTGGAGGTCAAAGTGGTCCAAGTTCTGTTCTCTTCTCTTTCTCTCTCTTTCTTTCTCTCTCTCTTTCTTCCTTTTTGAGACAGGGTGTGTCTACATAGCCCCAGCTGTCCTGAAACTCACTATGTAGACTTAGACCAGGCTGGTCTCCAGCTCATGGATATCCATCTGTCTCTTGTCTCTGCCTCTGCCTCTGCCTCTGAGATTAAAGGAATGAACCACTGATATCTGGCTGGTCCACATTCTGTTTGTTTGTTTGTTTGTTTGTTGTTTTTTGAGACAAGGATTCTCTGTATTGCCCTGGCTGTCCTGGAACTCAATCTGTAGACCAGGCTGGCCTCGAACTCAGAAATTCGTTTGCCTCTGCCTCCCTCCCAAGTGCTGGGATTAAAGGCGTGTCCCACCACTGTCCAGCAAAATAGATATTTCTTGAAAAGCAGTCAGTGCTCTTAACTGCTGAGCCAACTCTCCAGCCCATTTAAAAAAAAAAAAAATCAATCTTTAAACAAAGAAACCAAAAGCCACTGGTTGGTGAATCCTAGCTCTGATTCTGATTCAACCCCAAAGCCTTTTAAACACATCTCATCAGGAAAAAACCTGTGCCATAGGAGAGAAAAAGCCTCCATCTAGGAGAGACCTACTGTGTTTCTTTCCTGCCCACCCTATCCAGGGTACCAAAAGCTCCGACTCCTACTACCCTCTCTTCTGCCCTTGATAGAGGCATACCTAGAACCTGACAGAAGATCCAACTGGGTCCATATTCTCCTTTCCCTCCAAGACTGAAGGCAAATTAAAACTGATCTGAGTAAATTCTCAGAGCCTCCTGACTAATAGATATTTCCTGGGAATTGGCCCAATCCTATGATTTGGATGTACCAATGCTTAACGAACCTTAACAACCACAACAGATTACCATTGCTAAACTGTGAGGGGAGAGAATGTGTAAGGTAAATTCTGCAGGAGACTGACACTGATGGCTCAGGAAGGAAATTGTCTCCCTGCTGATGGCAGGCAGTCCCCATGAGCGACCCTGAATGGGATTGCCTCCTGGGGGAACTCAGACAAAAGCATCTCTTACTGCTCATCTTAGAAGGATGAAAAAGAACCTGCACTAAACCCTTCAATTTACTCCAAGCTCTCTCAAGTCGTGCAAGGAGCAGCGTCCCCTACAGCTTCCCTAGAGTAACCCAGGGAGGCCCTGATTAAGCTGGTCACTGAGGATCCCAAGGCAAAAGAGGAATTCCTCCTGTTCTTATTTTTCTTTTCTTCTCTCTCCTTTTCTTTTTCTATTTGAGATTTAAAGTCAGACTAGTGGTGGTGCATGTCTTTAATTCCAGCACCTGGGGAGGCAGAGGTAGACAGATCTCTGAATCTCTGAGTTCAAAGCCAGTCTGGTCTCTAGAACAAGTTCCAGGATAGCCAGAGATAAGAAGAGAAGCCCTGTCGGGCAGTGGTGGCACATGCCTTTAGTCCCAGCATTTGGGAGGCAGAGGCAGGCGGATTTCTGAGTTCAAGGCCAGCCTGGTCTACAGAGTGAGTTCCAGGACAGCCAGGGCTACACAGAGAAACCCTGTCTCGAAAAAACAAAAAAACAAAAAAACAAAACAAAACAAAATCCCTATCTTGAAAAACAAAAACAAACAAAGATTTATTTGTTATTGTGTGTACATGTGTGTGCTTATATGAGTTCACGTGTACCATATACATGCATGTGCCCATAATGGCCAGAAGGGGGCATCAGTTCCCCACACACTGGGGTAACTGATGGTTGTGAGCTACCATGTGGATGCTGAGAACAAGCCCGAGTCTGATGCAGGTAAGGGCTCCTAACTGCTGAGCCTTCTCTCTAGCCCTGAGGGACTCCTAATTTTGATATATCATTTGTACTCAGGCTACCCTGGATATCAGGCAAGAGATCCCCTAGGGCCTAATAATATCCTATAAGATTTTTTTTTTAAATCTAAGATCATTGTCCATGTGTATGGGTGTTCTGTCTGCAAGTATATATGTGTATCGGGTGTGTGCAGTGCCCACAGAACCTGTCAGACATCCTGGGAATGGACTTATACATGGTTCTGAGCTACCATGTGGGTGCTAGAAGTCAAGCCTGATCCTCTAAAAGAACAGCCAGTTCTCCTAACCACTGAGCCACCTCTCCAGCCCCCTAGAGATTGTTTTTTAATTTGTATGAGTATTTATTCTGCATATATGTCTTTGTACCACATGTGTATCATGCCATCAGAGGCCAGAAGAGAGCACTGGATCCACTGGAAATGGAGTTACAGGTGGTTACAGGCAGTTATAAAAAACCATATAGCCAGGCAGTGGTGGTGCACGCCTTTAATCCCAGCACTTGGGAGGCAGAGGCAAGCGGATTTCTGAGTTTGAGGCCAGCCTGGTCTACAGAGTGAGTTCCAGGACAGCCAGAGCTACACAGAGAAACCCTGTCTCGAAAAAACCAAAAAAAAAAAAAAATAAAAATAAAAAAAATAAAATGTTGTCCTAATAAGAGTTGCCTTGGTCACGGTGTCTCTTCACAGCAGTTAAACCCTAAGACAGTGCCCAAATGGAAAGCAAGGCTTTCTACCTGTACTTCATCCTAATTCTCTGCAGAACCATCGGAGAGCAGGCTGTCATTAGAGGCAAAGGCTTAGGGGGACAGAATGTAAGCCTACCCTGGTCTAACAAGAATAAGACTGAAGGGCCTAGGGTATCCTATGCCACCTTGAACCTAACACCAAATGTCTTTCTGTAAATACAGGGTGACCAGACAGTAGAGGGACGAGACAAATTTCCTAGTAGGAAGTGGTGCTATCAATTTTCTGCTCTCATCCTGGTCCTCCTTTGGCCAGCAGTACCATTGTGATGAGCATCTCTGGGAAGCCCGACTCAATATTTTATCTGCTTTCTCAGTTTCAACTAGGAAAGTGTCCTTCTTCCACATACCTTCCTGAGAGTGCCAGGGAGCACCATTCTTATGCCCTGGAATGAGGCCCTGGGATAGGACCTCATTCTCCACTTAATGGAGACTAAACTCAATCCTAGGGTGTGGGCTATCCAGAGGCAGATTGGAAAGGCAGTTATAGCTTTGCCTATGAAAATCCATCGAAGAGGCTCTCTGCTAGTTACTTGTCCGTTGTTGTGAGGAAATACAGAAGTTATTTCATCTTATGGTTCCTGAGCAATATAGTCCAACGTGCAAAGAAGTTAGTAACAGTTAGGAAAAACGGGCCAGGAGCAGGACACTGGCGAGAGAATGACCAGGAAGTGGAACAGGGCTATAAATCCTCAAACTCACCAAGTGACTTACTTCTTTCAGCAGGCTCCATAGTCTAAAAGTTTGTTATGTAGCCTTCCCAAACAGTATAACCATTTGGGGATTGAGTATTCAGATACAAAGACCTATGAGGGAAACTTTTCATGCAAAGCAGTTTCCTTTGTTTGGTAGGTTGGCTGGTTGGTTGGGTTTTATTTTTATTTTTATTTATTTATTTTTTTTCCTTTTTTCAAGACAGGGTTTCTCAGGGTTAGCCCTGGCTGTCCTGGAACTCACTCTGTAGACCAGGCTGGCCTCGAACTCAGAAATCTGCCTGCCTCTGCCTCCCAAGTGCTGGGATTAAAGGCGTGCGCCACCACTGCCCGACTTGGTTGGTTTTTAGAAAGAGGGTTTCTCTGTGTAGCCCTGGCTGTCCTGGAACTCACTCTGTGGACCAGGGTGGTCTCAAACTCAGAGATCCTCCTACCTCTGCCTCCTGAGTGCTGAGATCAAAGGCATGCAACATCTGGTGTTTGTTTGTTGTTGCTGGGTTTTTGTTGTTTCTTCTTGTTTTCTTGTGACCGGGCTTCACTCTGTAACTCTGACTGTCTGGTTGACCTTGAATTCAACTCACAAAGATCTGGCTGCCTCAGCATCTTTTTATTCTCTACCAACGACAGCATCCTTTATACCAGACACAGCAGGGCTTCACCAAACATCACAGCCCAAGTAAAACAGCAGCTAGTACTCCTATTCCTGAAATCCAAAATCTAAGAGAGAGTGGAGACTAGGCCTCAGACTTATTAATAAAGGTGAAACTCCACCTCACCTCTTCAGCCCCAGCTTACACACTCTCCTAGCCCAGACCCCAAAGGACCCCAGCACAGTTTACTGCACTAGACTTACAGGCTGCTCCTGTCTTTAAACCCTCACACCCTGAGTCCCAGTACCTGGTTGTCATTGAGGACCCAACCCCCCACGTCACACAGCTCACCCGGATGATCTTGTCCCTGGGATTTAAGCACAGTTCCCACTTCTTTGACCAGGCTTTATTTAGGAACCCCCTTGACTTCTTGAACCCTCAAGCCAGCGTCCCCCAGTATGTGAATGATCCTTTGTATCCCCACAGGGGATTCCCAGGAAGTAACCGAGTTACTCCTCATCTGACAAGGAGCTATAAGGTTTCTAAAATAAAGTTCAGTTGCCCTAACTGTCCATCAAATACTTAGTATTCACCATAGCTAAAGGGAAAGGGGTTCCGTGAGGACTGGGTACGATCTAGCTCTTCCTTCCCATTACAACTTAGTGGGTTTTTAGGGGGGAAATTACAAGATTCTTCAGGTTCTGAATTCCAGTATATGGGGAATTTGCCTGGCTATAAAAGAAACCAGCCGCTGGGCATGGTGGCGCATGCCTTTAATCCCAGCACTTGGGAGGCAGAGGCAGGTGGATTTCTGAGTTCGAGGCCAGCCTGATCTACAGAGTGAGCTCCAGGACAGGCAGGGCTATACAGAGAAGCCCTGTCTCAAAACCCCAAAAAAAAAAAAGAAAGAAAGAAAGAAAGAAAGAAAGAAAGAAAGAAAGAAAGAAAGAAACCAGTCGATAAAAGAAACCCAGGCAAGAAAAGCACAAACCCTCATCAGGGGGCCAGAAGCACCGAAGGCCTTCATAAGTAGGTATTCCTTGGAGCCCCAGCTTTGAGATTCCTAACTGGTAATGACTTACATCTCTAAGTACCTGAGAGAAAAGAAGTGGCATTGTGTGGGGTTCACTCAACAACCTACCTTAGCTGAGGGGTAGATCCCATGGAGAAAGCTAGCCCCATGCCTAAAGGTCCTCTGTTAAGTCCAGGGGCAGCTACGTTGACCTTGGAGAAGGATTTGAGTAAACTCTCCCCCCTTTACATGGAAGAACTGTTTAAATCCAACGGGGAGGCAGCGACTAACTCATAACAGTCTCCGGGAACATCGGGCTTTACTCTTGGAAGGCTCAGCTGTTCAAATAAGAATCTCCTCCTTCCTTGCTTGACCCTCTTACCTTCTCTCAGAGGATGTAAGTCCAAACATGGGGCTGGACAGATGATCGGCAGTGAAGGAGTACTTGTTGCTCTTGCAGAGGACCTCGATGCAGTGCCCAGCACCCACATGGTGGGTCACAACTGTCTGTGACTCTGCTCTAGGATAGCTGATGCCCTTTTCTGACCTCCACGAGCACAAGGCACCCACACCATGTTGTGTGTCTGCATGTGTGCAGGCAAAACTGTCACACACATAACATAATAAATAAATCTATCAGAAAGAAAGAAAGGAAGGAAGGGAGGGAGGGAAGGAGGAAGAGAGGAAGAAAGAAAGGAAAGAAAGAGAGGAAGAGAGGAAGAAAGAAAGAAAGGAAGGAAGGAAGAAAGAGCAAGCCAGATGGTAGTGGCACATGCCTTTCTTTAATCTGAGCACTTGGGAGGCAGAGGCAGGTGGACCTCTGAGTCTGAGGCCAGCCTGGTCTACAGAATGAGTTCCAGGACAGCTAGGGCTATACAGAGAAACCCTGTCTCAACAACAACCACCAAAACAAAACCATAAATAAGTAAGTGAGTAAATAATAAAATTTGAAAGAGAAACAAACACGAGGGTTGGGGGGAGATGCAATCATACAAAATAAGTAAATGCAAAAATAAATAAATAAATAAAACCAGCAAAGTCTTTTTTTTTTTTAAGATTTATTTTATGTATATGAGTATCCTGTAGCTGTACAGATGACCTTGAGCCATCATGTGTGTGGCTGCTGGGAATTGAACTCAGGACCTCTGCCGGCCCCTGCTCGCTCTGGCATAATTCACTGTAGCTGTCTTCAGACACACCAGAAGAGGGCGTCAGATCTCATTATGGGTGGTTGTGAGCCACCATGTGGATGCTAGGATCCAAACTCAGGACCTTCGGAAGAGCAGTCAGTGCTCTTACCCGCCGAGCCATCTCGCCAGCCCCAGCAAAGTCTTAAAGAAGCCCCCTGGCAAGGGATCTTTCCTGGGAGTTTCATCATGAATGAAGGGATTCCCTGAGCCAGATAACCCATAGAAAACCTTACGACACCCTCCCTCTAGGGATTAAGGCTCAGTTGGCTGAACTGATAGCCACAGGAGAGACTTATCATCCACACTCACTCCCAGGGAGCAATATTGGTCCCTAAAGTACCAGGAAATAGACATGCTGCTTTCTGCCATACTTCCACCCAAGGGGATGACAGTCATCTTTTGTAGAAGGCATCAAAAGGGAACAGGTGGGTTGTCTAAAGGGAGCAGAGGCTGATGGGACAACCAAGGAAGCAGCATCAGCTTATGGCCATAGCCTCTCTCTTGTGGGCTCCCTCCAAAGAAGAAAGCAACAGAAGAACACAAACTGAGAACCGTAAGGGTTGGAGCAGGGGAGTGGCTTCTTTAGGAATACTAGCTCTTCTTCTTTTCTTCCTCTCCTTCTCCTTCTCCTTCTCCTCCTTCTCCTTCTCCTTCTCCTTCTCCTTCTCCTTCTCCTTCTCCTTCTCCTTCTTCTTCTTCTTCTTCTTCTTCTTCTTCTTCTTCTTCCTCCTCCTCCTCCTCCTCCTCCTCCTCCTCCTCCTCCTTCTTCTTCTTCTTCTTCTTCCTATTCCCATGGCCTTAGAGGAATCTCTTGGGATTTATAACTCACTTGCTTCTAAAAAAAAAAAAGCTGTAAATGGCACAGCCATCACACTAGCTTGATTCTAGAGAGAGCTTCTTCTTTTTTTTTTTTTTTAGGATTTATTTTTTATTTACTTTTATGTGTATGAGTACACTGTAGCTGTTCAGATGGCCATGAGCCATCATGTGTATGACTGCTGTTGAACTCAGGACCTCTGCCATCCCTGCTCGCTCCGGTCCCACTGGCTCTAGCGTAATTTACTACAGCTGTCTTCAGACGCACCAGAAGAGGGTGTCCGATCTCATTACGGGTGGTTGTGAGCCACCATGTGGTTGCTGGGATCTGAACTCAGGACCTTCGGAAGAGCAGTCAGTGTTTTTAGCCGCTGAGCCAGCTGAGCCATCTTGCCAGCCCTAGAGACAGCTTCTTATTTAATGTGTATATGTGTTTTGCCTGTGTATGTCCATGCACCATGTGTATGCAATTCCAGGAGAGGCCAGAAGATGGCATTATATCCTCCTGGGGCTAGAGTTATAGATAGTTTTGAGGTACCATGTGGGTGCTGGGAATCAAACCCCGGTACTCTTAACCACTGAGCCAAATCTCCAGCTCCAGGTCCAAATTTAGGGCCTTCCATTAGGCTTTTCATCTGGGCAAGGATGGATGCACACAGTTCCCAAAAAGACTATTTATATTACAGAAATAATCAACCAGACTGTGATGGTAACATACAAATGAATAATCCTGACACTGCGGCTCAGCCCTCCAAAATACAAAAGGCAAGATTCACCACCAACACTCCCTAAAGTTGGGATATCCAATTCCTCTTACTGTGGGTAGACACCTTTCCCTGTAGGACAGACAGAGAAGGTCTCTGAGGTAGCCTAAGCCATTTTTTTTTTTTTTAGATTATTTTATTTTATTAAGTATGGGGGTATTTTACCCACATCTATGTCTGTGTATTTTATACATGCAGTGCCCATAAAGGCCAAAAGAGGCCATTGGATCCCTGGAACTGTAGTTACAAACAGTTGTAAGCTGCCAGGTGGGTGCTGGGAATTGAACCTGAGTCCCCTGGGAGAACAGCCAGTGTTCTTAACCACTGAGGCAACTCTCTAGCCCCTGGCCTAGAACTCTTGACTAGACAGAGATCCTCCTGTCTCTGCCTCCCAAGTGCTGGGATTAAAGTTGTACACCCACTATGCTCAGCCCATGGCACAGTCCAAATCTTAGTTCATAAAATTATCCAAAAATGTGAACTGCTTACAAAGCATTCAAAGTAATAATGGGTGGGCCTTCAAGGCCTTGAAAGACCCCCAGAACTGGGGAGATCCTTACTCAAGTCTCGGGATGACGCGACCACCCAATGACTTCACGAGAGACCGAACTTGCTGCAATCACATGAGGTTTATTGGGGATACTGGTACTGGGGTCGATCTCGTGACCTTGCCAGTCAGAGGAGTTCGACCCCGGGGTCGATCTCCTGACCATGCTGGCCAGAGTTCGACCCCGAACACAAGAA
>NW_022196911.1:98687822-98694148 GCF_008632895.1 Mastomys coucha | reverse complement strand
AAAAAAAAAAAAAAAAAAAAAAACAAAAACAAAAAAAACCAAAAAAAACCAAAACAACCACAAACCCCACCCCTGCCCCAAAGAATTTTCTTCTTACCTGCCAGCTTCACTGCATACACTTCCCCAGACTTCCTGCTCAGCCTTCTGAAGCTCAACAACTGAGCCTAAACACGATAGCCAATATGGTCCTTCCTGGCATAGGTCACTCAGTGACAAAAGACAGCATTAATCTCCTTCCTCAAAGGGTTGGGAAGGTCAGACAAAGTGGTCACTTCATTTGATGGACACCCAGCCCTTGCCTGTTCTGTTTGTTTTCCCTCCATTGCCTGGGTCAGGAAGAAACCATTGGACAGAGGATGTTTCCCGGGAAGAGGTGCAGGTACACAGATTTCTAAACTCTGAAGTCACCAGGAAGGGAGGCTTGGGGTTTCAGGTTGCCTTCCCCCAGGGCAAGGTCACCCCGATAACCCTTGAGGAATTCTCTGGCCTAGGGGTTGCAGGATAGAATAACAAACCCATTGCTGGGTTAAAGTAAAACTTGGCAGACTTCAGTTCAAGGGACTGTGGCTTCTTTGAAGCTGGGGCTGAACCAAGTTCCAAGCCCCAGGCAATTCCTCCAGTGCTCGGACCCCCCCCCCCAAATACCCACCTTAGCATGCCCAGGAGAGGGACTTGGGAGGATGCAAAGATCTCAGCCCTGAATATTGCCCCCGATGTTGGGAGGTCCCTTAAAGGGCAGGCTGCTGAGAGAGCAAGAGCTGCACTCCGTACAACGCAGGTCCTAGGGTCCTAACTTGTGGTTGGGGGTCAGCAGAAGAGAAGGAACACCCCTCTTCTCCCCACAGCTGGTGCACCAAGGATCCACCCTCCCTATCACAACCCTTCCCTTAGAGAGCCTGCTGAGCCTGGAATGAGAGGAATCTGAACTGCAAACAGACCTCTTGGCTGCATCCCCAAATTTCCCCAGTCACTCCTAGGCTGCAGCCTTCCAGGCAGGGCTGAAAGGGGCCTAGGTGGGAAGACCCCACACAGAGACACCAGAGAAACAGAGATGCAGAAGTAAGACTAGGGTAGAGCGATGGTACAAGTGTGCTTTGTCGGTCTGGTCTCGCTCTAAGATCCAATCGGCCCGGAACTCACAATTCTTGGCAATCCTCCTGTCTCGGCTTTCCCAATTCCTGGAATTATAGATGTGAGCCAGCTTGAAAAAAAAGAATTCATATTTTCCAAACCAAAAATCAAAACCATTACGAGTCAATGTGCTGGTGTCATAGGATTAGGGATTTGAAACCCAGCCCACTTTAGAATGATTCAAGCTGTCAAGCTTCCATCCCAGGGTTGACCAGTATTTAGCATTACATCCTAGAAAGGAAGGACCTGTGTCCCCAGCTCTTGCCTTCCCTCTGCTTGGCCCTTTTCTCCCAAGGGCTGAGCTCTCCTGGTGCTATCTGGGCAGCACTACGGCCTGAGAATGCCCTGGAAAGGCTGGAAGAATCAGGAAAAGTGAAGAATGGTCTTTTAAAAAGATTGATGGCACAGTGCCAGAGGCCACTTCTGCCTGCCACGCTTCCCCAGACCCCAGTGTCCTGCCCACCTTCTCTGTAGCTTCCTCTCTACACCACCTGAACCGTGTGGAACTTTGGTGTGATTTAGCCAGGGTTATCTGCACCATGAGAGGCCCAGGCAATGTACTAGAAGGGTGACCCTGGGGAGAGGACCAGGGATCAGCAGAGGCAGCCAGCCAGCCAGGAGCAGGAGGCTGCAAGATGACCTCTTCCCAAGGGCAGTTCTCTCCAGCTTGTATAACACAGCTCCTGCCAAGGGTGGTATAGAAAGGCTCCGAGCCCACAGCAGGCTGGGGAAGGCCATTGAAAAGGAAGCTTAAGGGCTTCCTGCTGGGTGAGATGGATTAGGGGCCTGTGGGGAGTGAGTCCAGCAGGGAGAAAGGCACTGGCCAGATGCCAGAGCCCCTTGGCCAAAGACACTCTGAGACGAAGAATCCCTGAGTATCTGGCGGGCTGGAAGTCCGCATCTTCCACCTGGCTGAGGGGCCCAGACAGAGTGACACATGGTGACGAGGGGACCAACCAAAGAGCACCAAAATTGAGGAAGGAGAAATGGAGCCCTGCTTGAGTGAGCCAGTGGACATCTCATAGGAAAATAAACAACCTCTGCAGTAATTTTATCCAAATCTCCCTGAGCCCTTGAACTGTGTCTGTTCTTCAGGGCTGGTTCACTGCTGGGCTGTGTTTCTCTAGTCCGTAGGACGGGAGCTCTGAGGCCACACTGGGAGCAGGATAAGTAGTGGATCTAAGACTGGCGAGATGGCTCAGTGGTTAAGAGCACTGACTGCTCTTCCGAAGGTCATGAGCTCAAATCCCAGCAACCACATGGTGGCTCACAATCACCTGTAATGAGATCTGACGCCCTCATCTGGTGTGTCTGAAGACAGCTACAGTGTACTTATGTATAATAATAAACTTTGGGTGGGAGCAAGCAGGGACTCAGTGAGCAGGGCCAACCAGAGTGAGCAGAGGTCCTAAAATATCAGTTCCCAACAACCATATAAAGACTCACAACCATCTCTACAGCTACAATTTACTCACATACATAAAATAAGTAAATAAATCTTAAAACAAACAAACAAACAACAACAACAACAAAATAAGCCGGGCAATGGTGGCACATGCCTTTGATCCCAGCATTTGGGAGGCAGAGGCAGGCGGATTTCTGAGTTCAAGGCCAGCCTGGTCTACAGAGTGAGTTCCAGGACAGCAAGGGCTACACATAGAAACCCTGTCTCGAAAAAACAAAAACAAAAACAAAAGCAACAACAACAACAAAAAAGTAGTGGAATCTTGTTTTGTATTATTTTGCTTTGAGATGGGGTTTCTCTATGTAGACCAGTCTGGCCCAAAACTCACTATGTAGACCAGGTAGGCTTTGAACTCACAAAGCTCCCAGAGATCCTCCTGAAGCTGGACTCACAGGTACACTCCACCATTCCTGGTTATATGTGGTGCTAGAGATCAAACTTGGGGCTTTGCGAATGCTAGGCAAGCACTGAGCAGCTGAGCTATACTGGCAACCTGTGTATGAGGCTACACCTTTCTATCTCACAGGAGTCTCGCTATGTAGCCCTGGCTAGCCTGGAACTCATGTGGACCAGGCAGGCCTTGAACTCACAGAGATCCTTCTGTCTCTACCTCCTGAGTTCTGGACTGCTACAGCCATGATCTTAAAAGTACATGGTGTAGGCCTCTAATAAGCAGACTAAAGCAAGAGAATTTGAAGTTAGAGGTTACATGGTGAGAACCTAACTCAGAACAAAAAATAAACCATCAATCATATTGAAGACTATATGGTCCCATAGACAGGAAGCCTCAGTATCACGACAATGATGATGATGACATCATCATCATCACCATCATCATCATCATCTTGGCCCAGTCCTCCTAGTATCTGGGATTAAGTGCTTGCAGCTCAAGTCTCATTTTGTTTGTTTGTTTTTAAAAGCAAAGATACCTCCTCTCCTAGGCTGTTAGGAAGCAGACTAAAATCCTGTCCCCACCCCATTTCCTGGGGACAAACAAGGAGGGTCTTCTTATCGGAGTAGAAAGACTCAGGCAACCAGATCACACGTGGTCAACTCCTGACGACATCCTTGGGGAGAAAGGGCTTCGACGCTGGATCCTCCAAGCTCAGGATGTCCCTGGATCCGAGCTGCCCTGTCTCCCAACTCACTGGGCCAGCCCCTTCCTTTGTGCTCAGTTCTTTCCCACAGCCTAGCAAGGCGGGTGCTAGGATCCCAGGCCCACTCCCTCCTGCTGGGCAGCACCCCATCAACCCCCACATACAAAGCTTGAGAGGGGTAGGGGGAGGGGACATCCTCACACGGAGGAGGCCGCGGCACCCTTCTCCCTTTCTGGGGAACAAGAAACTTGCCAAAGGCTTGGGCCCCTTCCCCAGCCCCTGGCCCCAGCCCTGGCTCCCCCAGACAAAAAGCTGCTTTACATGAGAAGAGCCGGCTGGCCTGGCCTTACCCGGGCACTCAAAGAGGCGGTAGCCCCTGACAGCCCGGGCTGCCCCTTCCCCCACGCCGGGGCCTCGTTTAGTTGCAATTAGCAATTCTTTGCATACGCCCCTCAAGGCTGGAAGGACACGGGTCCTCACCCTCTAATTCCAGCCTTCAACCTTCTGGAGTCTCTCTGGTTCTCTCCTTGAGTCCTCTCTTCTCTTTCCTGCCCTGTCCTGCCGGGAGGGACACCGGCTTTCCTAGCTCTCCAAAGAAGGAAGCACGTAGAGGAGCCAAATCAAGAACTCTCGAGGGTGGGGGGTGGGGAAGAGGAGGGAGGGCTGGGCTTGCTCAAACTGGAGGACCCCAAAACAAACCCACTCTGCCGCAACCCTCCTCCCTTCCTGACATCCCCTCTCCAAATCAGGCCTAGCTTTTGGATGTGATGGAAGAACAACTAAAGGAAAAGAAGTTTTTAGTAAGAGATCCAGTGGGGAGGTGGTGGGTAGGAGGGAGGGTGGGGATGGCGGGGAGGAAGCTGCCTGTGGAAGAAACTGGGGACTTTTCTCTCCTCATAGCTTGAGCACTGAAGATTCAATCTCTCTCTTTTCGACTAGACAGGGTAGGGTGGACTAGGCTCGGAGAACGAAAGGAGACGATAGAGTCATCCCCAATCTAGAGGGAGGAGAGCGAGGAAGAGGTGGGTCTCGCTAGGTGATCTCCAAGCTGTTGACATCTTCCAGGATTTTCCCTTCCCTCCAGGTCTCTGATGGGTTTTTCTTATCTCCACTAGGTGGAGCCCTCGGCACGGTGGGAACTTCGCAGGCCTTCGCTGTTCAGAGCCGCTGGGACAGAAACAATGTCCTCTGGGACTGAGACAGTGTCTGCAGGGGGAGGAAATCCTATGTTCTGGGGGAATTCTCAGGCCTTCAAGATCTTTGTGAGGAGTGGAGCGAGGCATACAACACTCTGTGATCCTGATGGTCCGTAAAGGAGTCTGTCGGGACGGGAAGGGTGGCAGGGAGTTGAGAGATTAGCCTGCCTGACCTCATATCAGCCTCCAGGACAGTTTTGTGGGAGAAGTCAGGGGTTCCTGGTTGAGCATCTTCCAAAGGATTCTTAGAATTTATAACAGGAATAAGGGCAGAGCTGACTTTGCGGCCCAGCAAGAACCCCATGGGGATGGGCTGGCCTTTTTAGTGGACATCATGTAGGTTCAGGGAACAAAAAGGGAAAGTCTGGGGGCTGGAGAGATGGCTCAGCGGGTAAGAGCACTGATTGCTCTTCCGAAGGTCCCGAGTTCAAATCCCAGCAACCACATGATGGCTCACAACCATCCATAATAAGATCTGATGCCCTCTTCTGGGGTATCTGAAGACAGCTACAGTGTACTTATATATAAATAAGTCTTGAAAAAAAAAAAGGGAGGTCTGGCTGCTTTGGGGAATAGAGCTTATTTTTGACACAGGTACTGGTTTCATGCTGGTCTGGAACTCATGATGATCCTCCTGCCTCTGCTTCCGAAATGTGGCAGTCCCCTGTGTGAACTATGCTGGGCTGTTTGTCTTGGCGGAGGGTCTCTCTATGCAAAACACTCTGTCCTTCACCTACAAAGTGCTGCAATCACAGTGTGCACCTGAGAGCTGGCTCCTTTTTGCCAATCTCTGTTGGGCTCTCAAAACTCTAAGCCTTGAGCATAAGTGATGCTGTCAAATTTGATGACTAGAAGTTGATCCCTTGAACCCACACAGTAGGAAAGAACCAGCTGCCACATTGTCCTCCAGTCTCCATCATGTACACACATATATCACATGAGCACACAAAATAAATAAGTAAAATTTTTGTTGTTGTTGTTGTTTGTTTTTTGGAGACAGGGTTTGTCTATCTAGCCCAGGCTGTCCTGGAACTCACTCTGTAGACCAGGCTGGCCTCAAACTCAGAAATTCACTAGCCTCTGCCTCCCAGGTGCTGGGAATAAAGGCGTGCGCCACCACTGCCCGGCCGATAAGTAAAATCTTTAAAAAGTCAAAATAAAAACAATAAAACCTCACCACCCTGGGACGCGGTCCCCCAAATCAGAAAGGACACAGCTGCAGCTCTACTCCCAAAGAAGAGGTGGCTGCGGCCCCAAGAAGTCCTGGGAAGTCTTTCCTATGGGGTTTGAAGCCTCCCTTTCTCTTCAGAAATTCCCATGCGTTTTCTGGGAAAAGAGTGTGTTAATGAAAGTAGGAAGATGAGCTCCTAAGCAGAGGTGAGGGTGGGCAGGGGTGAGGGTGAGGGCAGGGGTGAGGGTGAGGGTGGGCAGAAGTGA
>NW_022196911.1:98682916-98687703 GCF_008632895.1 Mastomys coucha | reverse complement strand
AGGTGAGGGTGGGCAGGGGTGAGGGTAAGGGCAGAGGTGAGGAATGAGCAGAGGTGAGGGTGAGGGTGGGCAGAGGTGAGGGTGGGCAGAAGTGACAGTTGGCAGAGGTCAGGGGTAGAAGGGGAAAACTGGAAAGGAAGGAGGCATGCTGGGATTGATGCCCTAACCTTAGGGTGAAGTGAAGCTTCAGTCCCAAACCTGTCCAGGGAGCTCCCGGATGTCAGTGCCCTCCTCCGAAGGCCCTAGGTGGACTGGACCTCTGGGATCCTTCAGCTGGCTGAGGGGCTGGGCGTCTCAGGGCTTGTGAAGCCTTCATGGCCACCCGGCTCCCCAGAAAGCAAGGGATTTGACGGGGTCAAGTGTTGGGAACTTTGGGCAGAAAGCAGTTTTAAGTCTACAGGAAATGCTGTCTGGAGAGCTGTCCTCCGGGCTCCCAGACATTCCTCAGCCACATTCCCCTCAGGCTGGAAGAAGGACTGGAGGCAACGGGTACCTGAGCAGAGGTAGCAGGCCTGTGGGTGCTGTCATTCGCTGGCCCCTCTCCTCTCTCCACCTGACCTAGCATTGCCCAGCCTATCACTCCTCAGCTTGGGAATTCTGGAATTCCATGCTGCCAAGACAGTCTGAGGGCTGTGTGGCCTCACCAGTTGCCCGGGCTTTCTGCTGGCTTTGCCCTTCTTCTTTCCTCTGCTTTCCTATTGCTCCTCTCCCCAGAACCATATTTGGACTTTTAGAACACCCTAGACAGCAGTGTCTTTCCCCCAGGAGTTCTCTGGTCTTAATTCCCTGGTCTTGACAGGACAGTAGCCCTAGACTCTTTGCCCCTAGATTCCCCTTCAAAGTATTCAACCAACCATGGGTCTAAAATATTATGAGGGAAAAATGTGTGTGTGTGCATTAAACATCCTTTCTTCCCTTGTTTTACTCCATAAACAGTAATGGTCATCTACACAGCATGTCCAGGCAGGGGGATTGTTGGTTTCCGAGATGATCTGCATAGGCTCTACCCAAAGAGTGCGTCATTTTGATATGAAGGTTTTCAGCACTGAAGGTTTTGATACCCACATAATTATTGGAAGCAGCTCTTCTGGATACCAAGGGATGCCCGGATCTTAATCATCCCGACCGTCACTGAGCAGATAGCTAGCTCCCAGAGCAATGCTGATTCAGAAAGAAAGAATCCGAGTCATCCAGGATATTTAAAATATTCTAGTAGCCACATAGTTTAACAGAAAAAAAATATTAAGACAAGTGAGATGAACCTTGATAATATTTAATCCGATGATATAAATTATTTTCATATGTAATCAATATAAAATGAGTGCTAAATTTGCTTTTTTTTCTTTTTCTTTTTCTTTCTTTTTTTTTTTCTTCTTTAAACTGTCTCTGGAATTTATTTTGCCTTTACAGCACCTCTGCTTGGTCAGATGTATGCTCATGACTCATATTTGACAAGTGGGGAAGATACTGGACAGCCCCTGGGTGTGATGGTGCAGGTCTTTGATCCCAGCACTGGGGAGGCAGAGGAGGCTGGGTGAGTTTGAGGTCAGCCTGCTCTACATAGACAGTTCCAGGATAGCCAGGACTACATGGTGGTCTCAAAAACAAAACAAAACACTATAACAAAAAAACTGCAAGATATTGTCTAGCGGGGCTCAAAAAAAGATGACTCTGGGCAGTAGAGGCAGTCTCTGGGCAGTAGAGGCAGTCGGCATGAAACCTGAGGCCTGGAGTTCAATCCCTGATGTTTTTGTAGAAATTTTAAATTTCAATCCAGGATTTCTACCCTGCCTTTGATCATTTAGTCTCCGGATAAAGACACACAACTTTTATTATTTACGATAAGCCTTAAACAGTACTAGAGCTGGGCAGACATCTACTCTCTGTTGTATTAGAATCTACTTTCCTATTGATATCCCTGAGTTATCACTTACTATGTTTCATCTGGGCTGCTCTTAACTCCAGTTGGCCAGCCCTCAGGGCCACGTTTTCATGACTCGCCTAACCCAGGGTGGCTTCTCCTTTCTCCTCCAGCTCCTGGTTCTCTCTCAACAGCCCCCTACCCCCAGCCTGAGAACCATAAAACCCACCTATATCTCTTCTGCCCAGCTATTGGCTGTCAGCATCTTTATTTACCAGTCAAAAATAACTTGGGTATAAGGGCACATAGTATCTCTGGGGCAACCAGGTCTTCTCAGTACAATACACAGCGAAAGACCAATGCTCAGCACCTCTAAAAGAGCGCTGACTACAGGAAACTGGCCTCTAACCTTCGCCCACGTGCTATGACATGTGTGCTCACATGTGCACATGCATCATGCAGGCAAGGTAATAATATAATTAAAAAAGGATATTGAACAATATGTAGAGCCTGTTTGGGCCCGACAAGTCCAGGTACTAAAAGCCCATTTAAAAAATTGTGAGAGGGGGGCTGGTGAGATGGCTCAGCAGGTAAGAGCACCGACTGCTCTTCCGAAGGTCCAGAGTTCAAATCCCAGCAACCACATGGTGGCTCACAACCATCTGTAATGAGATCTGATGCCCTCTTCTGGTGCATCTGAAGACAGCTACAGTGTACTTATTCAAAATAATAAATAAATCTTAAAAAAAAAAAAAAAATTGTGAGAGGAGCTGGAGAGACTGCTCAGTGATAAAGAGCATTGGTTGTTCTTCCAGAGTATCTGAGTTCGAGTCCCTGTACTACCGGGGCAGCTCACAACCAACTGCCACTTCAGCTCCAGGGAATCTAATGCCTCCAAAGATACCTGTACTCGTGTGTGTGTATGAGTGTGTGTGTGAGTGTGTGTGTGTGTACCCATATGCAGACACACACAAACATAGAACTAAAACTAATAATGAATTTATTTTTATTTATTTATTTATTTATTTATTTTTGTTTTTTTAAGACAGGGTTTCTCTTTGCAGCCCTGGCTGTCCTGGAACTCACTTTGTAGACCAGGCTGACCTCAAACTCAGAAATCTGCCCACCTCTGGCTCCCGAGTGCTGTGATTAAATGTGTGTGCCACCACAGCCCAGCTATTTATTTTATTTATTTATTTATTTATTTATTTATTTATTTATTTATTTATCTTTCCCCTTCCCTCCTCCCTCTTGCTCTGGCCCTGCTCCCTCTGGCCCCAGTTTGCTGTGGCCCAAAGGTTTTTATTTGTTTCTCATTACAGGTGGTTGTGAGCCACCATGTGGTTGCCGGGAATTAAACTCAGGACCTCTGGAAGAGCAGTTGGTGCTCTTAACCGCTGAGCCATCTCTCCAGCCCTCTTATGGTTTTTTGCTTTTGTTTTTGTTTAATTGTTAGGCTGTGCATATGGTGCACACCTTTGATCCCAGCACTTAGTAGGCAGACAGGCAGATCTCTAAGATTTCTAGGCCAACGTGGTCTAAATATCAAGTCCAGGCTACATAGTGTGACCCTGCCTTAATGAAATGAAATAAAATAAATGTTTGGGGGCTAGAGAGCTGCTTAAGCCATTAAGAGCCCTCTGGCCGTTCTTCCAGAGAGCCTGGGCTCCATTCTCAGCACCTGTCCTCTTCAGGCTTCTGTGAACACTGCAAAAACATAGTACACAGACGAAAACTCATACATATAAAATACTTTTGTTTTTAAAAAAATAAATTAGTGGGCCGGTGAGATGGTTCAGTGGGTAGAGGTGTTTGAGACCACACCTGAGGACCTGCCTGCAATCCCTAGAACCCACTCAGTAGAAGAAAAGCAGTTCCTGCCACTTTGTCCTCTGACCTCTGCACATTCTCTGAGGTATGCATGTTCTCCCATCTCACAAATAAATGTAATATAAAAAAATTGCCGGGTCCTGGGGAGATGGCTCAGTGATGAAGAGCGGGTGCCGATCTTCCAGAGGACCCAAGTTTAGTTCCCAGGATTCATGTCAGCTTACAACTCTTGTTCCGAGGGATCTGTGCCTTCCTCTGGCCTCCACAGGCACCTGCACTCAAGCAGCACACACACTCATAAATAAAAAAATGCCACATGATGGTGGCGCACTCCTTTAATCCCAGCACTTAGGAGGCAGAGGCAGGTAGATTTCTGAGTTCGAGGCCAGCCTGGTCTACAGAGTGAGTTCCAGGACAGCCAGAGCTATACAGAGAAACCCTGTCTCAAACAAAACAAAACAAAACAAAACAAAAAATATTATTAAAGAGCTGGAGAGATAGCTCAATAATTAAAAGCACTGGATGCTCTTCCAGAGGTCCTGAGTTCAATTCCCCTGCACCCAGTGGCAGCTCACAACCATCTCTAATGGGATTTGATGCTCTCTTCTGTGTACAAGGATACATGTAGATCCCTTCTGTACATAAAATACACAAATTAATCTTTTTAAAAATGTTATAGATTGAAAACTAAGAAAAAAAAATGTTATAGAGCCTGGCAGTGGTGGCACACACCTTTGATCCCAGCACTCAGGAGGCAGAGGCAGGAAGATCTCTGAGTTAGAGGCCAGCTTGACCTACAGAGTGAGTTCTAGGACAGCCAGGGCTACACAGAACACAGAAAAACCCTGTCTGGAAAAAACAAACAAATGTTATTGAAAGGCTGGGGACATATCTTACTGATATGCCTGAATTTTATCCACATTGCACACAGTGGAAGAAGAAATCTGACCCCGCAGGACAACGTTCTGAACATGATATGCGTTTGTGTGTGCGCAGTGCAACACCATAAATTAATTTAAAAAACAAGTTTGGCCGGGGTGGTGGTGGCACACGCCTTTAATCCCAGCACTTGGGGGGCAGAGGCAGGCAGATTTCT
>NW_022196911.1:98674574-98682906 GCF_008632895.1 Mastomys coucha | reverse complement strand
AAAAGAAAAAGAAAAAGAGGAAGAGAAAGAAAAAAATAAAAAGCAGGTTTATATATCATATGTGTGTCCGTTGTCCAAGGAGGTCCAGAAGGTGTGAAATCTTCCGATATGCAAAGTATCGATAGATGTGAGTTACCAAGATGGGGCTGGGACCAAACCTGGCTCCTCTTGCAAAAGCAAGTACTCTTAACTGCTGAGCCATCTCTCCAGCCTTCTGCCTTCTCCAAAAATTATTAAAAAAAAAAAAAAAAAAAAAAAAAGACTCCACACTGTGTGACCTTAAAAATGTCCCTAAGCTACCCTGTGGCCTTAACTAAGTCACCTATTAAGTGGGCCAGAGACCTCTCAGAGTAATTGAGAGGATAATGTCAAGTGCTTGACGCACAGTACGCCCTCAATAAAGGTTAACTCTCTTCAACTCTGCATGATGGTAATCTTGGTCCCAAAGAACTGTTTGATGAAAGACTGGGAGAAGAGGCTCTTTGTCTTCCAGCAGAGTGAAACCAGAGTAGGCTGGACAGTGAGTGCAGTTTGTTCAGAGGAGCTGGGCTGGGATAAAGATGGCCGTGGGTGCCCAGAAGGCTAAGACAGAGGTTGCCGCCTAGGAATTTGGAACAGAAAGAGAGCAGCATAGCAGCATAAGGCCGATGATTCACTGCTGGAATGAGGCTTCTACGGTTTAAAAAAAAAAAAGATGCAGAAGGCTGAAAACTCCAGCGAGCCCTTCACTGAGTATGAGAGGTGATGTTCACTCCGCAGCAAGCTGCGCGGCTGAGGAGGTTTGCTGAGTGCTTGGAGAAAGAAGTTGGCTGGGACAAAGGGTCTGAAGAGAGTGCAGCCAAAATGCCCCAGTGGGTTCCCTCCTTCCCTCTCCGCATGCTTCAGTCAAAGGACAGGCTGAGAATTGCATTTTGAGGCCACAGCGCCCTCTGCTGGACCGAGGTCCTAGAGGCCCCAGCAAGAGAGACTGCGGGGTGATTTGGGAAGTAGGAGAATGGATTTGGGAAGCAGGTCCTTTCAGGTGCATACGCGGTCCTTCCCATTCCACATTCTCTGAGAGACCACGCATGTGAAATCTTTTAATAAAAGTGCGTTAAGTAACAGCGGGGTGTGGTGGTGCACGCCAGTAAGTCCCCATATTTGGGAGATGGAGGCAGAAGGCTACATTGAGAATCAGACTTCAAAACACACACACACACACACACACACACACACACACACACACACACACACACTGCGTGCAACTCTGGCTGGAGAGATGGTTTAGGGGTTAAGAGCACTGACTGTTCTTCCAGAGAACCTGGGTTCAATTCCCAGCACTCATGTGGCAGCTCACAACTGTCTGTAACTCCAAGATCTGACACCCTCACACAGATATACATGCAAGCAAAACGCCAATATGCATAAAATAAAAGTAAATAAATTATTAAAAAAATTAGAAACGCAGCCGGGCAGTGGTGGTGCATGCCTTTAATACCAGCACTTGGGAGGCAGAGGCAGGCCGATTTCTGAGTTCGAGGCCAGCCTGGTCTACAGAGTGAGTTCCAGGACAGCCAGGGCTACACAGAGAAACCCTGTCTCAGAAAAAAAAAAAATTAGAAACACATGAAATTTGTTCAGCAGGTTATTTTTTTATAATTACTCACAGTTGGTGTCCATAAATATATGCTGTATGACATACACTTTCCCTCATAGTCCCTTGGAGTTCTAGGGCTGTAGATTAAAAAACAATTAGCGGGAGCTAGAGAGACTGCTCAGCAGTTAAGAACACTGAATCTTCTTCCAGAGGTCCTGAGTTCAATTCCCAGCCACCATATGGTGGCTCACATCAGATCTCATGGTGTAATGAGATCTGATGCTCTCTTCTGGTGCTGTCTTTAGACAGCAACAGTGTACTCATATACATAAAATGGATTAATTAATTAAAAAAAGAGAACAATTAGCAATTGAAGCTGAAACCTGCAGAACAATACAGCCAGATACCATCTACTATTTTATCCCCCAGGAAACTGAGGTGAGCATATTTAGGTCACCTGCCTAAAGTCACACAATTAGAAGTGGCAGAGTAAACTGAGCTTTGAAAACCTAAGGGCCTGAGTTTGCTCCCTGGATCTCAAGGCAGATGGGGAGAATGCACACTCCTGAACCTGACCTCCACACATGTGCTGTGGCGTGTGGGTGCCTGCACTCAAACCCATGCATCACACATGCATGTGGCATGGTGATAAATAAAACTTCTAAACATTTAAAAAATATATTCAAAGGACCTGAGAGATGGCTCAGTGAGTAAAGGGGTCTGCTGCTAAACCTAAGGACCTGAGTTCAATCCTTACACTCAGATGTTAGAAGGAATTCTCAAAACAGCTGTGAAGACTATCTCCTGCAGGTTGTCCTCTGACCGTCACATATGTGCCTATCTACATGTACTGTGTGTGTATAATACATACATACATACATATATACATACATAAATATATGTGAACACACATACATACACATATATATGTTTGTTGGAGACTGGTTCTAATGCTTTGATTCTATCAGAAATCTGCACGTCCAGAGGCTGAAGGTCTTTGTCCCCAATTGGTTTTTGATTGACCAATAAAGATGACTACAGATGGCTGGACACTTAGAATTTCAAGAGTAGGATGCATAGAGGAACAGAGGAGAACCAGGAGGATCACCGTGCCTTGGGAAGAAGGACCGGACACAGGAGTGGCAGGAGATAAAGCCAACCAGACATGTGATATTTTGGGTGGGTGGCCATTGGCCACTTCCCTGATTGGGCCTAGGGTAGCTGGGGAAGGTTTAAGAGTGCTCAGCCTTCACGGCCACCAAAGCATTTTTAAAATAAACTAATGTGTGTGTCTTTCATTTGAGGATCCAAAGATTGTTCCTGAACGGGTGCTCTGGATTCACCTGGAGCCAAAGCAGTGTAGCCAATACTCACCACTGCATATACTCAATAATACCATTCTCTTTTACCTGAGGTTAAGTAGATGCTGTTGTTCATGAATATAAACGTTTTACTTCTGGTTCTGATTTTCAAACCATTGGGGTTTTGTTTTGTTTTGTTTTGTTTTAGATTTATTTATTTATTTTATGTATATGAGTATACTGTAGCGGTACAGATGGTTGTGAGCCATCATGTGGTTGCTGAGAATTGAACTCAGAACCTCTGCTTGCTCCGGCTCCACTCACTCCTGCCCAAAGATTTATTTACTATTATATGTGAGTACATTGTAGCTGTCTTCAGACACACCAAAAGAGGGTGTCAGATCTCATTACAGATGGTTGTGAGCCACCATGTGGTTGCTGGAATTTGAACTCAGGACCTTTGGAAGAGGAGTCAGTGCTCTTAACCGCTGAGCCATATCTCTAGCCCTTTTTGTGTATTTATTTAATTTTTTTTAAACATTACTTTCTTTCTTTAAGATTTATTTATTTATTTTATGTGTATGAGTATACTGTAGCTGTACAGATGGCTGTGAGCCATAATGTGACTGCTGGGAATTGAGCTCAGGATGGCCCACTTGCTCTGCCCGCCCCTGCTCTGGCCCTGCTCGCTCTGGCCCCATTTTTTTTTTTATTTTAAGGTTTTTTTTTTTATTATTACATTGCTCTGTGTGTGTGTGTGTGTGTGTGTGTGTGTGTGTGTGTTAGTGTGTGCTTGCCACAGTGTATCAATGGAAGGTCATAGGAAAATTTGTAGGAGTCAGTTCTCTCCTTCCACCATGTGGGTTCCAGGGATTAAACTCAGGTCATCAGGCTTGGTGACAAGGTCACCATTTGAGCCATCTTGCAGGCCCCTTCTCTGTATTTGGAACTGGGTTGAGGCTAGTAGCTCAGTTAGTAAAATTGCTTGCATGGCATGCATAAAGCCCTGGGCCTGATCCCCAGCCCTGCATAGACTCAGGTATGCAGGCCACACTTCTGATGCCAACATGAGAAGGATCAGAAGTTCAAGACCATCCTCATCTACTTAGTGAACTCAAGGCCAGCTTGAAATGTAAGAGACCCTGTATTTAAAAAAACAAAACAAAACAAAACAAAAAAACCAATCAGGGCTATGTTTAGATGGCTCAGGGACATGGTGGCAGATAAGGCAGGAAAAAGAGAAGAGCTAGAGAAAAAAGATGAATAGTGTCTTTGGAGAATAGCATGGTCCTGACATTTTTGAACTCAAGGAATTACAATTAGTAACTTGACTTGAAAGATAGTAGTATACAACACAGAGTAATGGATGGATCTCTGTGAGTTCAAGGCCAGCCTGGTCTATACCATCAAGTTTCAGGGCAGCCAGAGTTACACAGGGAGACCCTGTCTCAAACAAACAAATATGTAACTTGGTCTACCATTAACTAAAGGAAACAGAACCTCCTCTCTACTCATCCTAGCCACCTGACAAGTACTTGGCTTCCCTTGCTAACCCACACGGAAGCTAAGAATGGCCTCTGGTTTTAGCCCTTCCCTGTCCCACTCCTATGGAACTTTCCTGCCCCAGAACTACTTATCTCCATACAGGCTCAGGCTCGCCTTCAGAAAAGCTCAGATATGGCAGTTATTCATCATTATGAGGAAATGCATTGAGTGCATATTGTGGCTTTAGTCTGAATGGGAAAAAGGTGTGCTATGAGAGCCTGCAGTCAAGGACGATCCACTGGACCTATGGCTCTCATCAACCTAAGACAGAGGCATGTGCCAAGAGGCCATGTTTGTTCATAATAAACACTAAAAGGCAGTGTTTGTGCAAATAAACACAAACAAGCTGCATGTGACCTCCAGGATGGGTAAGAGGAAGACCATTAGATCCAGTCCTAAGACAGATGAGGCTGTCAGTCACCATAATTCCCAGGCAGGACTATGGAGCATAAATAAATCTTGTGCCCCAGTCCAGCTAATTTTTAACAAATAAAAAGGGAGGAATTGTGCATTTCCCCCAGCCTGGAGCAGACTAATTCAGACTTTGCTCTGCCACAACCCACTAGCCCACCTAGGGTGGAGCCTTCCCACCTAGGTGAAGTCTATTGTCCTGCCACATCTGCAGCTTCCTACAAGGAGCCACTGAGTCTGTTTTCCTGACAAGCTCCTGATAAAGCAACAAGATCCTGACAAGGCAACAAGATCCTGGCATAGTAGAGGATGAGTTTCCCACCTTTATTAGTTCAGACTCATAAGTAAACATGGGGCCTTGATCAGAAACTTTGTCTTGGTCTCATCCTTCTCTTGATGTTCCCCCATTCAGCCCCAACCTTCCCTTCAGGAACCCAGTAACCCACGGTGGCTAGTGGCTACAGGATTGCCTTACATCCAGTGTATGGGGAAAACTGGGGCTCAGTAGTTGTTGTAGCTTTTGTAGTCTAACCAGATTTTGAGCAGTGTTAGTTGAGATCCCAATGCCAGGGTCACAAGTTTAAGCCCATCACAAGCTGGCCTCTAACTCTGGTTCACGGCCCTGGGTGCTAGGATTACAGGGTTGCACTTCTAGTTGGCTTATGTGGTGTTGGGGGGGAAACTCAGGGCTTAGAACTTGATTGGCAAGAACTCTACCAACTGAGTATAACCCTAGCCTCAAAACCATATCTAAAGAATCATGTTTATACATGTTCATGTGACTGTATGAATGTATACCACATGTGTGCAGGCATGGAATCCAGAGAAAAGATTGTGACCCCTGGAGCTGGAGTTACTGGCAGCTGTGAGCCATCAGACATAAGTGCTGGGGATCACACTCCTGACCTCTGGAAAAGTAACACGCACACTTAAATATTGAGCCATCTCTCCAAACCCTGAAAACCTAGTGAAGGGGGTGGGTGGGGTCCCTGAAAATGCTGGCACCCCAGCAGAAAAACAAACTATGAAAGGCAAAAAAGAAACCCAGTTCAGCACGATTTAGTTAGCCAGGCTAATTCAAATTTCTGGAGTCTGACACCAGGCCATTTATTTATTTGTTTATTTTTAAATGTATTTATTATATGTAAGTACACTGTAGCTGTCTTCAGACACCCCAGAAGAGGGCATCAGATCTCATTACAGATAGTTGTGAGCCACCATATGGTTACTGAGATTTGAACTCAGGACCTTCAGAAGAGCAGTCAGTGCTCTTAATCACTGAGCCATTTCTCCAGCCCCAGGCCATTTATTTTAAACATATTTAAGATTTATTTTATATATATATATATATATATATATATATGTGTGTGTGTGTGTGCATATATGTATATATGTATATATAAAATCATGTATATGAGTATATATTAATTATATATAATAAATATGTAATACATAGTAACATATTATTAATATATATTATATATGAATATATGTGAGTACATTGTAGCTGTCTTCACACATGCCAGAAGAGGGCATCAGATCCTATTACAGATAGTTGAGAGCCACCATGTGGTTGTTGGGAATTGAACTCAGGACCTCTGAAAGAGCAGTCAGTGCTCTTAACCCCCTGAGCTGTCTCTCCAGGCCTGTTTTAAACCTATCTAATTACAGTATAATTTTGGAAAAAGATTTCCTAGTAACAATGATCTCAATGCTGGTGTACAATAAAACTTAAGGCATGACTACATCACAACTCTTGCAAAGTCCATATAACATCTCCCTTAAATGGGGGTTATTAACTGAAAAGCAGTGTTCAAGATGAAGATCTAGGGAGGAAGAATTTGGGCTAAACACAATAGTCTGGGGGATTTGGTTGTGACTCATGCCTATAGATAGTAAAGAACACCAGGCTATTAAACAACATTCACACCCAGCCTTCTGGAAAACAAGCATAGACATCCCTTCTGTGGAAGAGGCAAGCCTGCGTGCTCAACATTTCTGGTTATCCTAGTGCTTATCCATGAGTACAAGGACCTTGCATGCTCTACAAAATCTTATCTATTTGTTTATTTATTCATTCATTCATTCCGTTCTTTTTTGAGGCAGCGTCTTACTCCTTACCCCTAGCTGATCCGGAACTGACTGTAGACTAAGCTGGCGTCAAATGCAAAGGGATACACCAGCATCCGTGCTGGGATTAAAGGTGGGCACCACCCCATCCATCTCGGTAAAAACAAAACGCAAGAACAAGAAAACAAAACAAAACCAGAGAACACAGATGCTGGCAGCTTGAATAATGGGGCACTTGTTCTGTGACCCAAGAATCACCCTGGGCAGGAAAGGAGCTGCAAGGTGACGACACTGCCTCTGGCTGGCCAGTAGGAAGCAGCAGTGGGTCCCGGTTAGGACCCTGGGATCTCCTTTGGGGTCAGGCCAGAACGTGACTCCCCCGTACAACCCTTCTGGGTCCCCAGATCCGAAGCAGAACATGTGGAGGACCTCTCCAACCTTCTCAGGCACCTTATCAAAGCCTAGTTTCCCACCCAATATAGCATCTCCGGGGCTGCTTCCCTTTACCCATGGTGCACCAGCTTTGGGGAGGCCGTCTCAAGACTGTATGCGGGCCGTTCACGGCTCAAAATATTAAATTAATAAAATAAAACGCTAATTTAAAAAGGAGGCAGGATCTTAGTCTTTACAATGACCATATTCCTGCAGTGTAGCCTGTCACCTGGGATGTTGGCCTTGAACTCAAGCACAATCCTGCCCCAGCCTCCCAAGCTACTGGGACTACAGGCGCACACCACCACGCCCGGCCAACTGAAGCGGCTTATAAAGCGGTCTTAAACTTTAGATGGGCGCCATAACAGGCGCCAGTTATGTCGTCACATGCCGACTGATTCCGGAATTGAGTTCTAGGCTGACTGTGGCCTACAAAGGCAGATTGCACGGTGGTAAACGCTTGCTTTTAAAGTCAGATGACTCAAGAGTTCCATCCTCGGAATTCACCAAAGAAATAGTTCGATCCCAGGGAGCCTCAGAGTGGTGTGAGAGACCTACAGACAACCACCGACTCCATAACAGCCCAACCCCTGCCCTGCAGGGGACACCCAACCTTTGGGGTGCAAAATTTATCTCGGAGTTTGGAGGCCAGCCAGCATAGTCTACGTGGTGAGTTCCAGGGCAGCACTGTGCTAATGAGTGAAATTTGGTCTCAAAATAAATAAGAAAAAAAGTGGGTTTTTTTGTTGTTGTTGTTGTTTTGTGTGTGTGTGTGTGTTTAGCTAAAAAGGGGCCAGATGTGGTGATGCATGCCTTTAATTTCGGCGCTGAGGAGACTGAGCCAGGCGGATTGGATCTCTGTGAATTCAAGGCCAGCCTGATCTACAAAGCCAGTTCTAGAACAATCAGAGCTGTTACACAGAGAAACCCACTTTCAGTCTGGGGGGGATTATAAATAAATAAATAAAATTTATCTAAAAAATTTGGGAGGTGCAAC
>NW_022196911.1:98653434-98674120 GCF_008632895.1 Mastomys coucha | reverse complement strand
AAACAAATAAAAACCTTTGGGCCACAGCAAACTGGGGCCAGAGGGAGCAGGGCCAGAGCAAGAGGGAGAAGGGAAGGGGAAAGATAAATAAATAAATAGAATAAATAAATATATTATTAGTTTTAGTTCTACGTTTGTGTGTGTCTGCATGTGGGTACACATACACACACACACACACACACACACACACACACACACACACACAAGTACAGGTATCTTTGGAGGCGTTAGATTCCCTGGAGCTGAAGTGGCAGTTGGTTGTGAGCTGCCACTGCCACAACCAACAGTTGTGACTGCTCTTCCAGAGGTCCTGAGTTCAATTCCCAGCAACCACACGGTGGCTCACGACCATCTGTAATGGGATCTGATGCCCTCTTCTCATGTGTGTAAAAACAGCGATAATATACTCACATACATGAAATAAATAAGTAAATAAATCTAAAAATATTTAATCTAAAAAATATTTTTAAGACAGAATTTCACTGGGGGTCACAAGATGTTAGTGTTGGAATCTAAACTCTAGTCCACTGGAAGAGGAGCAGCAAGTGCTCTTACCTCCTAAGCCATCTCCCCAGCCCTCAGTAGCCGATCTCAGCTCTTTTTCTCAGCCCCCAGCATCTAATCTATTATACTCTTGACAATTTTTTACTGGATCTCCAAGGTACCATGTTTGCTTTGAATCTTTTAATCCAAGCACTCAGAGAGAGGCAAAGACAGACAGATCTCTGAGGGTTTGAGGCCAGCCTAGTCTCCATAAGGAGTTCCAGGACAGCCAGAGCTACACAGTAAGATCCTGTCTTGAAACAACAAAAACACAGGAGAGAGAGAATACACATGAGGATTTCTGTGTGGTGGCGCCTCACATATGTAAAGCAAGCGTGGGCACTACTGAGCCTGGCAGTCCTTCTGAAGTGCCAGTCCAAAGTGCTGAGCCTGGCAGTCCTTCTGAAGCGCCAGTCCACAGTGACTTTGCTGAGTCTCTGACTGGGAGCACTCTACCCCAGTTTGTACTCCCAGCTCTCAGTTCATAATGGCACCTTCTTTACAAATCTCACTGATCTGGATAAATTTAAAGCAGGGTCATCTAGTCTCTCTTCATCACAAAGCCTGGTGTTAGACTGTCTGTCTGTCTGTCTGTCTGTCTGTCTCTTTTTCTCTCTGTCTTTTGTTTTGTGGTTTTGTTTTATTTTTCCAAGAAAGAATTTTTCTGTGTAGCCTGTAACCCCGGCTGTCCTGGGCTCTGTAGACCAGGCTGGCTTTGAACTCACAGAGATCTACCTCCCTCTGCCTCCCCAGAGCTGGTACTAAAAGCATGGGCCAATAGCAGCCAAGTACTTTTAACTATTAAGCCATTTCTCGAGCCCCCAGCGATTAGGCTAATTTGTCTTACAATATGTTGCTGTTATTATTATTATGACATCATTATGACAATGATGATGTGGTGTTTTGTTGTTGTTGTTGTTAGCTTTGTTTTTTTGTTGTTGTTGTTTTGTATTGTTTTTGGTTTTTGGTTTTTGTTTTTTTGAGTTTCTCTGTATAGCCCTGGCTGTCCTGGAACTCACTCTATAGACCAGGTTGGCCTCGAACTCAGAACTCTGCCTACCTCTGCCTCCCAAGTGCTGGGATTAAAAGCATGCACCACCACTGCCCGGCAGTTTTTGTTTTTTTCAGACAGGGTTTCTCAGTGTAACCGGCCTTGGCTGTCCTTGTTTGTAGACTAGGATGGCCTCAAACTCACAGAGATCCTCCTGCCTCTGCCTCCTGAGTTCTGGGATTAAATGGGATTAAAGACATGTGCTACCTTACCTGTGTATGTGTGTTTTGAGACCAGAAGAGGGTGCTAGCTCTCTTAGAGCTGGAGTTGCAGGCGTCTATGAGATGTTTGGCTTGTTATATAAATTCTAGGATTTGAAATTTGGTCCTCATGATTGTGCAGCAAGCTACTCTTAGCCAGTGAGCCATCTCTCTAGACCACTCTCCTTTGAGACAGGGTTTTACTATACAGCCCCGGGGGGGCCTGGAACTATGTAGATCAAGCTGACGTCAAATTCACAAGAAATTCACCTGCTTCTGACTTCTGATTTCTGAGAGTAAAGCTATGTGCATTACACCTGGAAATGAAAAATAAAATACATTTTTTCTTTATTTTTCCCCCTCTTTTTTAGGGGGCGACTTCAGGGGAAGAAGGCTGACATGGAAGGACTGGGAGGTGAGCAAGATCAAGGTGCATGATGTGAGATTCCCAAATAGTTAATAAATAAAAATAGAAAGCTAGATAGATAAAAGATCTGGCTGGGCAAGCTAAGCAGTGGTGGCACACGCCTCTAATCCCAGCACTTGGGAGGCAGAGGCAGGCGGATTTCTGAGTTTGAGGCCAGCCTGATCTACAGAAGGAGTCCAGGACAGCCAGGGCTATACAGAGAAACTCTGTCTTGAAAACAAACAAACAAACAAAAAAGATTTACTGGTTCTTTCTTCATGTGTGAATGTCTGTCTGTCTGTGTGAGTATGTATGTGTACTTAAGTGCAGTTGTCTGTCAGCCAACTGGAGCAGACAACATATCCTCTGAATAGTCATGGAGCTACTAACTACTGAGCCATTTATTAGATCCCAACTTCTCTCTCTTTTGATAAATGAGATTATTATGGGTAGTTCCAGGGGGTGCTTTTGATGGGATTATACTCTGATACAGTAAAACTGGGAGCCACTAGGGTTGATCAAGGAGTTTAGGACACTATTTTTTTTTTCTACAAAGGGGCTTTGGTGAGATTCTTAGAATACAGACGGTTTACAGCTGAGGGAGGAGAAAGACATTAAGCAAATGGTTTTAGTTTAGTTTTGGATTCGAAAGGTTTCTCTATGTAGACCAGGCCATTCTGGAACTCTCTATGTAGACTAGGGTGGCTTTGAACACTCAGAGATCCACCTGCCTTTGCCTCCTGAATGTTAGGACTAAAAGCAGGAGCCACCATGCCTGGCTGGCATTAAACAGATGGTAATAAACTGGAATTCTTCATTCACAGCTGGCAAGAGGTTTGAATTAGACTATGAAGTAAGGGACCCGGGATTACTCTGCCTTTGCAAGTCCTCATAATTCTTGATTTCTGGGTTAGGGTTTTTTTGTTTTTTGTTTTGTTTGGTTTTTGTTTTTTTAATGCCACCTTAAGACCACCCTGCAAGCCGGGCAGTGGTGGCACATGCCTTTAATCCCAACACTTGGGAGGCAGAGACAGGTGGATTTCCCAGCTGCTAGGATTAAAGGTGCATGCTTCCACACACAGCCTACAGGCTCTGTTTCTTTCTTATGAGCAGATTTCTGAGTCCTATAAATCTATTCCCTTACGTGGAAAACAATTGTTGTCCCTACCTCTGGGTGGCTGTCTTAGTTAGGGTTGACTGCTGTGAACAGACACCATGACCAAGGCAACTCTTATAAGAACAACATTTAACTGGGGCTGGCTTAAACGTTCAGAGGTTCAGTCCATTATCATCAAGGTGGGAACATGGCAGTATCCAGGCAGGCATGGTGCAGAGGAAGAGCTGATAGTTCTACATCTTCACCTGAAACTGGCTTCCAGGCATCTAAGGTGAAGGTCTTAAAGCCCACACCCACAGTGACATGCCTACTCCAACAAGGCCACACTTCCTACTAGTGCCACTCCCTGGGCCAAGCATATTCAAACCATGACAGTGGCCATAGTCACTGAGTAGGATGATTCAAGTAAAAAGATTAGCATGAGGGTTGAGGTGATGGCTCAGTGCTTTTACAGAGGACTGGAGTTTGCTCCCCAGCACCCCCAATAGTGGCTTGCAATTGCCTGCACTTCCAGTTGTGGCAGATCAGAAGTGACCTTCTGGAGGCCAGCACTACAGACATATGGTATAGAGATGTACTTGCAGGCAAAAACTAACACACAGAAAATAAAACTTTTTTTTAAAAAAAATGAGTAGTTGTATTTCTTTTTTGTTGTTGTTGTTTGTTGTTGTTGTTGTTTTGAGACAGGGTTTCTCTGTATAGCCCTGGCTGTCCTGGAACTCACTCTGTAGACCAGGCTGGCCTCAAACTCAGAAATCCACCTGCCTCTGCCTCTCATGTACTGGGATTAAGGGCATTTGTCACCACTGCCGGGTGGGTTTTTTTTGTTTATTTGTTTGTTTGTTTGTTTGGTTGGTTGGTTTTTGTTTGTTTTAAATAGCATGGTATCTGACATTGAGAATAGTTTAGACAATGTTGCTTTGTGGGGTAGAAGCAAGAGGAGTAGGAGTTCAAGGTCATCCTTAGTTCCACACTTCCAAGTTCTGAGTTGGAGCCCAGCCTAGGCTATTCCAGACTCTATATTAAAACAAAAACAAAAATCAAACAGTTTGCAATTGCAGTAATAACTGTAGGGATGCATTTTTAAAAGCGTTTAACAGTTGCTCACTTGATCAAGTGTGGAGCAATCCGAGTATCAAAATGAATAATGATGGTAGATTTCGTTTTCTTTGCTTGTTGTCTTGAGATAAATTTTCTCTGTGTAAACCCGGCTATCCTGGAACTCACTCTGTAGACTGTGCTGGCCTCAGTTTTCAGAGATTTGTTATCTGCCTCTGCCTCCCAAGTGCTGGGACTAAAGGTGTGTAGCACTGTCACCTGGCCCAATGATGGTGTTTTAGTGCCAGCACTTGGGAGGCAGAAATACAAGATCTGTGAGTTCGATGCCAGCCTGGTTTATGTAGTGAGTTCCAGGAGAGTCAAGGCTATACAGTAAGACTCTATTTCAAAGGGAAACCAAAACCAAAACCAAAAAAGGATAAGGAAAGTGGGCCTGATGATGCATGCCTATAATCCAGGCATTGGGGAAGCTGTGAAATTTGAGGCCAGCTGGGGTTATTAGAGAGTACAAGGCCAGTCTGGACTACATAATAAGACTCTTGTCTCAAAAAAAACAAAACCAAACAAAAGCTTACAGTGTACCAAAGCCAAACAAAAGGGGATAGGATATCAGCAGCTATGGGTCCACGTGATACCCTGAAAGAGTTCCTACTAATAAATGTACCAGAATCAGAGTATCTATTCACTTACTGAGTGAGCGAGGACTCATTATGATGCTTCCAGGGCTTGACCAGAATTCCCTTGTATCCCAGTCTGGCCTTGACTTGCTGTAATCCTCCTGTCTCACCTTTCCAAAACCAACCAGATAAAATAAGGATAACGAAAGTGGGCCTGCTGATGCGTGCTTGTAATCCTGGCATTGGGGAAGCTGAGACTCTTGAAGCCAGCTGGGGTTAATAGAGAGAACAAGAGCTGGCTGCCATCCATTGTTTTATAAACATTGTTTATAGTAAAGGGTTCATATAAAGGTCATCAATGAATAACCAAAAAAAAAAAAAAAAAAAACCAGAGTGAAAAAAACTAGAAGGGGCTGGGTACATAGCTCAATCTGTGCTTGCCAGCTTGTGGGAAGGCCTGGGTTTGATTTCCAGCACTATGCAAAACAGGTGTAGTGGAACACACTCCTAGCTCTTGGGGAAAGATCAGAAGTTTAATATAAACTCTACATAATGAGTCGGAGGCTAGCCTGGGCTATAGGAGACCCTATCTCAAAAAAAGTGGACGTGAGAGAGAGAGAGACTGCTCATCAATTAAGAGCAGTGGCTCTTCTTCCAGAGGATCCCAGGTTCAATTCCCATCACCCACACAGAAGCTTACAATTGTCTGCAATTCATCTGATGCCTCCTTTGGTACCAGGCATGTACGTGGTGCAGAGACATATGTAAGGCAAAACACCCACACACACAAAATAAAATTTATCTTTTTTAAAAAATATTTATTTAATGTATGTGAGTACACTGTTGCTGTCTTCAGACACACTAGAAGAGGGCATCACATCTCATTACAGATGGTTGTGAACCACCATGTGGTTGCTGGGAATTGAACTCAGGACCTCTGGAAGAGTAGTCAGTGCTCTTAACCGCTGAGCCATCTCTCCAGCCCCAAAATTTTATCTTTAAAATAAGATGTCAATGTCTGGGCAGGCATGGTGGTGCATGCCTGTGAGCCTTTCGATTGAGCAGGAGGATCAGGAATTCAAAGTCATTCTTATCTACATAGTGACTTTGACATCAATCTAGAGTACAGGAGATTCTATTTCAAAACAGAACATTAACACCAGGAGAGGTAACCAAAATGAATGGAATAAAATATTTTAATTTCCAAGTGTTCTGTATTTCTTTTTTCTTTTTGTTAAAGATTAATTTATTTTATTTTATGTCATGACTGCTTGCCTGTGTGTGTCTCTACAAACTATTGAATAGCAGTTTCCTCTGAAAACCTTCAAGCACCTTTTTTTTTTTTTTTAAGATTTATTTATTGCTATACATAAGTACACTGTAGCTGTCTTCAGACAGCTCCAGATCTCAATTCCAGGTGGTTGTGAGCCACCATGTGGTTGCTGGGATTTGAACTCAGGACCTTTGGAAGAGCAGTCAGTGCTCTTAACTGCTGAACCATCTCACCAGCCCTGCTACAAGCATATATAAGCAGTAAGGACTGCTGAGCAACATGCTAAGACTGGACCAGATACCTAGAAGGGTCTCAGACAAGGTAACCACGTAAAAGAGGCTGGGACTGGCTGAGCTGCCTGCATGTTATGCAGTGCGCTCCAGGTACCCAGCTTTTGTGACCCGTCAGCCTTGCTGGGATAGGCTTTTGGTACTGCATCTGTGTATAGTTACTCCTCACCCATTCTCCAGTAATACCGCAATAAAACTCATGTGTTTGCCAGGTTGGACTTGGGAGGTACCTGTACTTTGGTCTGTTCTTGGCTCCTTATCTAGGGTAAGTCAATGCTTATTCATGTCTCCTGAGGAAGTGTCACATAGTACGTACAACATGCCTGCAGTGCCTACAGAGGCCAGAAGAGGGCATCACGATTTCCCAGAACTAGAATTACAGGCTTTGGGAGTGCTGGGAGTCAAACCTGGGTCCTCTGCAAGAACAGAAAGCATTCTTAACTGCTAAGCCTCCTTCCCATCCTCCAGGATTTCTGTCTTATCTCACATACTCTTTGTGAATGGGGCTTCCAGAATGGTAAGCTTTTCTATGGCGTATTTGGTCAGAGATAGGATTTTACGTTGGGGTAAAACTCCTTCCATCCCTTTCTGGATAAGGAAGATCGAGCTTCTGTAAGTCAGCTTCCCACAGAGGGTAGCTAGGATGGTTTACAGGGGAAATTTGATGCTGACTAGAATATTGGTGTGGTGGGTTGAAAAAGAATGGGCCCCATAGCCAGGCAGTGGTGGCTCACACCTTTAATCCCAGTACTTGGGAAGCAGAGGCAGGCAGATTTCTGAGTTCGAGGCCAGCCTGGTCTACAGACTGAGTTCCAGGACAGCCAGGGCTACACAGAGAAACCCTGTCTTGAAAAACAAAAACCAAACCAAACCAAACCAAAACAAGAATGGTCCTCATAGGCTCATATATTTGAATGCTTAGCTACCAGGGAGCTGAGCTGCTGGAAAGAATTAGAAGGATTAGGAGGTGTGGTCTTGTTAGAGAGAGTGTGTCACTGGAAGTTTCAAAAGCCCTTGTCAGGTCCAGTCTCATCCCCCTACATCCTCCTGCCGTGAGTCAAGATATAGCTCTCAGCTACTGCTCTAGTGCCTACCTCCATTCTGTCATGCTCCCTGCCACGAGGATAATAGACTAAACCTTTGCAATTGTAAGCCCCCAGTTAAATGCTTTTTAAGAGTTGCCTTAGCCATGGGGTCTCTTCACAGTACTAAAACAGTGACTAAGACAGTTGGTTTTTTTGGTTGTTGTTGTTTGTTTGTTTGTTTGAGACAGGGTTTCTCTGTATAGCCCTGGCTGTCCTAGAACTCACTCTGTAGACCAGGCTGGCCTCGAACTCAGAAGTCCGCCTGCCTCTGCCTCCCAAGTGCTGGGATTAAAGGCATGAGCCACCACCACCTGGCAACAGTTGGTTTTTAACAGATCCTCTCATTTGAGCAAATTATCTTCCTGATTTGAGCTGGCCTGTTAAAAGTCCATGAACTGTTTGCTTAGCATTTCCAGAGAACGCCTCCAGCTGCTACCTGAGTGAAGAAAATGATTTAGGATCCAACTGCTCTCTAGACTGCCTTGTGATTAGTCCCTTGGACTTTCAGCTCTGCCCACACCCTCACCTTCCCCGGTGCCAGGACAAATCCCTAAGGCTTGCCAGCTGACTAGGGAGAACTCCAGGTTTAAGGAGAGACCTTGTCTTAAAATAAGGTGGAGGGGGCTACAGAGATGGCTCAGCTGTTAAGGGCTGATACATATACATACATTCATGCAGGCAAAGCAGTCTTACACTAGGTAAAATTAAACAAGCTGCCCTCCCTCCCCTGGCTCGTGAAAATATTAAAGAAAACAACTGCTGGAGAGATGGCTAAGCAGTTAAAAGCACTTGTTCAACATGCGGAGCACCTGGGTTTGTTTCTAGCACCAACATGGCAGTTCATAATTGTCTGTAACTCTAGTTTCAGGGGATCCAATGTCTCTGAACATGAGCATCCATATTTATATATTACATACATATGTATGTATGTATGTATATTCATATATATATGAACATGAGCATATGTATGTAGGTATGTTCATGTTCCTCCCCATATATATATGAGGGGGGGAATAGTAAGAAAAAATGTCAAGCTCTTCTTGGCAGCCATGTGTTTAAGGTTCTCTCTTCTCCAAGGTTGTGGGCCCCTTGTTATGCCTTGATTTATAGGTAGCTTTAAGATAGGCTGTTCCTTTCATTACAGTTTCCCCCCTCTCATAGTTTCACATAGATTTTGTTGTTTGAAGCAAGGTCTTATATAGCCCAGGCTAGCTTTGGACTCCCTATGCAGGATAAGCTTGTCTTAATCCTCCCTCAGCTTCAAGCAGGGCTATGCCTACTTTTAGACACTCGTTAATATTTACAACTATTAGATCATTTTATTGGTTATCTGACTTCCTGCCTGGAATGGAAGCCCTTTGAGAAGAGAGTTTTTTTCCCTTTTTTCTTTTTGCTACCTAAGTAATGCTTATGTATCAATTTCAAAAATACTCTCCTTGGACTTCCGAGGCGAGCCTCTACTACATAGAGGCTCTGTCAAGAAACCCTGTCAACAAAACGAAACAACAAAATCAAACCAAAAAACCACTTAAAAGTACTCTAGCTGTAAAGCCAGATATCATGCTACTGTATAGTATCATATAGTACAGTTCAGGGTGAGCTTGACTGTAAACATGAACATAAGAAAGACAGATTTCAGAACCCTATGGAGGCAGCAAGCCCACCCCTGCTGATCTTTCCCTCCGGAAGCGCTTGCGGCGCTCCGGCGCGAGCGCGCATGCGCGGCCCGCTGGGGTCGCTCGGGGCCGGGTGTGAAACGGAGCGGCGAGAGGAAGGTTCCGCCTCCAGGCCTGCAAGGCGCCTGCGCCTTCGGGATTCCGGTCGGGACGCGTTCTCGTTCCCTCCTTCCCAGCACCCCACCCCATCCTCTTCCCCTCCCCGAGCCCCCCCTCCTGCCAGCTGCGCGCGCCCGGTGGGCGTGGGAGGAGGCGTGGAAACAGGGAGGGGGCGGGTGTCGCGGGAGGGAAGGAGCGAACCGGAGAGCGTCGTCCTGAGGAGGAGTGAAGGCGGCAAAATGGCGGACCGCTTCTCCCGCTTCAACGAGGACCGAGACTTTCAGGTAAACACGGGCGTCGCCGAGGAGCCCCCCGCAGGGCTCGCAGCGAGCCCCGGGCCGCCCCGCTCCCGTTCTCCCGGCTCCCTTTCCTCCTGTTCTCCGCTCCGCCCTGTAAGCCGGCTCTCCCGTCTCTCATTTCTCTAGGGGCCTCCCAGGCTGAGATGAGGCCGCGTCTCCGGCTTCATCCCTGTTCATGTCGCCTCTTAAACTCGGGGTTCCTCCTGTTTGCCTTGGGCTTTCCGCTCCCCAGCCGGGCGCTTTGTGGGGGCTGCGCTTTGGCTGTCTCGGGGCCCGTGCAGGCGCGGGGCTGGCCCCCGGGGGAGAGGGCGAGGGTTGGGGAGGCTGGGGCCAGCGGTTTTTCAGGCCAGGGCTATGGAACCATTGGATTTTGCTCGCCCCGTCATCCTGGAAATCTTCTCTCCGTTTTCTCATTGTGATAAACAAACCCTTTATCGTCTATCTAACGTAGTCTTCACCCTGGAAAAGGGTACTCTTACTTATCAAAGGGGCCTTTTTGTTGAGGCGAGCCATTGAGCTTTCTCTGGGCATAAATAAACTGCTGTAGTTTACGGGCCGTTAATTGGGTTGGGAAACAGTAAGATATAGGTCTGTGGACTGGTGTAAACTTAACTTCGAGACCTACCAGGATTTGTAAAGAAGCATAATAATGGCCTTTCCAAACGGGAGATTACTCGTCCCTAAACCTTGGTTTTTCTTTCTTCATTTGCAAATGTTGATCTGAAAAAGATGTCCGCGGGATGGCAGGCATTAATGAAAAAGCAAAAAAACAAAAACAAAACAAACAAAACAAAGGCGGAATTAGAATCATTCGGCTTTTATCTGTTGAAATTGTTACTGCAGAAATAGTTGGAGACAATAAAGGATTTAGTAGCCTTTGGCTATTTCTAGGTAAAATACATCTTCAGTTGCAAATCACTGCATTACTACCGCATCTCCTGGCAACAGCAATTTAGGTCAAGGGATGAGCCTCAGAACTCAAGTTTTTATATTCCTTTGAGCTTACTCAATGCACCTCTAGCTATGTCAGAGGCAATTTGAAGAGTTTGAATTCTCGAAGATGATTGGGTTGATAAATAGACAAAGCAATTTCAACTGGTTTAAAAACCAACAATGTTTAATAGTCTTCTTATGTATACATATAGCATAAGAATGCTATGAGAAGTTTTGCAGCAGTAAGGGATTTGGGAGTTGCTGAAAATGCCTGGTGGTCATGTGCCCTGCTGTATAAGCTGCATCCATCACTGCATCCATCTCAAGGTGTTTTAAGGATTTATTTCAGGTCCACAGAAGTTTGAGGTAATTTAGTTTGGATTTGATACCTGAGAAGGCTGTCTGTCTGCCTGCCTTCCTTTCTTTATTTCTTTGTTTTCTTTCTTCCTATAGCAAGGCTTATGAAGCAGGTATAAAGTATATATATAAGCTTTATTACTATTTTTTTTTAGATTTATTTTTATTTATTTTATGTGTATGAGTACACTGTAGCTGTACAGATGGCCGCGAGCTATCATGTGTGTGGCTGCTGGGAATTGAACGCAGGACCTCTGCGGGCTCTGCCAGCCACGCAGCCACACTGGCTCCTGTGTAATTCACTGTAGCTGTCTTCAGACGCACCAGAAGAGGGCGTCGGGTCTCATTACGGGTGGTTGTGAGCCACCATGTGGTTGGTGGGATCCGGACTCAGGACCTTCAGAAGAGCAGTCAGTGCTCTTACCCGCTGAGCCATCTCGCCAGCCCCGCTTTATTACTATTTTTTATTAATTTAAAATTATTTAGGAGAATACTGACGATGAAAACCTAATGCTTTTTAGAGAAGAGAATTTCAAGGTGACCTAATAAAATTGAAAACAGACAGTTTTGAGGAAAAATGGCCCTCAGGTATCTATCTATATCTAGCAGGCTCAAACAGGATTTTGAATGAAGATATTGAAAACTGGCTATTAGTATATGAGTGTTGTCATTTGGAAACTAAGCAGGGAGACTCTTCGATGCTTTAGTTGAGGTAATATAAAATCTGATTTATGGGCTGATGAGATGGCTCAGTAAGTAAAAAGCCTTCGCCCTGCAAGCCTGACAGCCTCAGTTTGGTCCTTGGAAAGTGCAAGGTGAGATCCAGCTCCAAAAAGTTGTCTTCTGACCCCAACAGGTATGTCCCCTCACATAATATACACAATAACAAAATTAAAAAAAAAAAAATAAGAAAAGTAACAGCCTTAAAGGTGGCTTAGGGAGTTTGCCTTCAAATCTGACCTGAGTTAGCGTCTGGGGATCCACAAGGTGAAAGAAAAGAACCAAATCAGTTCCCCAGAGTTGGCCTCTGACAGTCCCCATGAAGTAAATATAGTAAAAAGTTCTTTTTTTAAAGATTTATTTATTTTATGCATATGAGTACACACTGTAGCTGTACAGATAGTTGTAAGCCTTCATCTGGTTGTTGGGAATTGACTTTAGGACCTCTGCTTCTCCATGTCAACCTGCTCAATCTGGTCCAAAGATTTGTTTATTATTAAATAAATACACTGTAGCTGTCTTCGATGCACCAGAAGATGGCATCAGATCTCATTACGGGTGGTTGCTGGGATTTGAACTCATGACCTTCAGAAGAGCAGTCAGTGCTCTTACACTCTGAGCCATCTCACCAGCCCAATGTTCTATTTATTTATGTATTTATGTTTGTGTGTATGTGTATAGCAGGTTCTCAACTACTAATTACATCCCCGGTTCCTTTTGTAAATTATTATGCTATAGTTTGTAAAAAACATGCCTTTAAAAGTACTTAAGGGCTGGGGGTATAATATGTTCAGAGTATTCCCCTAATATGTGAAGGATTTGATCCTTAGCACCATGGTAGTGATAATAGTAACAAGTAATAATAAAATGAGAATAGTTAATATATTTATCTCTGGATGTTTTAATAAAAGAAAAAAAATACTGATAAACTGTAAGTACTATCCTTTGGTTTAGAGCCAGCATTGAAGAGGGAAGGAAACAGGAAGATGCTCTTTGAGTAATATATCTTGAAATATTTTTTCAAGTTTAGATTACTGAAGTTAATGTAGCCTTCTAAGGTTTTAAGTAGTTGAGCATAACAAGACACTATCTTTTTTTTTTTAATTTATTTTATGTATATGAGTACACTTTGGCTGTCTTCAGATGCACTAGAAGAGGGTGTCAAATCCTATTACAGGGCAGTTGCTGGGAATTGAACTTAGGACCTCTGGAAAAACAGTCAGTGCTCTTAACCACTGAGCCATCTCTCCAGCTCAACCCTGTCTTTTTTTTTTTTTTTTTTAAACATTCTGGCTACTTCTGGTGGTGAGCTTTCATAATCCCAGAACTTTGGAGGTAGAGGGGAAATTAGGATTTGCATATTATCTTTGGTTATGTAAGCTAGTTTGAAGCTAGCCTAGGCTATGTGAGACACTGTTTCAGAAATTAAATAAGGTGTGTATAAGATGGTTCAGCTAGTAAAGGCACTTCCTGGCAAGTCTGATCACATGAGTTGATTTCCAGGACCCACATGCTAGGAAAAACTGACTCCCACAGGTTGTTCTCTGACAGCTCCACATGTGTGCTCCCACAAGCACAAGTAAAACTTTAAAACTTTAAGGAAATGAAGAAAGAAAATATTCTTGGGATTTTGTGTATATCTCAGTTTTTATAATAATACCTAAGAAGTAGCTGCTATTCATTTTTAAGTGAAATAATTGTGGCTTAGATAGCTAAGTAACTTGGTTAATGTGTAGGTTATATCATAGGGATTAAATTTAGATTGGCTTTTCCATTTTTTAAAAAAAGTATATTTACGTATTTTTTGTTTTTCTTTCTTTCTTTCTTTTTTTGTTTTTTTTTCTTTTTGTTTTTTTAAGACAGGGTTTCTCTGTGTAGCCCTGGCTGTCCTGGAACTTACTCTGTAGGCCAGGCTGGCCTCGAACTCAGAAATCCGCTTGCCAAAGAGGGAATAGGAAGCAGTTGTGAGTTGCACCATGGGTGTCCTCCATGGGTGGTAGAAGCCAAATTTTGGGTCCTCTGCAAGAGTACTTACTATATGTTCTTTTTTTGTTTTGTTTTTGATTTTTTTCAAGACAGGGTTTCTCTGTATAGCCCTGGCTGTCCTGGAACTTACTCTGTAGACCAGGCTGGCCTCCTCGAACTCAGAAATCCACCTGCCTCTGCCTCCCAAATGCTGGGATTAAAGGCGTGCATAACCACCGCCCAGCTTACTATATATTCTTACTATCAAGTCATCTCTCTAACCACTAGATTTGACTTTTTCACCTTTTGAAAAAAATTACTTGTGTTTGTATATGTGGGCATGCTTGCCATGGTGCATGTATGAAGGTAAGGTTAGGTCACTACTTTATTAGTTATCTCCTTCCGCTGTTATGAGGACTTTTGGAATTGAACTCAGGTAGTCGGGTTTGCATGGCAAGTGCCTGTGTCTTCCTGCCTGACGTTTTGACTCCTGAACATATATTGAAGGTCATTTTTCCCTAGCAGTTTTATCTGCTGTTTATTTTTCTTAAAGATAGGGGCTCACATAGCTCAGTCTGCCTCAGACTCACTAGCTGAGCAGTATTGAACGTCTAGTTCTTGTACCTGTCAAATGCTGGCATTATAGGCATGTGCCACCATGTCCACTTGTCCAGACTGAACCCTGGGCCTTGTTTGAGCAAGACTAGTAAGCCAACTAAGCTGTATCTCTAGCCTGGATTTTATATTTTATACAAGTTTAATTGAGTCATGAATTATGAAGAGTAGATTTATAGGCCACACAAATAAGTGACCTTTTAGACAGGCAATTACAGTTTTTCTTTGTTTTGTTTTGTCCAGCTCTGTGTCTTGTTTTTCAAGGGCTTCTAGATGGGCTTCTGACCAGGCTTCACTTATCATAAAGGATCCATTGTCATGTTTCAGTTTTACACTTTTCTCCTCTACTCTCTCCCATTGACTGTATTTCCCACCCCCACCCCCAGGATCAGGGCCTGGATCTCAAGTAGCATAAACTGGCCTTAAATACATTGTAGCCAGGGATGGTCTTGAACTAATTCTGCCTATGCCGCCAGAGTACTGGGATTACAGATGGTCAGCATGCACAACTGCCCCCAGCCCTCTTTATTTTACTTTTTATTTTGAGACAAGGTCTTACTAAATTACCTAGGCTGTCTAACTATTTTGCTGTCTCAGCTGTTTTTATTTGAATTTGCAGTCCTCCTGCCTCGGCCTCCAAATGACTGGGCTTGCAGGCCTGTACTACCTACCAGTCGTGGGTTTTAGGTGGGCAATGTTGGGTACTGAGGCAAGTGCTGCACAACTGTAGCTTTTCAAAGTGGCATTTTATCTTTGGAAACCTTGGCAATCTAGACTGATTTGTGTTTGTCTAGTAAAGCTTTAATGATTCCTTTAGAATCTGACCTCAGTTTCTGAGTGAGCTATCACCTCTTTCTGCGTTTACAAAATAAGACATTTGTTTACAGATTCAATTTTACATAAACTAATGAAAAAAATAATGTAATTATAATAAGCTAACAGTTTGGATTTAACATTCATTAAAATTTTAGCTATATATTACATTGATATGTAGCTGTAAAGTGCTGTTAAGCTTAGCATTTTGTGGTTGTTCAGCTTTTAATGGTGATGTGGCTAAATACTAGTGATCAAGTAGTCTTTAGTATCCAAGAAAACTAATGGTTCTTGTTATGTGCATTAGATTTTTAACAAAAAGGTTACAAAAATAGACGGGAATGTAAAAATAAAATACCTCCTTTTTTTTTTTTCCTTTTTTAAAGTCAGGAACTTACTCTGTAGTCTACCCTTGGCATGAAACTCATGGCAGCTCTCCCATGGGATTGCAGCATGAGCTGCCACATTTGGCTCATAAGCGTATTTTTTAAAGATTAGAATCATTTATTTATTTTTGAGTTTTGTTTTGTTTTTCAAGGCAAGGTTTCTCTGTGTAGCCCCGGCTGTCCTGCAACTCACTCTGTAGACCAGGCTGGCCTCAAACTCAGAAATCCACCTGCCTCTGCCTCCCAAGTGCTGGGATTAAAGGCGTGTACCACCACTGCCTGGCTATTTCTGAGTTTCTTAGAGACAGGGTTTTTATGTAGCCTTGGCTGGACTGAAACTCAATTGAAATGTGCCTGCCTGCCTCTGCCTCAAGTGGTCAGATTAAAGGTATGTATGTGGCAGGGCCCATAAAAATTTTTATTAAGCCAGGCGGTAGTGGTGCACGCCTTTAATCCCAGCCCTTGGGAGGCAGAGGCAGGCAGATTTCTGAGTTTGAGGCCAGCCTGGTCTACAGAGTGAGTTCCAGGACAGCCAGGGCTATACAGAGAAACCCTGTCTCAAAAAAAAAAAAAATTATTTTTTTATTAAAAAAAATGTGAGAGATTATTACTGACTGCTCACAAATATCCTGATTTTTTTTTTTTTTTTTTTTGAAAATCCAAATAGATCATGGTTTTTCTACTTTGGACAAACTGATTATACAAGTGCATGTGTTTGTGTTTGGGGTGTGTGTGTGTGTGTTTGTGTATGTGGGGGCACCCATGTACCATATGTGTGTGGGGGGGGGTTAGAAGTCAATTAGTTAGAGTTAGTTCTCTTCACCATGCTGATCTCAGAGATCAAACACATCTCAACAACTTCAGCAACACAAGGACCTTTACTTGCTGAGCCATCTTATCAGCTCTTGATTTTTGATTTTCCTAGGAACTGAAAATAATCTGGCACTGTATTTTAGTCTGGCTTACTATGTATGCACGTCTGTAGCCAGTTAAACTGGACTGCGGAGACCAGGATGTGAGCCCAATATGGACATCCTATCAATAACTCTGGGCTAGGGATAGGAGTAGGCCTACCCAGGTGTCCTGAGGGAGCAGGGCTTATTTCAGTGCTGGCTTGGAGATGGGAGAGGGATTTGGAGTCTGGTGTTTACTAAACAGATCCAGATTGAGTGCCCTTCTCACCTACTAGCATAGGGAAATAAAATAGTGATCATAATAAAAAAATGTAACATTTGCTCAAGGACTTTCTAGATCTGCTTAAGTGAGCTCAATGTTAAATAGCAGTAAGAAAGCCATCTGTTACTTTTATGTAGTATGTTTATAGGATTCCTTTTTGGGGCCCTTTTCCCTTCCCTTCTCTTCCCTTCCCTTATACTAGCTTTCAAAAATCAGGGTTCAGTCATGCCATGGAAGCCTTTTACCATTGAGTTGTGACCCTAGCGCACACACACACACACACACACACACACATGAAACTGAAAATAACCTGGCACTGTAGTCTGTATTTCAGTTTGGCCTTCAGTATGCACTTCTGTAGCCACTTAAACTGAGACTGCGGAGATCAGGATGTGAGCTCAATATGGACATCCTATCAATAACTCTAACAAATTGACTTCTGACTTCCACACACACACACATATGGCACATGGGTCCCTCCACATACATAAACACCCCCCCAAACACATGCACTTGTATAATCAGCTTAATTTTGATAAGCCTTGAGTAGCTCAATGGCTGGGCACTTCCAAACCTCCCCGAGGTTAGCACACACTTACCTACAGTATTCCTTAGTTAACACTTTCTAAGTCTGTATTTTATCTTTGCTGCTCCAGACCCAAGCAGGGGAGTTGCTCTTAATTGTGATCTCTCTGCTTCCCCCATTGTGGTGTGGTCTATCCTACACCCATCTCTCAGCAGAATCCCCTTTCTTCTTGCCTGGGAGTCCTAAAAGTCCTGCCTCTTTCACCCTGCCCAGCCAGTGTTCATTGGCTCTTTATTGACCAATCAAAAACCCACTGGAGGGCTGGAGAGATGGCTCAGCAGTTAAGAGCACCGACTGCTCTTCTGAAGGTCCTGAGTTCAAATCCCAGCAACCACATGGTGGCTCATAACCATCCGTAATGGAGATATGATGCCCTCTTCTGGTATGTCTAAAGACAGCTACAGTGTACTTACATATAATAAATAAATCTTTAAAAAAAAAAAAAAAAAACCACTGGGGACAGGGACCTTTAACATCTAGCTATGCAGATTCCCGTGTGATTTTGGGAGCCGAGTTAAGACAGAGCATTAGAACCAGTCCCCAACAGCCCCCCACTTCCAGCTGGGAGAAATGCCCTTAGCAATAAATCAACTTCAGGTGTGCTTGGGATACTAAAACTTAGATCAAATCATCAAAGTATGAAAGAGGGAAAAAATTTGATTCAGGGATGAAACCAATTTCAAAATAGTGATGACGAATTGATATGGTTCTTAGCAAATGAAGAATGTCAATAGTGACCAAAGGAAGATCCCCTGAAGGTTCCCTAGAAGTGATTCAAAAAGTAAAGGCATGTCAGGTATGGTGGTGTGTGTCATTGCTGCACCCTATAATCTCAGGATTTAAGACTCTGAGGCAAGACTGTTAAATGTTCAAGGCAAGTCTGGACTACTTGAGATTTTTTGTTATTTTATTTTTTAAGACAGGGTTTCTCTGTATAGCCCTGGCTGTCCTGGAACTTGCTCTGTAAACTAGACAGGCTTTGAACTCAGATCCACCTGACTCTTTCTCCCCAGTGCTGGGATCAAAGATGTGTACTATCACTGCCAGACAGTTTTTTTTTAAGAACAAAACAAACCAAAAACTCACAAAGGACACAGAGTATATAATTAAGGCAAAACCAACAAAACAAAACAAACATGGGTTAAAAAGGCCACATTTCTAATTCTATATGAATAATAAAAAGAAAGATAATTATTTTAAAAAAAGACCTTTTGGTAGGAGAATGGGTTTGGAAAGAACTGTGGTTCCAAGGTTGCTGTGATTGTGTTTTTTTAGTTTGTAGGAGTCCAAGAGTAAGTAGACTTGGACAACTATGCTCTTAATCTGATCCTTATTCAAGGCTGTTCTCGTATGATAAAGATCAGAGAAATAGCAGATGTTCTTTATTTTTATTTTATTTATTTATTTATTTATTTATTTTTTGTGACAAGGGTTTCTTTGAATAGCCCTGGCTGTCCTGGAACTCACTCTGTAGACCAGGCTGGCCTCAAACTCAGAAATCCTCCTGTCTCTGTCTCCCAAGTGCTGGGATTAAAGGCGTGCACCACTGCCTGGCAGTGTTCTCATACTCTTCTTTTTTCTCGAGTCTGTGTGTGTGTGTGTGTGTGTGTGTGTGTGTGTGTTTGTGTGTGTGTGGGGGGGGAGATTGACTGATGTTTAGACAAGGCCTTATCTAGTAGAATACTTTTGTTACTGTGTTATAAAATTCTAATTAGAGTACCGTAGAGGGATTCTTTATTTATATTCTCAGCTCTGGTACCTTCCCTTCCTCTTCTCCTTTCTCTTCTCTGTCCTTCTTGAGATAGGGATTTCTTTGGAGCCCAAGCTGGTCCTAAACTCTAAATCCTCCTTCCCTTGCTACTTGAATCGGGTGCTAAGATTACAGATACATGCTACCACATCTATCTTTTTAGGTCTTAATGATACTATATAACCAAAATACAATTTTGTTTTGAGACAGGGTCTCAGTGGTTCTTGGCTGGCCTATGTAAATGAGTCTGGCTTCCAACTCATAGAAATCCACATTCCTCTCTCTGGAATTAAATTCTGGACCTTGTTTTTGTTTCTTGAGAGAGTGTCTCAACACTAACTCAGGATCTCTTAGAATTTACTGTGTAGGCCATATTGACCTTGACCTCTTAGCAGTCTCTTCGTCAACATTCTTTGGTCTGGTGTTATAGTTATAAGCCTGATTAAAAAAAATTTTTTTTTTTGATACTGGGTCTCACATAGCCTAGGCCTGTTTGTCACAGTAGCCTTTAATCTTCTGTCTCCACCTTCTGGTTGATGGAATTACCATTGTGTACCACCATATCCACTTTATGTGGGGCTGGGAATTGCATCCAGGGCTTTGTTTGTTTGTTTGTTTTGTTTTTTTGAGACAGGGTTTCTCTGTGTAGCCCTGGCTGTCCTGGAACTCACTCTGTAGACCAGGCTGGCCTCAAACTCAGAAATCTGCCTGCCTCTGCCTCCCAAGTGCTGGGATTAAAGGCATGTGCCACCACTGCCCGCCACCACCATCTGGCCCCCCACATCCAGGGCTTTTTACTTACTGGACAAGCACCCTACAGTTAACCCTTCAGAGTTAAAAGGTTTGACTTACCTTGTGTATTAATTATTTATGGACACATACGTATCACATCTATGTGTGGAGACTTTAGGAATGGAGCTCTTCTTAGACTTGGTAGCACATGTCTTTACCCATAGGTTGAGCTGTTTTTCTAACTCGATGACTCAAAAACGTTTTTTAAGCCCGGCAGCAGTGGTGGTGGTGGTGGCGGCGGCAGTGGTGGCGGCGGCGCATGCCTTTAATCCCAGCATTTGGAAGGCAGAGGCAGGCAGATTAATAAATTCAAGGCTAGCCTGGTCTACAGAGTGAGTTCCAGGACAACCAGAGCTATACAGAGAAACCCTGTCTCAAAATGTTTTTAAAACACTTAACTATCCTGATTTGCTCCTTTATATCTGGGATACTTTACATTTTATGCACTTTCTGTTTGGGTAATGTGTTCTAAAGTTTCCTTGTTCTGAGGATTGAACACAGGGTGTTGCATGTGTTAAACACATGCTTCATGACTGAGTTAGAGTCTTAGACCCCTTAAAACTTTTTAGGTGCTAAGAGTGGTAAGCCAGTTGTGGTGGCATATGCCTTTGATCCCAGCACTCTGCAGTTCAGGGTTAGCCTGGTCTCCAAAGTGAGTTTCAGGACAACCAGGACTCATACATAGAGAAACCCTGTCTTGAGAGGGAAAAAAGAGTTCAGTGGTACAATGTCAAAAGGTGAAAGAACAGCTATGATTTTCTGAGAGTGGCAAAGATCATGTTTGGTTTGTTTTTGTTTTGTATTTTTGTGTTTTGTTTTGTTTTGTTTTGTTTTGTTTTTTTTCGAGACAGGGTTTCTCTGTGTAGCCCTGGCTGTCC
>NW_022196911.1:98642060-98653382 GCF_008632895.1 Mastomys coucha | reverse complement strand
AAAGACAGTCCTATGTAGCTCAGGCTGGTCTAGAACCCCCAGTTCTGAATTATTTCTGCCTTTAACTCCCAAGTGCTGAGAGTCAGACCTATTTTCTGAGCATGGTAATTAATGAAATCTTATTTTGATTTCCTTGGTTGTTTTGTTTTTTGAGACAAGTAAGGACCTGTAGCCCTGGCTGACCTTGAACTTGGAGCTTTTCCCTGCTTCTGCCTTAGGAATATAGGATTACAGGCATATGCCATACTAGACTTACGGTGTCTAGAATTTTTGTCTTTTTGTTGTGGTTTAATCCTAATATTATTAATGAAAATAGATTCTAGCCTGAGTTATATTTCTGTTTCTTGAGTTCCGTTATAGTTTATTCCTTGAAACACTGTGGTACTTTTGCTTGTGTGTCTGCCCTTACTTCCCTTGCCATGCTAGCATTGCCATTTACACTTAAGTGAAAGAGACTTATGGGCATCACCAAAGGAATTATAAACAACTATACAGATACTGAAAGGAGTCATTGGTATTACAGCAAATACCAGAAGGCGTGGTGTTGATTTTCCTCTGATAAAAAACAAGTTGACCATTTGACTGTGGAACTGTAACCAAATATGCTTATTGCATATTGTATTAGAGTAGAAAGTTCAGTATGCTCACGATAAAACACTGTAGTGCACGCCTTTAGTCTCAGCATTTGTTAGACAGAAAGGCAGGTGGATCTTTCAGTTTGAGGCCAGCCTGGTCTACAGAGGGAGTTCCAGGACAGCCAGGACTACACAGAGAAACCCTGTCTCTAATACCCCTGCACCCCCCAAAAAAGAAAAAGGGGTAATATACTGTATTATACTATTTTTGTTTGGTTGGTTGTGTTTGTTTGTTTGGAGACAGGGTCTCACAATTGTGAGGGCCCCAATTGTCCTGGAACTTGTTTTGAAGGCCAGGCTGACCTTCAGTTTCCAGAGATCTGTCTGGGTTTGCCTTCTAGGTGCTGGAATTAAAAGCATGCGTTAACACACCTGGCCTTTTTTTTTTTTTTTTTTAAGATTTATTATTGCTGTTGTTTGTTTATTTTGGTTTCTGAGACAAAGCCTCTCTCTGTATAGTCCTGGCTGTTCTGGAACCTGGTCTGTAGACTAGGGTGGCCTCGAACTCAGATCTCCCTACCTCTGCCTCTGGAATGCTGGAATTAAAGGCATATGCCACTTCCTGGCTTCTGTTTGCAGTAAACTTTATACTAATAAAACAATACCATTCATATCCAGAATGTCTAGTTTGGTTTTCTTTTTCTTTTTCTCTCATAATCTTTTTTTTTTCCAAAGATGGGTTTTATGTTGTCTTCTTTTTGAGACATTATTTTTCAATTCCATTGTCTTAGTAGTAAAATTTACTCATTTGGAATGTGTAAAGAAGAGGCAAGCAATAAAGTCTTATTTATTTGGTGACAAAGGAGGGGGATTGGGCTTGTTCATAGCTTAAATATGAAGCTGTCTTGTATGGTTCTGTTTTGTGCCACTTTTTTAAAAATTTGAGGCTTTATCTAGGTGTGGCAGCACATGCATTTAATCCTAATACTCAGGAAACAGAGACAGGTGGATCTTTTGGGTTCAAGGCCAGCCTGGCCTACATAATGATACTGGCTTTAAAAAAAGACTTTTTTTTAAAAATTGTGTTAGTATGGATAAGTGTGGGCTGTGAGTGCCACAGTTTGCTTGTGGAGGTCAGAGGACAACTGTGGTAGTCCATTTTCTATTAGCTCATGGGTTATAGAAATCAAACTTGCTTTCTCTCTTTTTTCTTTTTTCTTTTTTCTTTTTTTTTCAAGACAGGGTTTCTCTGTGTAGCCCTGGCTGTTCTGGAACTCATTCTGTAGACCAGGCTGGCCTCAAACTCAGAAATCCACCTGCCTCTGCCTCCCAAGCGCTAGGATTAAAGGCAGGCGCCACCACTGCCTGGCTTGTTTTTTCTTTTTTCTCCTTTTTTTCATGTATGGAAGGTGGAATCAAAGTTATTTTATATTTTTTTTCTTCTTGAGACAGTCTTATAATCCTGACTGGCTGTGCTATGTAGCAAAGGATGACTTTGAATTTCCCATTCTCCTGGCTCTGCCTCCTAAGCACTAAGATCTAAGATTACTGGTGTATGCCACCACACTTATTCTGTGTGGTGTTGAAGATTGAACCCAGAGCTTTGTGCATATTTGGCAAACATTGTTTTTAAGTCAGCTGTGTCTCTACCCCTGACATCATTATATGTTTTAGATTTAGGAAGTCCAAATTATGGTCAGCAAATAGCTCAGTGGGTAAACATGCTTGCCACCAGCCTCAGAATCCGAGTTAGATGTACAGGATACACATAGTAGATAGAACTCATTCTCTTAAGTTGTCCTCTGACCCCCCCTCCCCCCGAATATGTGTGCTATGGTACAAACATGCACACTCTTACACACATATACATAGCAATAAATGTAATAGTAATTTAAAAAGTGCCAAATATAGATCATTATGTTATTTGAATTATGAGATAGTGTTACAGCTACTATTAGTTGTTAGACAATTTCTAAGCAGTGTTGATAAATGGAGTAGAAAAGGTAAGGCTGGGTGTGGCAGCATTTGTCAGTGGTCCAGCTCTTAAAACATGGGTGCAAGAAGATCAGAAGGACGATCTCACCCTCAGCTCCTTAGAGTGAGTCCAAGGACAGTGTGGGCTACAGGATTCCCTGTCTGAAGAGGCAAACAAATTTTAGTTGGTGAGAGCAGGGAAAGACAGCCATCTGTGTAATATGTTTACTAGCCAGAGTCATGTCAAAGGTAGACTAAGGGATGTGTCAAAGATAAAATCACTTTAAACTTGGCATATACCTCATCTAGATGGAGAAAGTCAGGTATTTGCAGCTTTGTTAATGATTGATATGATCATTCATCAGAAACTTAGAATCTGGGCCAGTGATATGGTTTAACCAGTGCCAGTGTATTTGCTGGGAAGCTTGTTGACCTGGTTTTGATTGCCAGCACCTACAATAAAGTGGGAAGAGTGAGCCAGCTTCACAGTGGTCCTCTTACCTCCACCTGAGGACCAGGACATACCTCTGAGGAGTGCTCGTGCAAGCACACACACAAGTAAATAAAATGAACAAAAAGTATTTTGCTAAAAGCTTTAATTTAGTAATAAGAACCACATTGAGGGGGTCAGGTGTGGTGGCTCAAGCCTTTAGCCTCCACTCAGGATACACAGAAGGCAGAGACAGAGGCGACTCTGAGTTGGAGGCCAGCCTGGTCTACTGAGCTGCAACTGGTTGGCTCAGTAGACTAAATAGAGAGACCCTGTCTCAAAAAAACAAAGACAAAACAAACCCACTTTGAATCTTCTAACTTAGATTATAAGCAACATCGCACCATTTTCTTTCTTTTCCTTTTTTGGTTTTTCGAGACAGGGTTTCTCTGTGTAGCCCTGGCTGTCCTGGAACTCACTCTGTAGACCAGGCTGGCCTCGAACTCAGAAATCTGCCTGCCTCTGCCTCCCAAGTGCTAGGATTAAAGGTGTGTGCCACCACTGCCCAATTTATAAGCAACATTTTCATTACTGGTTTTTATTTTTATTTTGTGTGTTTATGTGTGAGGGCACATGTGCGTGCCCCAGTGGGTCTGCAGAAGTTAGGGTGACAACATTTTGGCAGGTGGTTCTCATTTTCACTGTGTGTTCCTGGAAATGAAGTCAGGATATCAGTGTTTTGCACCAAGTGCTTTTGCCTTATCAGCCAGCAGTTCTCAACCTTCCTAATGCTGTGACCATTTTATACAGTTCCTCATGTTGTGGTGATCACTCCAACCATACAGTTATTTTTGTCGTTACTTCCTAGCTGTAATTTTGCTTTTGTGAGCTACAGTGTATGTTTTCCAAAGGTCTTAGGTGACTTCACCCCTGTGAAAAGGTCATTTGACCCCCACCTCCTTCCAAAAAAAAGGTGTTGCAACCTACATGTTGAGAATACTGTTCTAAGCCGTCATGACAGCCCTCATTAGTGTTTTAGGGGTGGAGATGGAGCTGAATAGTAGAGTGCTTGCTTAGAATTGAAAGGCTCTGGGTTTAATTTTCCTAGAACCATAATAGAACATTCATTTCTTTCTTTTTCAAAAACTCTTGTAACATTAAATATATATACATATCCACAGTACAGGAAAAAGAGAACCAGACCAAAAAACTAATATTTGATTCAATGCTGTATTTTGAATTATTCTTTCCTAATGAAACCAGTAGATCAAAAAAACCCCTCAATTAGAGATAACTTCCAAAAAGTCTGAACTGCTTTGTCTTATTACAATAACAATTAGCTTGATTATGGTTGCATATTACATTGTAAGGGCACATTTATCTCTCAGATTCATCTGCAAAGAACAATGCTGGCAAATCAAACAGTATGATTCAACTTTTATTTTATTTATTTACTTATCATTTATTTGATAAATGTGAGTATTTATTTGATGTATGTGAGTACACTGTAACTGTCTTCAGACACACTAGAAGAGGGCATCAGATCCCATTACAGATGGTTGTGAGCCACATCTGGTTGCTGGAAATTGAACTCAGAATCTCTTGAAGAGCAGTCAGTGCTCTTAACCGCTGAGCCATCTCTCCAGCTCATGATCCAACTTTTATGTTCATTCCTTTGTTATGACATTTTATTTTATTTTGTTTTGTCTTGTGTTTTGAATGGGTTTTGCTGTGTAGCCCAGTCAAGGATGATGGGGTGGAATTATCAGTCCTTCTCACAGCCTCCTAGAATTACAGGTGTGGTCCACCTTATCTAGCTATGGCTTTGTTTCTACAGGATAAAGAAAAATGAAATAGAACTAGAGAGATGGCTCCATGGTTAAGAAAGAGTGTATTGTGCTCTTGCAGAACACCTGACTGAGTTCAGTTCTGAGCAACCACATCAGGCAGCTCACAACTCCAAAAGATTAAGCACCTCTGGCCTCCTTGGGCACCTGTACTCACACACACATAATTAAAATAATAATATACCCCCACACTCCCTCCAGGGTATCACTGTGTACCTTGGCTGTCCTCGAACTCACTCTGTAATACAGACTGGCCTTGAACTCAGAGATCAGCCTGCCTCTCCCTAAAGTGCTGGGATTAGAGGAGTGTGCCTCCCCCCCATAAAAATAAAACAACAAAGAAAAACAAAGCCAACACAATGGCTCTTGCAGACAAACCTGATCACCCAAGTTTGATCCCTAGAACCCACATAGTGGAATAAAGAACCAACTCCTGGAAGTTGGCCTCTGACCTGCACATATGCAGCATGGCACATTTATGAATGCACAAACAAGCACATATAATAAACAAAAAAATTTTTTTGAAAGAAATACTGTTTATGAAAGTAAAAGGGTGAGCTGGAGAGATGGCTCAGATGGCTTACTGACTGCTCTTCCAGAGGTCCCAGGTTCAGTTCCCAGCATTTACATGACAAGAAGAAAGTAAAAGGACACAAGTGAGCCAGTTTAAGCACAGATGTCACAAGTGGTTGATAATGGTTTTAGTTAACAATTAAACAGTTGTTAAGGGGAAAGAGGTTCAGAATTCTAGATTTAGTCCCTTTTTTTCTTCTTTTTTAATTTCCAAGACTTGTGATTGAATGTAGCGCCTCTTGCATTCTGGGCAAATACTTAATCTCTGAGCAGCATCTTCAGCCCCCAGACACAGACTCTCTTAAATTTTTATTATACTTATTAAATATGTTTGAATGTTATGTATGCATATCTATTACCTAAGGAGGCCAGAAGAGGATGCTGGATCCCTGGAACTGGGGTTATAGATGGTTGTGAGCTGCCATGTTGGTGCTGGGAACTGAACCCTCTAGAAGAACAGCCAGTGCTCTTACCCACTGAGCCACGTATGTCTCGAGCTCAAGACAGACTCTTAAGGTTTTGTTCTGTGTTCCTTTGCTTGCTTGCCTTCCTTTGAGAGTCTCTTTCGTTGTCTTTGTTGTTTTTTTGTTTGGGCTAGTGCTTGAACTTAGAGTCTGGTGCGTGCTAGGCAAACCCCCCCCCCCCAAAAAAAAACAAAACAAAACAAAAACAAAAACAAAAACCAGGTAGCTCTGATTATCCTGGAACTCACTCTGGCTTTAAAATCAGAGATCTGTCTTCCTCTGCCTCCTGAGTGTTGGGATAGAATGTGTGTGCCAGGCTTACTAGGCCCTTATCAGTCCCTTACATGGGTTCTGGGGATAAAACTCAGGTCATCAGGCTTGTATCTTTGGGCAACAAGACTTGCCTTCTGAGCCATCCTTCCTCTCCTCAACTGTTTTTATGGGTGAGTGTATACCTTCCATCCCCCATGATTGATCTAGGACCTCTGTGTGTTGTTTAGAAGCTCTAGCCCTGAACTACATCCTCTGGTGGCAGTTTATTAAGAAAATAATTTCTATTTATTTATTTGCCAATATGTGGGGTATGTGTATTCCATGGCACACATGTGTCTGTCAGAGGATGACTTGACTGAAATAGGTTCTCTTTTTTCCACCATGTGTGTGCTAGCGATCAAACTCAAGTGGTCAAGCTTGGTGGTACATGCCTTTACAATGTTGAGCCATCTCGCTGGGCCTCGTAGATTTTTTTTTTTTAAAGTCTCAATTTGTAGTATAATTTTGGTTTTATACCAAAAATAAAAAATAAAAATAACTTGTAGTTATCTAGATTATCAGTTACTTTGATAATAATTACTTTTGAAAAATAACTGCAGGTTTTTTTCCCCCTCCAGGGTAATCACTTTGATCAGTATGAAGAAGGACACTTGGAGATTGAACAAGCGTCCCTTGACAAGCCTATAGAATCGGTAAGATGACCCGTGCTTATTTTGGGTCTTAGCCAGTTAGTTAGGTAGAGCTTGTGTGACACTTGATGTGAGTGAAGTTAAACTTATATACAACTGATAGTACAGTTTAGAGCCATTTTCTTGCATGCCCTAGAGTAATCAGGTGGATTTTTGGGTGTGATTTAATAATGTTAGAAAGTCAGTGTAAAACATAGAGAAAAAGTTAAGATTTGAAAAAGTTAGGATTGGAGAAAATATCGATTTTGGCCCATATTAAACCTTGATAGAAGACAGAAAGTCAGGTGTAGTGTTTTTGTAAATCTAATAAAGGAGTAAAATTTATTTTGATCCTTTAATACCATCTCCGGGCAACATAATCATATGTGAAATGTTCTAGTAGAAACAGTTACAAAGTAGCAAGCTATTAGACCCTTGAGAGACTTGATAAGCTTGGTGTCTGTAGCTTAAGAAATGACTGGTGGTTTTTTTGTTTTCCAGGTCAACAGTTAGTTACTTTTGTCTTTTCACACTTCTTAGTCTATGACAGTAATGATACCAAGCCATAGAACCAGATTTTCTCTGCCTCTTAATTTAAAAAAAAGTGATGGCGATGGTGGCACACGCCTTTAGTCCCAGCACTTGGGAAGCAGAGGCAGGTGAAGCTATGAGTTTGAGGCCAGCCTTGTCTACACAGAGAAAGAAGATCTGTTTCTGGGAGGAAAGAAAAGTTTTGGACATAAAACATAATGTTATTTTAGAACAACTGTCCATTGTTGAAATGTCTAAGCTTGTTATTGTCAGTATTTAAAATTTGTGCTTACATCTATATACTTAAAGAGATTTCATTGAGGTATTGGTAAAACTTGAGTAGATACAAAGTCAGAAAAGGAATCCTAAGTTTTACATCCTTCAAGATAGGTCCCTCTCTCCCTTTAAGAAACACTAGCTTCTTTTCGTTCTGTGAAATAACAAAGCAATTGAGAAAGTATAATTTAACTTTTGCTTTCAAAGCTATGACATAGTAAAGGATCAACATATATTTATGTTCCTAATTAGGTTGGTGTTGTGTGTGTTTGTGTGTGTGTTTAGATGTTTACAGAAATTTACACAACTTGGGGTGTTCGACATTTTTCTTCCACAGCAGTTGGCCCATATTAGCTAAGCAGCCATGATCTGGTTTGTATTGCACGGTCTGCCTTTTTTTTTTAATTTCTTCTTTAGGGGTTTCTTTCTCCCTATCTCCCCTTCTTATTTCTGTCTTTCTGGTCCAGTGAACACTGCATATAGTACTTTCTGTCTTAATGTGCTGGCATGATGCTAGACTAGGCATGGCAGTAATTGATGACGCATGTGATAATGCTGCAGAGGGAGAGTTCATATCTGATAATGTGCTGAACGTCCAGTCTTATATTTTAACATAAGATTAAAATGCCAAGCCCACTTTGCTAATTAAAGTCCACCAAGGCTTGTGCCTTGTTCTGTATCAGAGATTATCATCAGGCAGAATTTCATAATGAAATTCATAGGCAAGATACATGGTTTGTACTTAAATAATTTAGTTTTCCATTTTACTATGACAATATTTCTTTGCATCAGTTTTAAGGACAAACCCCCCCAGTTGTTACAGCTTCCCAGTCCCATATCCTGTGATGTCACAGATGTGCTGTTTCTATTGAGCACTTTGACTTGTCAGTATCAGGAAGTTTAATTAGCCTGAAACTGTAGCCTGTTTCATTTGTAATGTACTTAATGAATATTTCTTCTAAAGCATTTATATTTAGCCCTTTTACATTCTGTGTAGGTCCACATTATAATTTTAAGCCATTCCTATGACATGAGACTAATGATACTATTTCCTCACAGTGCCCAGGAGTTTTTTTCCTTGGACATGTTGTATTCGTAAGCAAAGCACTGTGACAAGACAGTCTGCTTGTGTAATCATTGCCGAGTAATCTCAGTGAGTAAGAGTAGAATCGGCTTAAGTCCTGTTTATTAGAGAATGTTAATCTCCATTAAAGTAACAAATGATACTGTGCTCAGACCAAAACTTTACTTTTTAAAATAAATGTGTGGTCAGAGATATACATGTTATATTAAGTTATACTTCTGGTGATAAATTATTTCTGGAGTCTATAAACATATACATTAATTGGGAGTTAATTGTTTAAATAATAGTAGGAAGACCTTTTAAGATGCATTATGTTAAATAGAAGGTAGGACTCAAAAAAGAAAAAAAAAGAAAGAAAGAAAAATGGGACCCAGAAAACGAAGAGCTTTATTTCTGCTACCTAATCGTTTGGAAATAAAATTTGAAGTTTTAAAAGAATACCTACATGGTTGATATCAAAATAAGTAGTGTTCCTTCTCATCCAAAGACAAAAGTCCTCTATATGAATGCCCAACAGGAACTATGTGTTTAGTTTTGGGGCTGGCTGGCTGTCTTGAGCTGTTTTGTTCTGAGCAGGAATGTTGCTTTTAACACAGAAAGAGCCTCTGCTGAATTAAGATCTTTCTCTGCAGCAATATCTTGAGAGGTGCTGACTGTTTTGCTACAGCATGCAACTCAAAAGTGGCTGGGAATACACAGCTTTGGGAGTCTACAGATCATTGCAGGAGCTAAAGTGTAGTCATTTCAATACATAAGCAAGGTAATCTGCAGGAACTGATGACTGTGGAGGTCTGCACAGGTTTGTGTCAAGAATATGCCTATATGAAGGGCTATTATGGGTATGGAATTAAGGCTATTTGTTTCATAATAGAGCATATTTGATACAAATCAGCAAAATGAAATGAGATTCAAAGATTTTAATGAATTATACATTAACCAAACTTCTGAAGTCTGGATTTGTTAGTGAGATGATACGGTTATTCAGTTTTAGTAGGCAAATGTTAAAAACAAAATTCATAAAGTACAAAATTCATAAAAAAAAAGAATCAGAAATTACTTGATAATGTTTGCTATAAAGTTTTATTTTCCTTCATTTCAGCTAATAAAATACTTTTGGTCAAGAGTAAAATATTTTCTAAAAAAATTACATTAGAATTGGCAAGTATCTGGATTATAGTGAAAGAACAGAATACAAGTTTTTTTTCTTACCACAAACAACTTTTTTAGTTTCAACTTTAAAAGTTGTTTTAGCTATGCGATTTTTGACGTTCAAGCCACAATTATGACCTCCATACATTTAAAATATTGGGAAAACGAAGTGTAATCTAAAGCTATAGCCCAATCTTAGATTCTGTTGTAATTACAAGAATCGGTTAGTACAACTTAGGATATATGATTTTTATGACCTTATCCATGTTTGAAGATGATAAATCAGATGGGATAATGAAGGTGGACAAAAGAAAAAAATGCCTGCATCATAGACTTGAAAAAAATGCTGTGTTTAGTACAATTGAAAGTACAACTTTCCACCAGATAAGTTGCTTTTTTTATTGTAACTGACTGATAAAAATCCTGACTTTAGGAGTTGGTAGGTTTAGTGGGTTTAAAAAAAGTTAGTGTTAAGTTTTCCAAATATCTAGTTGCCAATGTTTAGTTTACTTATGTAGGGATTTAGTAGTACATATATAACTGGAGTTTTGTTATGTTGCATATCTGTGTAGATCTGTGGACTCCACTAGTTCCAAAATGTAACTCTGTGAGACTGCTAATTTGACTCTTAGCAGTGACCTTATGTGGACTGCACAATAAACAGTATGCTTCTTGGAGCTGAATGGTGTAGCATTACTATATGGCTTTTCTCTCTAGTCTTCATTGTCATCTGTAGTGAGCTTTAGATTTTTTTGTTTGGGGAAGTTTTACAGATTTGCTCTTTGCATGGGTTCACCTGGTAGCATTGGTTCTTGCTTAGAGTCTCTAATACACAATCAGCAAAGCTTACAACCCACTCAAGAGACTTACCATTTTTGTCCTGCTGAAAATGGGCTAAATTATATAAATTAAATCTGGTTGTCAACTAAAAGAAAATTGACTGTGGGACTAATTCTCATCTAGTCACTGATGTATCTGTAGTGGTTTTCTCTTGAGAATATGAGGTTCTATTTTCTATCAAACCTTGTAGTCAGCCCTTGCAATAAAACACATTTTTATCTGTGTTTTGGCATGTACTGTGCTACTGTTGCCAAATGGTCCTAGTTCCTGTAGTGGTATATAGTTAAATGGAGCAGAGAGCAGTTCCTGTGAAGGCTTTGTACTTCGAGTTTAATTGATAAATAAGAATGTTAAAGACCATCTAAAATAGTTACTGAGGTTTTTTTTTTTTTTCTTTGTTTTTTTAACATTGGTATTACATTTTCAACGTATTGGTGGTTACTTATAAAGCACTTTTTGCATTTGAAGATCCTCCCATTTAAAAACTCTTAACATAACAGACAGGAACACATGTTGGTAGTACAGAATTTTAATTTACTTTTTAATTTAGAAATAGAAAGCCAGAACAAGTTAAATGAGGTAATCTTGCTCCCTTCCCCCCCAAAAAGAGTTTTCAGTTCAGCTTCATTTGAACGCAC
>NW_022196911.1:98638403-98642050 GCF_008632895.1 Mastomys coucha | reverse complement strand
ATCCGCCTGCCTCTGCCTCCCAAGTGCTGGCATTAAAGGCATGCACCACCACTGACTGGCAGGACTTCATTTTGAGCTGAAGATCATAAAGCTTCCATTTTGAACAACTCTGGAAACTGAATCAGATAGAAAATTGTCTTTCTGTATCCTCCTTTAAAAAATTTCATTTGCCTTATTTCTTAGTTTAAAATAGAAATATCCTTGTAGTTTTTTAAAGATTTATTTATTTATTTTATGTACGTAAGTACACTGTCGATGACTTCAAACACACCAGAAGAGGGCATCAGATCGCATTATGGATGGTCATGAGCCACTGGAAGGCAGCCACTGCTCTTAACTGCTGAGCCATCTCTCCAGCCCCCTACTTGTAATTCTTACAAGTACATTTAAATAGTAAATTATCTGGCCTGTTACCACCACAAATCTTTGTTAATTGTACATTGTTTGAAAAGGCTAAAAGATTAATTTTTGTTTCTATAAAACAATTTAAAACTCAGATTATATCTTTTTTTTTGTTTGTTTTGTTTGTTTTGTTTTGTTTTTTTCGAGACAGGATTTCTGTCTAGCCCTGGCTGTCCTGGAACTCACTCTGTAGACCAGGCTGGCCTTGAACTCAGAAGTCCACCTGCTTCTGCCTCCCAAGTGCTGGGATTACAGGCGTGCGCCACCACTGCCCGACTCAAATTATATCTTTATGTAGATAGTAGATATTAACTTTTGTGTGTGTGTGGGGGGGGGGAATAGGGTCCAGTTTGGTTTAGATGCCAGTATGTAACTTAAGATGGCTTTGAACACATGGCAGTCCTGCTTTAACCTCTCAAGTACTAGAATTTCAGGTGTGAACCACCACACCTGGCTGTTTTTATTGTTTGTTGAGACAGTTTCTTAGAGACATTACTGTTTTCAGACTCAGAGGTTGACCCTGGATCTCTGATCTCTGATCTCTGATCCTCCTTCCTATTCCTCTTAGCATTGGGACTGTAGGCACATGACATTCTTTGTTTGGTTTCTCTTTCTTTCTTTTTTTGAGACAGATCTCTTTATTATTATGTTGCTCTGGGTATCCTGAAACTTACTCTGTAGACCAGGCTGACCTCAAACTCAGAGAGATCCACCTGCTAGAATTAAAGGGGTGAGCCATCATGCCTGGCTTTCTCTTCTTCTTTTAAGTCCAACTCATACTGTGGCCCTAGAATTCATTGTGTACACAAGTTGGATTTTCTTTCTCAAGTGCTGGAATTGTAGACATGTGCCATTATGCCTGGCCTTGTATATTTTATTTTTATTACTTTAAAAAATAAAGATTTGTAATTATTGTAATGACAAAAATTATAAGGAGTTGCTGAATCTTACAAGATATTTTTCTAATTGTTAATAGTTTTAGAACTATATTTAGTGTTCATTTCCTATATTTGTCATGATTACCTGTTGGAGCTTTTAAGTTTATTTATAATCTACCATTATAAATAACCATGGTACCCTAATACAGGAAAACCACAAAATCAAAGTCCTAAATAAAGTAAATATATTACTGGTTTTCTGCAAGCCCCTTGTTTATTGATGATGAAAACTTTTATAGTTCAGGGATTGACAAGTGTCATTTTATTGTAAAAGTGTTTTTTTCCTTGTACTAAAGGTATGTGCTGGCCTCACCCCCTTCATTTCTCTTTTTTTTTTTTCTTTTCTCTTTTTTTCTTCTCTTTTAATTTATTTGGTGGGCTGGAGAAGTGACTAAGTGGTTAAGAATGAGTGTTATTCTCACAAAGACCCAAACTGATTCTCAGCACTCATATGAGGGAAGCTCCTAGCTGCCTGTGAACTCCAGCTCCAAGGTAACTGATACTTCCGACCTCCTCAGGGACACACACACCAATTAAAAAAAAAAACCTTACAGTTTTGTTTTTTTTTAAAGCAGGTTTTTAACGAGTTGTACACATATACAGTATTTCTTCATCATAGTCACCACCACCTTTTTTCCCCCCTTTTTGGTAGGAGATCATAATGAATAGTTTTGTGACAAGCCACACAGCAGCTTTTTCTGTCAAAAACAGGTAGTTTAAAATGATAGGAGAGGCTCAGGTTGTCTTTATTAGTTATTCATTTACTTGAGGAGGCTGGTGGGGAGATGTGTGTGCTGTTTTGTTGTTTGTTTTTGTCAGAAGGACTCAGCAGCGCGTTCCATAGTTAATAGTCTGGAACTTTCCATTCTCTGCTCCTGCTTAGAAAAGTTGAGGAAAGTCTATTTAGTAAAAGGACAGTTTAACATTAGGTTTTAGAAGGGTAATGCCACTATTATTCCGTATCACTAGCTTTCTCCAAGGTGGCAGCCAGCCTCTTGAGTGGTGTTGTAAAAGTGCTGCTAATGTGTATGACCTAAACTTTTCCTTTGTTCTCCTTAACATTTGCTCTCCCTTTCACTGTTGTCAGTCAACACGCTGCTCTGAATCTCTCAGCTGCTCTTGACTCGTGATTTTACTTATGCTTTCAGTCTTCTTTAATAAATACATTACTTGCAAGCAGTGAATTGAAAACAAGACAAAAAATAAAAACTAAAGCGACCATTAGTGACCGGACAGTTTCTTACTTTGTGTTACATTTAACTGTTCTTTTGACAGCCCAGTTTTTAAAGCCAGGTTCGTATGGAAATGCTTTCACTCCACTTGCACTGCTTTTGGAAATAGCATACTGCTTCATCTGTCTGTTTATTTTAGTGCATTCATAATATAACACAGTAAGCATAATGTCTCATCTCTTGTGGCCAAAGATTGATTTCTTAAAAAAACCAACAACAGAAAAACCAAAAACAGATCATAACAAAATGGGGGAGAAACAACAATTTTTGTCAGCATTACTTAATACATTAATCCGTAAATCTTTGTGCCATATACAGTTAGAGCATTCATGTAGCAAGAGAGTAAACAAGAATGAACTACAATTGTTAGTCATTTATTTTATTTTTATTTTTTGAGATAAGATCTCACTTCTTTATTCTGACTGTCATTGAACTCTAGGCGATCCTCCTGCCTTAGCCTCCTTGCTGCTGGGATTATAAGGAATGTGCCTCCATATCAAGCTCATATACTCTAAAAGTCATTTTGTTATCTTTGTCATTTCCAAAAGTACTTATAAGTAGCTAAACTTGTTTGATAGTGGGGAAAATAAAGTATTTTGTTGTTCTCTGCTTTCATGTAATTTTGTTTTATTTTTTTAATTTAAAAATTTGAGTTGTTATGGCTCAAATCTGGGTCTTACACATACTAGGCAAATACTGTGCAACTATCCTAAATCCCTGAGCCTTTTTTGTTGTTTTGTGATTCATGTAACTCAGGTAGGTTTTAAATTTCTTATGTAGTCAAGAATGACCTTGAACTCCCGATCTATTCGCTTTCTGCCTCCATCCCCAGTTCTGGGATTACAGATGTGTTTCAATGTGATTGGCCTAATTTTTTTTATATAGTGAAGTTATTTATAGTAAGACATATTTAGGATTGGGTGAGATGATGCTTTTCTTAGCAGTGCAAGAGAGGAGAGGAGCAGCAATAGTGTCCAGTAAAGTTTTTGTGATATTTAATACTGTGAGCATCATCACTGGGGACTGCACACAACCTTCTTCTCTAGTTCTTTCCAGTTTTTTTTTTTTTTTTTTT
>NW_022196911.1:98617646-98638393 GCF_008632895.1 Mastomys coucha | reverse complement strand
TTTTTAGTTCTTTCCAGTTTTAACAAAAATAATTTCTAGTGCCCTTTTACTGTACCATGCATGTGTGTGAGTATATCATATATTACAGTAGTACCTTTTGTTTTAAAAACAGCTTTTTAAAAAGGTTTATTTATTTATTATACATAAGTACACTGTGGCTTTCTTCAGACACACCAGAAGAGGGCTTACAGATGATTGTGAGCTACCATGTGGTTGCTGGGATTTGACCTTAGGACCTCTGGAAATATCAGTCAGTGCTCTTAACCATTGAGCCATCTTACCAGCCCTAAAAATAGTTTTTTGGTTTTTGTATTTTTTGGTTTTTGTTTTTGTTTTCGAGACAGGGTTTCTCTGTGTAGCCCTGGCTGTCCTGGAACTCACTCTGTAGACCAGGCTGGCCTCGAACTCCTAAAAACAGCTTTTTATTGTTTGCCTTCATCTTTCAATTTTTCAAAACACCTTGGGACCTCCCACACAATTATGTCATCCAAGCATTACTTAGAAGGCCAAGGAGGGAAGATCACAAGTTCCAAGCTAGTTGCATAGGCTACATAGAGACCTATCTGGAAAAAGCAAAAACACAAAAGTATTTTGGAGGCTAGGGATACAATTGAGTCAGTAGAGTGCTTGCTTAGCATGCCTGCAGCTTTAGGTTCAGTCTCCAGCACTGTATAAACTAGGCATGGGCATGCATATTTGTAATCTCAGCCCTAGGGAAGTAGAGGCAGGAGAATCAAACATTTAAGGTCGTTCTTAGGTGTATAGCAAGTCTTAAGACCAGCCTATGCTAATGAGATCCTGCTTGAGAGATCATCATACTGTGCTTTCTTCACCAGTAAAACTGCAGCCACTCAGCTGTATGCTATTCTAAAAACCTGTGGAAGAATATTGTTCTTTTAAAGAAAACAGGCTGGAAATGGTCGCACAAGCCTTTAATCCCAGCACTCAGGAGGCAGAGGCAGGTGTGCATCTCTGTGGGCTCTAGGCTGGCCTGTTCTGTAGAGTGAGTTTCAGGACAACCAGCGCTACACAGAACCCTGTCTCAAACAAAAAACGAAAGCAAAAGGTAAAAAAGAAGGAAAGAATGAAAGAGAAAGAACAGAACATATAGATAATTTATGAGGCTTCATTAATTGATTTCAGTTATAATAAAATTCAAAAAATGACAGATTACTGTTTTAAATTACATAGACTATATATTAAATATTTTTGGGTTTATTTTTAATTGTGTGAGTGGTGCTGGGGATTAGACTCAGCCTGGTGAGCTGCTCTTTTCTGAGTTGCAGCCCAGCTTTTCGCTCTTTTCTGGACTGGTGTTCATAGTTCTTTAGCTTGGTCTTGTTACTTCACAGTAGTCTTAAAGCGTAGAGAAGTAAGCAGAGGGCTGTAGAAGTTTCTGATTTCTTGACTCTTCATACAGTAGCTGACATTTAATTGTTGTTTCTGGCATCTTTTCATACAATTTACATTGAAATACCGTTTCCAGATGAGACATTATGTATGTCGACCCCACATGCACTAATGGTTCTTTACTGTTGACTTATTGCTAGGCCTGTTTCATTCTAACATCTTAGCGTTTTTGTTAGACTACACGTTGAAATGCATCACTCAGTCTGTGCTTGAGCTCATTTTATTTTTTGTTTACTTGATTTAACTTCTTGTTTTACTAACCTCAATGTTTTCAGTTTAATATTGGCTGCATGCTGGTTATATTTATATGCTATATATATTAAAGCCAATCAAGCCTAGCCTGGATTTGGTGGTTGTCTCCATTTCTCGTGCTGGGGTTACACTTACAGCTTACTTTATGTCATGAAAGCCTGACACATAAACAAAGTAACTAAACACAATGCAGATTTTCTTTTCTTTAAAAAAACGATCTTAAAATGGTGCTGTCTAGGTGGTGGATACGATTGTATAAATACCTTGATTTTATGTTTTTTAATGTTAGTTTTAAAATTTTATAAGTGGATTCTCCCCCTTTTTCTCCCCTCCCCCTTCTTGCTTTAAAGTGTTCTGTACAGAAGTTGCCCAGCACACTATCAGAAAGAACCCTTTCCCCATGTGTCCTTCCCATATAAAATACTAGCCAGCATTTCTTTTTACATTAATGTCCCTTTTACTGGGCACATTTATCCTTTTATTAGCACCTTTTTTGCATGCATATATGTAGATTTTTCTCTTGTTCATCACCTATTTTAATGTCACTAGGAAGGGAAGAATATATTATTGGAATATTTTTGGTTTGTCTCTCTGTTCTGTCTGTCAGGATAATATTGGACACCGCTTACTCCAGAAACATGGGTGGAAGCTGGGCCAGGGATTGGGAAAATCTCTTCAGGGTAAGTTTTTTAAATTTACCAAAATGATGATGACGACGATGATAATAATACAAAGAGTAAGAAAATGTTTATGAAACAAATCTTGTATCTAGATGTATTTGTTATCTTTTTAAACAAGTATTTGGTTTTCTCCCATCTTCTCCCCTGCTAGAATAGCCTGTTTTTTCTTCAGCCTTATCTTAAATCATTGTATAGCCTCCATATTTGCCAATAATTGGTGAGAATAAGTTGCTGTGTCATTAAAACTTGTAGGGCCATACATACTATGGTGACCCAACCTATTTGAATTTTGCATGTCCAGTGGTGGACAACAAGGAGTGTATGTTAGGTTCTCTTTATGCTTTTCAGGGATATTTATGTGGTTATTGTATCATAAAGAGAATCATTAAACAGCCAAGTTTAACTTTTGACCCTCTAAGTTCTCTCTAAAGCCAGTGATTTTCCTGTGGCTCTTTTGCTTTGTGAACAGAGTGGGAGTGGTGATAGAGAGGAAAGTTAACTTGTATAAAATGTGAACTGAAAGAAGAAATTTTCTAGGACTGTCCAAACAGAGGCCATTTCTCAGATTTAGATCTGGTTCTGGAAAACGTATGGTTTAAAGTTTCTATTACACTTTTCCTTTTAACTATATTAGTCATTTGGGTAAAATCTAAAATACTAACATGTCTGCTTCTACGCTTTTGCTAGTTGGAAAGCAACCAACTTTGTTTATTATTTTAGTTCTTTCTGATTGGAAAGCTATTGATAATTGCAGATATAACATGTTTGCCAACTCAGAAATGAGGGGAAACTTCATCTGATCACCTCCCTTAAAAAAGGGAGGTTTGAAGGTAATTGTGCCAGTAGGCCTTTGAAGTTTGTAAATGGCTCGTCACATGAAAGATGAGGTCTAATCAGTGTGTTCAGGTGAGCAAGAGAACGGAATGCTACAGAGTCTTTGCATGTAGAGGTGACAGTGGTGGACCACAAGGAACAGATGGTAGCTTTTCTTTATGCTCTATTTGTAAAGCTTGCTCTTGCCAGGTAGATGTGCTAATGCATACTTGTAATTCCAGCACTTGGGAGGTTGAAGGCAGGAATTTGAGGTCAGCCTGGGCTACCTAGAGACCCTGTCTCAAAAAAATTAAACCAAGCCAGGTGGTGATGGTGGCTGCTCGTGCTTTTAATCCCACCATTTGGGAGGCAGAGTTGGGCAGATCTGAGTTCAAAAGCAGTCTGGTCTATAGAGCAAGTTCCAGGATACCCATAGCTCTACAGAGAAAACCTGTCTTGAAAAACAAACAAAAACCAAAACAACAAAAACTGAACCAAAACACTAGCAAACTACTTTTGGTTTGTTTGTGATATAAACTGGAGGCTTCATGCATGTGTTCTAACAATGCATGGAGCATACATTCTGCCAATGAACTACATTCCTATCCCTGCTTTTAAAATTCTTTTTTTTTTTTTTAATTTTTTTTTTTTAAAGATTTTATTTATACGAGTATACTGTAGCTGTATTCAGACAGAGCAGAAGAGGGCATCAGATCCCATTATAGACGATTGTGAGCCACCATGTGGTTACTGGAAATTGAACTCAGGATCCCTGGAAGAATAGCAGTGCTCTTAACCACTGAGGCATCTCTCCAGCCCCCTTTTTAATTTTTTTTAAATATTTACTTACTTATTATTATATATAAGTACACTGTAGATATCTTCAGATACTCCAGTAGAGGGCATCAGATCCCATGACAGATGGTTGTGAGCCACCGTGTGGTTGCTGGGAATTAAACTTAGGACCTCTGGAAGAGAAGTCAGTGCTCTTAACTGCTGAGCCATCTCTCCAGCGCCCCCCCCTTTAATTTTTATTCTATCTTAATATGGTTTGATTTGGTTTGTGTTTTGTTTTTTTGTTTGTTTGTTTGTTTGTTTTGAGGCATAATTTCTCTGTGTAGCCCTGGCTGTCCTGGAATTCATTCTGTAGACCAGGCTGGCCCTGAACTTTAGAGATTCCCTAACTCTGTCTCTCTAGTGCTAGTATTAAAGGCTTGCGCCACCATCCTGGCTTGTAAAGTTCTTACAAAAACCAAATGTAAAAGTAACTTTTTTTCTATTGTTATAATTGTTGTCTGGGAGGTTTACTGCCTCTATCTGCTAACCTAGGACTACTTAGTCCTGAAAGCTTCTAGCCTCCATACTGTATAATCTAGGCCTAGAATATTTTCAGCCTCTGCGACTTGCTGCTCAATAAGCTCACCCTTTCTAGTTATTTCTGAACTCTGGGTGGCTGGTTCAACTTGTTGTGGCTCAAACTCCTCTCCCAGTTGATTTATTCAATTTGGCTTTTCTCTTGGCCTCTGAATTGCTCCACTTAGTCTCAAACTAACTCTAGTAAACTTTTCTAGTCTTCCGGCTCCTTCTCATTCTGTTGCTCATTCTGTCTTTACCTGTGTCTAGCTTGTTCTAGTTTGTCTGATGTGAAGGGGTGGGGAGAACAAGGTTATTTGAAGTTTAATTTTGCTTTGGTATATTTTTTGAGACAGGCTCTTGTAACATAGCCCTTGCTGGTCTGAAACTTGATGTAGACCTGACTAGTCTTGATCTTGTACCTATCTATCATCCTGCCTCTTGAATACTAAGATTACAGCTTTTATTTTTTATTTGTTTTTCTTCTTTTTGGGTTGGGAGTAAGGCTGGAACAGGACCTCCTTTTAGCACAGGCTGGCCTTGAACTCCCTGTTTAACTCTTGAGGTTGGCCCTGAACTGTGATCCTGCAGCCTTAGCCTGTTAAGTGTTAGAATTACATATTTTTGCCATTGTGCCCTACCTATTTTCTAGTCTAATTGTGATAAAATATACAACTAATTGTTCTATCACTCTCTTGCTTTGTTTTTTGTTTGTTCTCTTTTTTAAAAAGATTTATTTACTTTATGTACGTGAGCACACTGTAGCTGTCTTCAGACACACTAGAAGAAGGTGTCAGTTCCCATTATGGATGATTGTGAGCTACCATGTCATTGCTGGGAATTGAACTCTGGACCTCTGGAAGAGCAAGTCAGTGCTCTTAACCGCCGAGCTATTTCTCCAGCCCTTGTTTTGTTCTTCTGAAACAGGGTATCACTTATGTAGTCCAGACTGACTCTGGACTCTGTTTTATGATGGCTGGGATGGTGTCACTTGGCTGTTTAAAGAGTGTAGTTTCATAATGATAAATATATTTACGTTGTTGATCTTTTAAAAATAGTAGTCAAAAATCTTTTAAAAATTAACGATCAAGTTAATTTTGTAAATAGCATCTATTTATTTATTTATTTATTTATTTATCTATTTACTTATTTTATGTGTATGAGTACACTGTAGCTGTACAGATGGCCGTGATCCATCATGTGTGTGGCTTCTGGGAATTGGACTCAGGACCTCTACCGGCCTCGCTCGCTCATTACGGGTGGTTGTGAGCCACCATGTGGTTGCTGGGATCCGAACTCAGGACCTTCGGAAGAACAGTCAGTGCTCTTACCCGCTGAGCCATCTCCCCAGCCCAAATAGCTTTATTTCTTAGTATCAGATTCAACATTGTGCAAGTATTATGCCAGATTTTGTCATGTAACTTTCTCTAGTTGGCAGAATTTGACTTAGAATAGATCATAGTAATGGCATATTTAAATCACTTGTAGCAAATTCTTTTTCACTGTTCTAAGTCTTTGCTATAAGTAATTACAAGAAGAAAGCCCTGTTACTTTAATGAAAATGAAAATACTCTTGGTGTCCATATACTTTCAGTCTTTCTTATTCTAGACTCACACATTTTTGTGAATTCTATACATTTATTTATTTATTTATTTATTTATTTATTTATTTATGTATTTATTTGGTTTTTCGAGTCAGGGTTTCTTTTTGTAGCTCTGGCTGGCCTTGAACTAAGAAATCCGTCTGCCTCTGCCTCCCAGGTGCTGGGCCAAACAGCATGTACTACAACTGCCTGGCATCAACTTTCTCATTTGAATTTACAACTCTTAACATTATTGAACTTGTAACCATTTACTAAAATTTAAACCTGGTCTCATCAAGGTTTTTGTTTTGTTGGGTTGTTTGTTTGTTTGTTTTTGTCAGGAATTGGAATATTATTTCAGCCCATGCAAGACTTTTAAAGGCAGCAGGCCATACTTCTTGGGGCTTCCCTGTTGATAGTTGGCACTGGCAAGGTTGAGGAGAGAGTGTGTTGATTTTTTGTTGTTGTTGTTGTTTTTTCGAGACAGGGTTTCCTGGCTCTCCTGGAACTCACTCTGTAGACCAGGCTGGCCTCGAACTCAGAAATCCTCCTTTCTCTGCCTCCCAAGTGCTTAAAGTGATCAAAGGCGTGTGCCACCACTGCCGGCTAGAATAAACTTCTTTATATTGGGCTATACTTTGTAATCTGGATTTGGTTTTCTTTTTGAATTTTATTATTTGATTTTTCCCTTTTGTTAATTGTAATGTTTTAAATGCTTTTTTAAAACCCTTATTATATATACTAATTGTTACTGTTAAAAATAAAAGATCTGCAGAAAAGTTATCTGCCCTCTGAAGGAGAGAACCCAGCTTGTGAGAAACATTTTGAACTACTATATATTACAGAAGCAGAGGATATAATTAATTCAGAGCAAAACAAGGATGACATACAGTTGTATTTTGTGATCTTAGACTGGATGCATTTCTAAAAAAAAATTATAATATTTTTGCAGCTTTGAAATGGAAACCTTATTTTGCTGTAAAATCTTTCTTAGTAGGTTTAGCTCAGAAGGCTTACCTAACCCTCCCTTGCTACATTGTCTAAGCTGTTTGTTGGTTTGGCTGTTTTGTTTTAATGGCTGTCTTAGTCAGGGTTTTACTTACTGACACCATGACCAAGGCAACTCTTATAAGGACAACTTTTAGTTGGGTCTGGCTTGCAGGTTCAGAGGTTCAGTCCATTATCATCAAGGTGGGAGCATGGCGGCATCCAGGCAGGCCTGGTGCAGGAGGAGCTGAGAGTTCTTCATCTTTATCTGAAGGCTGCTAGCAGAATGCTGGCCTCTAGGCAGCTAGGATATGGGTCTTATAGCCCAGAACCCACACACCTACTCCAACAGCCACAACTTCTAATCATGCCACAGCTTGAGCTGAGCATATACAAAGCATCTTAGTGGCAAACTAAAAGTTGCGGTCTTGGGAAAAATGATTGGGGCTTGATACTGTTCAGACTTCTTCCTTTTTGGAAAGGTGAACTGGCAGAGTGAGACAGCTAACATATTACTGAGATACTAGCTAACTTGGCTGTGCATGGTGGCCCATGCCTACAATCTCAGATTTCGGGAATCTGTAGCAGGTGAGTTCAAAATGAAACCCTATCTCAAAAAGACATTGTTTTTGCTTTTTAAGCTTATTTCTTAGAGGACCCCCCCCACCCTCCCTAAATCTTGCTCCTTTAACTATTTGAGACCTTTGAAGGTTTTTTGTTTGTTTGTTTGTTTGTTTATTTAGGCCAGGGTCCATACCATGCCTTATATTTTTGTGACTTTTTTGTTTTTGTTATTTTTTATTTTATTATTTTATGTATTGGGTATTTTGCCTGCATATATGTCTGTGTACCACAGGCATGCATGGTGCTCACAGAGGCCCAAGGAAGGCATTGGATCCTGTAAGACTGTAGTTACAGATGGTTGGGAGCCATACTGTAGGGCAGGGAATTGAACCTGTGCCTTCTAGGAGAGCAGCCAATGCTCTTAATCCCTCCAATGCTGGGGATCTCTTCAGTCCTGTCCCCGTCCCCGTCCCCTCTCCTCCCCCTCCCCATCCCCCCCCACCCCTGCTGCCTTTTAATGTATATGAGTACATTGTAGCTGTCTTCAGACACACCAGAAGAGGGCATCGAATCCCATTACAGATGATTGTGAGCCACCATGTGATTCCTGGAAATTGAATGCAGGACTTCGAACTCAGGACCTCTTGAAGAGTCAGTGCTCTTAACCACTGAGCCATCTCTCCAGCTCCCAGCCCCTTCTTTTATAAAGCTTTGTTTTTATTTATGTATGTGCCTGTGTGATGGCTTGGTGGTACATATATGAGTGAACATGTAAAAGTCAGAGGACAACTTTCATGGCTTTCACCATGTAGGTTTAAAAAGGCTTGGTGACAAGTGCCTTTACCCATTGAGCCGTATCATGGGTCCTTTGAAGGGTTTCTTTACTAACTCATATCAGTCTTGGTTCAACCAGCCAAGTTGTATGTTGGGACTGCAGGAGGGCCATTTCTTGAACAAAATTAAGAATGTGATCGTCCTGAATATTCCTTTGGTCTTCTTCTTTTTTTTTTTAAATTAATCTTTATTGCCAACAGCAACCAATCGGGGGAAAGCCTTTTTCTTTCCTTCTTAGTTTCTTTCTTTCTTTTTCTTTTTTATATATGTGAGTACATTGTCCCTGTCTTCAGACACACCAGAAGAGGGCATTGGATCCCCTTACAGATGGTTGTGAGCCACCATGTGGTTGGTGAGAATTGAACTCCTGACTTCTGGAAGAAGGGTTAATGCTTTTAACCACTGAGCCATTTCTCCAGGCTTGGTCTTCTTGAGAATAAGGATTTTTAGTTACTTTTGTGTAGAAGTGCTTCATTTGAGTTGGGAGCAGTGTTGTATTGTGTTTGGTTTGGTGGTTGCATCTTGCTCTGTAGCTCAGGATGCTTTATACCTGTCAGTCCTTCTGCCATTGCCTCTAGAGTGCCGGGGCCATAGGTAAATATTTTAAATCTTTAAATGGGTGCATTTATTGGTTTATAGTGTATGTGTGGGTGCATATGCAAATGAAAGTCGGAGGATAACTTGTGGGAGTTGGTTTTCTCTTCCATGTGTGTCATTGGGATCACACTTATCAGAGGCCTTGATGCCTTTACCCGCTAGGTCATTTTGCTAGACTTATACATTCATCAATTTTCTTTCTTTTTTTAATTAATTAGTGTGTATATGCATGTGTTATGCACACAGTGTACCCAGGTTCATTGTGCCATGGCATGAATGTGGAGGTTAGAGCTTGTCATTTGCTTCTTCCTTTTTAAGTCAGAGTCCCCCTCCCTCTCACCCCCACACCCCCACATTCTCTTCCTCCAGATGTGCCATGTACTCTAAACTAGCCAGCCCAAGAGTTTCTGTGTTATTCTCCTTTCTCCACCTCTCATCTTGAAGTAGGAATGGTATAGGGTTACCAGTAGCCACCATTGTACCTGGCTTTTTATGTGGGTCCTGGGGCTTAAACTCAGGTTGTCAGGAATACACAGATAGTGTTTTTACCCAGTGAGCCATCTTCCCAACCCTCATTGTTTTCATTCCCTCATTCCCTCCCTTCCTCCTCCCCTCACTCCCTTCTTTCCTTCCTTCTTCCCTCCTTCCCTCCCTTCCTCTATTCTTTCTTTCCTTTCTTCCTGGGATCATACGTGTGCATCAATGTGTGTTTGTTTTAAGATGAGGTTTCACCATGTAGCCTGTTTTGGCCGCCAACTTTCAGTGATTCTCCTGCTGTCGTCTTTCTAGTGCTGGCATTATGAGTACCGGGCCAAGTTAAGTATGGTCATTTTATAAATTGAAACAGTTTTAGAAAAGTCCCACAGCTACTGAGTATCTGCCATTTAAGTATAAACATGACCTTAAATATACTTTATGCCCCTTTTCCTTTCAGAGAAAGCTGATACTGAAAATAGGAATGGATTGGGGGAGGTCAGGAAACATAGCTCCTCTGAATCACGAAGCAAGGTATGGATTGTCAGGAAGGCTTGTGCCTAGTATGGCGGTTCCCTCTGACCCAAGCTTCTGGAAGATAAAGAGTCAAGATTCCTGGTATGAGTCCTGTAGTTTGAGACCAACTTCTTTCTGTAGCTTACTTTACACAGAGCTTATGTAGTTTAGGAATCACTGATTCTTCTTCCTGGTGGATAAGTAGGTCTTAGTACATTTATCAAAGATGAGCCTATTCTTAGTAATCTCTGGGTTAGATTTAGTATTATATAAAAGTATAAATTTATCATATAAAATTAGTATTATATAAAATCATATAATGTATTATTAAAAACGTATATAAATAAAAACATACTTAGTATTATATAAAACTAGTATTATATAATAATAGTATCATATAAAAGTATAGATTTAGTATTATATGAAGTATAAATTACTTTTATAGTGGTTTATTTAACTATTTTATGTGTATGAGGGTTTTACCTTCATGTGTGTCTCTGTATGTCACGTTTGTGCTGGGCTTGAGGGAGTGGAGAGCTTCCATGTGAGCGCTGTGAATTGAACCCCAGTCCTTTGCAACAGCAAATGCTCTTAACCACTGAGCTAACTCTCCAGCCAGCCTTTAGGATTTTTTAAAGCAAGATTCTACTGTATAACCCAGCTGGCATTGGACTTGTGAAGCAAGTGCTAAGATTATAGATGAACACCAACATAACCGGTGTCCTTATTCTTCCTAGTAGAATTTAGTTGCTATAGATAAACCCAGATAGTAAGTAATTAAAATTCATCCTCAGTAAGATGTTTAATTTTTTAAAAAAAATTTTTTCTTTAGAGTCAAGAAAAATGGCTCTGTGGTTAAGAGCATTTGTTGCTCTTGTGTATGACCTGGTTCACTTTCCAGCATCCACATAGTGGTTCCAACCCATCAGTAACTCCACTTTCAGGAGATCTAAAGCCATTAACCTTCAAGTACCAGGTTCACATGTGCACATGCAGAGCACTCACATAAAATAAAATTTAAATTTAAAAGATGTATTTATGTTTATGTGTGTATTTCTTTGAGACTATATGCCACATGACAGGGGGCTCCCTATAGAGGCCAGAAGAGGGTGTTGGATCCCTTAGAGCTGGAAATACAGTTGTAAGCTTCCCAAAGTAAGTGCTGGATTCTGAGCTTCAGTCCTTTTGAAGAGTAGTATGCATTTTTAACCACTCAACCATCTTTCCAGCCCCAAGAGGTCTGATTTTTAGAGCTAAAATGACGGTGATGGGGGCTAGAGCTGTAGCTCCACAGTTTAGAGCATTTGTTGCTCATGCAGAGGACCAGGGTTCAGTTCCCAGCACCCACATGATCATCTGTAAACTCTAGATCTAGGGGATCCAACACTGTAGACACCAGCCATGTACATAGTGCACATATATTCAGGCAAAACACTGATGCATATAAAAGTCTTAAAACTACATACATTTAAAATAGAAAGGGTGGGCCTAGTGACTCATACCTTTAATCCCAACACTTGGGGGATAGACGCAGGTGTATCACTGTGAGTTCGAGGTCAGCCTGATCTACACAGTGTGTTCCAAGACCTCCGGAGCTAGGTAGTGAGAACTTATCTCAAGAAGCAAAAACAAAAAACAATACAAGAAAGAAAGGGATTGGAAAACGGTAGGCAGAGGGAAACTGTAAACAGTAGACAAAAAGTACAGAATGGAAAAATCACTTGGTTTTCATTATTGGGGTTGTCTGTTGTTTTTCGATATAGAGTTTCTCTGTGTAGTCCTGGCTGTGCTAGGATTAAAAGTGTACGACCACTGCCTGGTTCATTAGGGATTATATTTAAAGAGTTTATCAAGGGGCTAGAGTGATGGCTTAGCAGTTAAGAGCCTATGTATACTGCTCTTGGCAGAAAACTCAAGTTTGGTTCCCAGAACTCCTCTATCAGGTGGCTCAAACTGTTTGTAATTCTAGTTCCATGGGTTTCAGACACTGCTGCCCTCAAGTGCATGTACCCATACACAGAAATACATGCACGTATACATAATGAAAAGCAGTAAAGATTAAAATGTAAAGGATATATGAAGAGACAATAATTATATATAGTAAGTTCATAGTGTAAGAATAATTTCAAATTAAAATTGAAAGTAGAAAGCAATTTTTGTTTTTATCATTCTACTCACTATATTTTTTAGTTATAAAGAAAAGAAGGTGGAGCTGGGAAGATAGCTCAGTCAGTAAAGTGTTGTACAAGTGTGAAGATCTAAGTTTAATCCCTAGAGCCCATGAGAAAAGCCAGTTACAGTGGTGTTTACTTGTGATCCCAGTTGGAGAGCCAGAAACTGGCAGCAGCCTACAGGTCAAAGAGAGACCCCTTTTTTGTTTGTTTGTGAAGCAGGGTCTCCTCTAAGTCACAGTGGCCTTGAGCCTGCTGTAGCATAGATGAAGACCTTAAATCCCTGCTCCTCAGGCCTCTCCCTCCAGATGGCAAAATCACAGGCGTACACTACCACTACTCTGCCTAGCCTAATGCAGAACCACCTTTCTATTTGTTTGTTTGTTTGTTTGCTTGTTTTTAAAGGTAGGTCTCACTATGCAGGCCTGACTGTTTTAAGAATTATTCTATGGAGACCAGACTGGCCTCAAACCAAAAGAGATCCATCCACCTTTGCCTCTCAAGGGCTGGGAGTAAAGATGTGTGCCACAATGCTCAACATATATGAACCATCTAGAGATCATTTTTATTATTGATTTAATTTTTTAAATCTTTGAGGATGATAATGGTAATGTTATGTGTGTGCTTTGTGTATGGAGGTCAAAGGCAATTTGCCTTTGCATTTGCTAGGCTAGCTAACCTGCAAGTGTTACAGTATTCTCTTCTCTCTGAAATAAAATTCCCATTTTTCAGACCAGGAAATTGACTCTTATTTTCTGAGATAAGTTTCTTCTGTGGCTCTGAACTTCTGCCTCCAGTTCTTGGGTGTCTGTTTCATAGACATACACCACCGTACTTGACAGGAAGTTTCAATTTTAAATAGCAATTTGTCCAAGATCCTATAGCAAATAAGTAGTAGAATCATGCTAAAACTTGTGCATTTTTTTCTATTTTTGTTGTTGTTGTTTTGGTTTGGTTTTGATTTTTCAGACAGGGTTTCTCTGTTGTAGCCTTGGCTGTCCTGGAACTCACTCTGTAGACCAGGCTAGCCTTGAACTCAGAAGTCTGCCTACCTCTGTCTCCAAGTGCTGGGATTAAAGGCATGCACCACCACTGCCTGGCATTTTTTTCTATTAATAGAATCCTCATGAGTAGGTTATTTCTGTATTTATGGATTTACTTAGTGATTCTAGGTATTAAACCCATGACTTTGTTAATGCTGGTCAAGTGCTTTACTGCTGAGCTCTTTCTGTATAAAAAAATCAGTGCCTTTAAGTTCTTCAGGAAGCTAAACTAGGTAGTAGAAACCTTTCACAGTTTTTTATGGATTTTTTCTTTTGTTTTTGTTATTGTTCTGTTTTTTGAGATAGAGATTCTCTGTGTAGCCCTGGCTATCTTGGACTTGCTCCGTAGACCAGGTTGGCCCCAAGCTCACAGAGGCCTGTCTCTGCCTCCTGAGTGCTGGTATTAAAGTTGTATGCCGTCATGCCTGGCATTTTTGTTTGTTTGTTGAAAGATTTTCTGATCTCTCAAAAGAAAATACTAAAACTTTGATCCCTTATAATTTTCTCCTTTTTATTTTTGCACTGTGCACACAAGATGTGTCAGTAGGTAAATGTGCTTGGTGCCCCATTCAACAAGCTGAGCTTGGTACCCAAGGCTCACATAGCAAAAGGAGAGAACTGGCTTCTACCAGTTGTCCTCTGACCTCTAGTCACACATGCACACCATGATATCCACCACCACGACCACTACCACCAATCAATCAATCAATTAATCAATCAATCAATCCGTGAGTGAGTGAATGAATGAATGAATGTGTAAAAATGCCAGTTTTTCCTCTCGGATTACTTAATTCCCAGAAATAGCAACTCTGAGACTATTTATTTATTAATAAATGCCTAGGCCAAAAGGTTTAGCTTGTTCTCTGATTTGTTCTTAACCTATTAATCCTTTTATTCTAACCTGAGTTCAGCTGTGTGCTGATTTACATACGTCTCCTTAGCATTCTGGGGTGAATCTCTCTAGCTAGTTCCCCAAATCTCTCTATCTGTGACATATAATCCCACCTCCTATTTTCCACCTCAGCTCATTGGCCATAAGCTTTTTTATTGACAGATGATGCTTCCAAGAGATTCTCTCTATATATGTATAAATTGGACGAGAAAGGGGGGTGGGTGAGTTAGGAGTTGAACAGGTGAGGGTGTCCTGTAATCCCAGCACTCCAGAGGCTGGGGCAGGAGGTTTATAAGCAGGCTGACCTGAGCTATATAACATAACTGGGGATTAGGAGAATAAACATGTAAACCCATACCTACGTATGACTTAAAGGGAAACAGATATAACAAGTACAATATGAGAATTATAATGGTGATACTAGAAAATTGAACAATTTAACTTAGAATATTTTTATTTAACAATTTAGCAAGCCAGAAATGTTACCATTAAGAGAATATTGAAGCAAACAACTATTTCACATCTGACCAAATATATTTGTTAGTAGATGTATGAAACACGAATATCTATGGGTTGTTGGTATCTCTTCCATGAGAAACAGTGGTTATTAATTTCATTTAAAATTTTTTTTATTTTATTTTTAACTTATTCGCTTTACATCCCACTCACTTCCCCCTCCCAGTCACTCCCTCCCACAATCCTTCCCCATCCGTCTTCCCTTCTCTTCTGAGTGGGCGGGGGCTCCCTTGGGTATCCCTCCACCCTAGCTCTTCAAGTCTGGGAAGATAGGTGTTTCCTCACCGAGGCCAGACAAGGCAGCCCAGCTAGAAGAGCATACAGGCAACAATTTTTGGGATAGCCTCTGCTCCAGCTGTTCAGGCCCCACATGAAGACCCAGCTGCACATCTGCTATATATGTGTGGGGAAACCTAGGTCCAGCCCATGTTTATTTATAATTTTTTATTACATTTATCTGTATATGGTATGTGTGTGTCGGTCAAAGAATAAATCGAGGGGGTTGTTTCTCTCCTATCATGGGGTTTTCAATACTGAACTCGGATCATGGCTTGGTGGTAAGTAAGCACCTTTTCCTGCTTACCCACTCCCATCCTGTCCACCTAGACAGTCTCATGTGGCCAAGGCTTCCTTGAGTCATACTCACTATGTAGCTGAAGATTCCTTTGAACTTCTGATCCTTTTGCCTCTGCCACTCAAGTTGACATTACATTTATTACAGATTATGTAGTGTTGGGATCAATGCCAGGACTTTGTGTGTGTTAGCAAACACTACCAACTGAACCATACCACCATAATTGGGAATAATATAAGACTCTCAAGTAAAAAGTATATTTTATTTAGAAGCTGTGTTATAAAGAAAAGAAAGAAGCTGAAGGCAACTTGGGAAACTCAGGAGAATAAAAAGCTCAAAACCAGCCTGAGTCACATCACAAACCTGCTTCCACCATCAAAGAACAAAAGATTACCACCAACATAAATAGCAGGGCATATTATTTACAAAAGAAAACGTTTAATATCTTCTAAGCACATTCCCCCATCCCCATCTCTTGCCAAGGTATGGATAGTGTCACTATATACCCTAGGATAGCCCCAATCAAAATCATCCTGCTCAGCTGGGTGGTGGTGGCGCACGCCTTTAATCCCAGCATTTGGGAGGCAGAGGCAGGCAGATTTCTGAGTTTGAGGCCAGCCTGGTCTACACAGTGAGTTCCAGGGCAGCCAGGACTACACAGAGAAACCCTGTCTCAGGGGGGAAAAAAAAAAAAAGAACAAAATCCTCTAGCCCTAGCCTCTAGAGTGTTGGGATTGTGACTATATGCCAGCATGCCCTGCAAATCTGATTTTGTCTTTTGTTGTTGTTTTTCCTTTGAGGCTCTCTGAAACCCTGCCTGTCTGAAACTCATTATGTAGACCAGGCTGGCCTTAAACTTGAAGATGCCTGCCTGCCTCTACCTCTGCCTCCGAATATTACCTAATTTTTTTTTTTTTATTTCCTCCTTACCCCAACACAGACTCTTACTGTGTAGAACTGACTGGCCTGGACTCAGAGAGATCATCTTCAGTCTCCTGAGTGCGGGGTTAAAGGCCTGTCTATGCCTTTCCATGAGTGGTGTGTGTGTGGTCACAGGACAAGTTTGTGGAGTTCGTTTTCACAAGCTCCCTTTCCATGGGTTCCAAGGATTGAACTCGTGTGTAGTTCAGCTTCACAGAAAGAGCTTTCCTCTGCTGAGCTGATTGTCAGCTGCAGACATGTCGCTTTAGATCATAGCACTCCATTCTGGTTCCTAAAGTCTCCTTTTCATTTCATGATCAAAACCACATTTGGTCCATTTCTTACAAGTCCCCACAGTCTTTACCAGTCTCACCACAGAACCCAGGTTACAAAAAAATGGATGTGGCTCCTTTGTAATTCCGGTGTAGGGGAAGCAGAGACATACAGATCCTTTGGACTGGCTAGCTAGCCTAGGCTACATGCTAAGCTCCATGAGAGAGCTTTACTCAAAAAACAAGCCGAAAGCACCTAAGGAACAATACTGGAGGTTGTCCTGTGGCCTTCTTAAACACATGCACCTGGACACAGCATAAGCACCGTTGCACTTGCACAGAGTAGGGGGAGGGGGTTTGAATCCTTGTGATGACTGTTTTAGCATTCAGCCTTCTGTATAGTGATTTATAAAACTTGCTTTATTTGTTACCTCTTTTGATCTGTATGACAGTCTTGAAAATAGAGGTAATAGTCATCTACTTATATTGTTGTAAAAACAGTTGTAAAACACATTGTTTGGTGATTGTCTTCTCTTAAAGAAATGGAATTTTATAGCACAACCTTTTAGGGGAACAACCCTAAAAATCTGTAATTAATGAATTCATGAAAGTGTGTGCGCTGGCACGGGCAGCTGTGAAAAGTACAAAGAAAGTGGTTTACATGAGGTCTTGGGGGGGGGGGTTAAAGAAATCCTACAATAGTAAGAACTTCTCATTGTAGTTACAGAACACGTAACAGCCAGTGGTAGGAGATGCAACTGCAAGAAGCCGTTTGCTTGTCGAAGATTTTTGTTAAAATACTACTATTCTCAGCTATGTAGCTCCCCAAATATTTTCTACCATTTGGACTTTAGAATTGAAGTGAAACATACAGACTGTTATTAAGTCTTCCTAATTCCTTTATTTTGGATGAGCTAATTATGTCACTCAGTGAATGAAGCAATGACCGAACTGTACATAGTCACTTTATAAGCACACTCTTTGTTGTAGTTGTGATGGTCATTGCTTTTGTTTTTTGAGACTAGGTCTCCCTCTCCCTCTCCAGAACTCTGCCTAGCTTAGAACTCACTATGTATTTAGCCTCTGCAAGCCTGGGATTTGCTGTAGTTCTCACCCTGAGCCTCCCAGGTGCTGGTAATTCCTGATGTGAGTCACCATGCCTGGGTTTTTTGGAGTTCTTTGATTAAAAGATATCCACATACGGGTGGCTGGGGAGATGAATCAGACAGTGCTTGTGTTGCAAGCTTGTAGATCTAAATTTTGGGTTCCTAGTCCATGTCTATAAACATGGAGATAGTAGAGACAGGAGAATCTCTCAGGCTTGCTGACCTGATACCCAGTCTGAAACCTCTAGATTCATTGAGAGAACTTGTCTCAAAAAATAAGGTGAAAAGACAAAGATACCTGGGGTTGGATGCTAGTGTCTGTATGCCAGTGTCCACACATGCATGGTACAGACACACACACACACACACACAATAAAAATAAAGGAAAATATAGATCATTAGACTTGAGGTAGCTTAGTGACAGCATTTGAGAGTTCAAGGATTCTATTCTCACCACTACCAAAACAAAACAATAAATAGATATATAAACAAATTCCAGTTTCTTAGCAAAACATCATTTACCTTTATTTAGAAAATAAGGTTCTGTGGCTGGTACACTCACTCAGCAGGTTAAGTCTGAAGTGGAGTAGATTCTCTCCTTCCTTCATGTGGATCCCAGGACTCGAGTTGTCAGCTGGTAGAGCAGGTGCCTTACCCATTGAGCCAGTTTATTGGCCACAGGTCATTTTCTTAAAGTTGGGTACAGTGAAACACATAACAAAAATGTTCTCAACAATTTAGTAGAAATTAAATAAAAATTTTCCACACTTTGAAAATAAAGAACTGGATTTAGCTCATTTTAAAAAGAAGTTGGCTCTTCAAGAGAATACATACTTTTGCTACTAATGCTAGCTTTTAAAAAAGAAATTGATCATAGGGCTGGAGAGATGGTTCAGTGGTTAAGAGCTCTGACTGCTCTTCCAGGAGAACTGGGTTCAGTCCCCAGCATCTTCATGGTGAGGAGTTCACAGGTGTCAGTAACTTCAGGATAGGACACCTTTACACAGATTATACATGCTGATAAAACATCAGTGCACATAAAATAAAAATAAAAAAAGAAGAAGAAGGAAAAAAAATGCCGGGCGGTGGTGGTACATGCTTTTAATCCCAACACTTCGGAGGCAGAGGCAGGTGGATTTCTATGAGTTCAATGCCAGCCTGGTCTACAGAATTGAGCTCCAGGACAGCCAAGACTACCCAGAAAAATTGTCTTTAAAAACAAACAAATAATAAAGTATTTAAAAAGTTGATTGTTACGAATTGTTATTTCATTATTCTAAGTAGTATTCTTCATGATAGGATCAGTCACTCATTGGAAATAAATAAGGGTATTTTTAAAAATTCATGGTACAACCTCTTCCTGTTTATATTCTTTGGAGTCTGTCTCCCACTGTGATTTTGTTCCCTCGACCTGTGTATTTCCTTAATAGCATCATAATATAATTTAACAATGTAGTCTACTTAATGCAGGCAATAATTTCATCTTCAGGTTGGTTTATAATTTGGATATTTTCTGTGAATTAACTCTTGAGAAATTATATATGGTGGTTCTTTTGAGGCTTTTTTTTTCCTGGAGTTATTTTTCCTGGAGTTGGTTTATGTGCAGAAGGATAGATGTTGGTGAGTCTTCTTTAACAGGAATCAAAGATATGAGCTGAGCCACTCAGTGTTACTCATTGTTAACAGAACTCAAATCTTTAAACACTGAAGATCTAAAGTTGTTTTCTAGACGTCTAGATATTAGTTATTTTAAAGTGGTCTTGAAACCCTATCTCCTCTGGCTCCTTATATAGTTCTTTTAGTGGAAAAAAAAAACAATTAATAGATCGATGTCTGGTTGATTCCATCTAATTTTTACTGTGATTTATTTAAGGAGTCCCATCTTGGACCCTGAATAGTGATTTGCCAGAATAAATCTGTTAAATGAAAGATTGGAAGCTAGAATTAGTTTTCTCCCTTTAACAGACTGACATCCCAGCCCATCCCCCACCCCTGAGTTATTATTGAAGAGGAGATTGTTCCTGTTCTCAAGTAGCAGTACAAAAATCTCACACCCCATCTGACCAGTACAAAAACAGCTGCTGTAGCACAAAATGTCCTTCCTCCGTCCTCACTGAAATCGGGGGAGGGACAAAAGCCCAATTGGTACTTTACCCCTGTCCTGTCTGCCTGCTAGAAGGCCTGTTTCCTACCCTGATGGTTTCTGCCTAACAAACCGTGTTTCTTTTTTACAGCATTATGATCCTGGACTTGTTGTGGTGATGGTAAACTTAGCAGTGGTAATTTTTATTTTCAGACTGAATTACTCCTTTTGTCATCAGTGCACCAATATGTTAGGCTTACTCTCTCTGTTGTAGCCTCATCCTTCTGCTTGGTCTTTTCATTTTCCTTTCCTTATGCAACTTGTCTGATCCTTGTTCATTAAAGGGTAATGTTAAGAAGGGATATATATGTTCGAACTGCCAAAAAGAATCAGTTAAAATATTAAATTCTAATAGTCAAAACCTTGATTTCCCCACCCCCAGTGTAATGGGCACTAGCACTTGCTACTGCAATTTATAAATAAGTTAAACAAACTTTGACTGCCTTAGAAGGCAAAAGTACTAATGCAGAATTTATAAACAGGGGTTTACAGAGGTAAACAATTTGGTACAGAGGCACCAAAACTTTGTTGAATCTTTCAAAATAAATTCTGACCAATCAAAAAAGATTCTAAAATAAATTTCTTTGATGTTTCTTTTTAATTGTTTCATTGGACTATTTGCTTTTACCAGTAAATCCCTGACTGAGACGTTATGAAAGTGATATTGCACCTAGGAAGTCATTTTTATAACCTGTCTTTACCTTGGTCCTTTTGCTAGAGATTGCAGTCACTGCTGGCTTATTATACCATTGGGCAGAGGGGGACGAGCGCTGCGCTTGCGCTTGGTCTGACTGGAAGTCTTGGACATATCTACTAGAAGACTGTTCTAGAAGGGTTTGTTTTCCTGGCAAGCCATTTCATTATTTACTTTTTAAAAAAAGACTATGATAATAACTGCTCGTTTCCTACCTAGTTATTGTTTAAAAACAATAATGGGATCTCATTGATAAGCAGTTAAACTTCTGAGTGTCAATAATGGATGGAATATTGTTGACATGTAGTTAAATTTCCAGATTTGTTTTTTCTGTATGATTTAAAGACAAAAA
>NW_022196911.1:98598951-98617636 GCF_008632895.1 Mastomys coucha | reverse complement strand
AAAAAAAACCATTAATTCCATAAATATATAGTGACCAGACATAAGTGTTGCTGGTAATTTTCATTTTATACTTCAGGACTCAAACAAACCAATTTTTAAAAATTATTTTCTTTGATAATACCAAAGATTTAGCCTGATAAAACTCAAATTTCTTGCCCAAAGGTATAATATATATATATATATCTATATATATGTGTGTATGTGTATGTGTGTGTGTGTGTGTATGTGTGTATGTAACAAGAAAAACAAAAATGAAAAACAACTGTTTACACCAGTCTGAGTGGAATGATGAGGGAAGTAAACATTGTGTTTTTTCACTGAAGGTGAACGTTGGGTAAGGTAAGTCTTCTTCCATTACATCACAATGAACAGCGCGCGTTGTGATGTAAACAGCTGTGGTAGTAAAGTGCTTGTCTGCCCCATTTTGCTTTGTTTGCTGGTTATGAGTGGATTAAATATATATTTACTTTGTAAAATCTCCAGCGTAGATCAATTAGTTGAGAGTCAATTTTCTTGGCAACTAGTCCTTTTCACAGCTTACCACTGACCGTCCGCAGCCAGCTACAGAATGAAGCCAGTCTTGTCCTTAAGGGCAAGTAGCTCTCGTTTTTATTTAAAATTTTCCTTCAATTGGAAAGTGTCTTTTAAAAAACAAAAGTTAAAAATATACTGATTTATGATCTCTTCTGTTGTTTAAAATGCATTTCTCCCCTGCCCCCCATTCAAGCATTTAAGATAATCATCCTTAGTTTAAGGGATAGACAGGACAATTTCGGGAACAAAGCTATGATTGCATACAGGAGGATCTGGAGTTCAAGGTCATCCTCACCTACTTAAAGAGTTTGAGGCTAACCTGGACTACATGAGACCCTGTCTTAAAAAAACAGACAAACAAAGGAACTTGTAAAATTTTTAATTGTAAACTTCCCATTGATGTATCCCACTTACTTAGCTTTGCCATAGTAACCTGGGATTCTCTCCAGCTAGGCCAACCGAAGTGGGTTGTTGGGTTTAATCCAGGAAAGGAAGGATCGGATGGAAGCTGTGAGAATGGCTTTTGTTTGGTTCACTGTAGCTTTCTGGTCTCTGCACTTCAGGCAAGATCTAACCACCCAGACCTAATGTTTAAGTGAACTATTAGCCTAATTTTATGTCTCAACTTAATTCTGTGTTTCCTGTTACAGGGAGAACAGACCCTATTCCAATTGTTGTCAAGTATGATGTCATGGGCATGGGTCGAATGGAAATGGAGGTAAATTGATCTAATTAAGACATTAATTTTATGGAATATATAAAATTGGCATTAGCTCCCAACTTAAATCACAGTATAAGCATATATTTACCAGATTGAGCATAATTAATTTTTCTTTGATCAATTACAAAGTATATTTGATGTTTTCATTTTGTGCTGTTTTTGAAGCACTGAGGATGTACATGAGCCCCTGCAGAGGAACTTTCTGGTCTTGTACAGAAAGACCAGGTCAGGCTCTGGCACTCGTCTAATGGACAGTGTTGCTTTGTGTTTAAAGCACTGCTGTAGTAGATGGCTCTGCCCATGCAGGGTTATATACATGTATTACTTACAATGCCTTCATTTTATTGTCTGAAAACTGTCTTCATTTCATTCTAATTCCTTGGAAGTAAATATTGAACTGAAATCTTGTAATCAGCAGTTGGGTGTATTAGCATACATCAGGAAAGAGATTAAGGAACTTTGTGTTCTGTTTTCTGTGACATGACAGTAAAGCTTGAGGAAAAAAACAAGTTTCGTGCTATCAAACATACGCTTGTGCAAATGACATTTTCATAGCTAGTCCTAGGGTACTTTAGAAAATAAGAATAAATGTATCTATTTTTGTCAAGCTGGATTATGCCGAAGATGCTACCGAGCGGCGGCGTGTCCTAGAAGTAGAAAAAGAAGACACAGAAGAGCTGAGGCAGAAGTACAAGGTAATGGAAACCAAGTCATTGTTGTTTGAGAATGTTCACGCAGAAGAAAAAAGAAATTCATTTTTGGTGAAAAGGGTCTCCTTGACTGACAGCATTTGTTTACATTTAATAGTGATTTGTGTTAATCTTTTTATTGCCTCAGTAAAACTGAAATACCTGCCTGCCAGGCAGTGGTGGCGCATGCCTTTAATCCCAGCACTTGGGAGGCAGAGGCAGGCGGATTTCTGAGTTCCAGGACAGCCTGGTCTACAGAGTGAGTTCCAGGACAGCCAGGGCTACACAGAGAAACCCTGTCTTGAGAAACAAAAAAGACAATAAACAAACAGTTAAATCCTTGGAAGTTTTCCTTTTTAAAAAAGAAAGTGGATGAGGTTTTTTGAGGAGAGGGGAGCATTCATTTTATGTGTAATGCCACAGTGTGTATAGAAGTCAGAACAACTTCTACCCAGAGAGCAAACTCAGATCCTCTGCTTGTCGGCAGGCAGCCTTACCTGCTCAGCAGTCTCCCCAGGCCTGAGCAAAGGTGCTTCATTGTAACGAAGAATTTTCTTATTTTCTTGTTCGTTGTCAATTGCACTCAGCCCTGAAGCAGACACCCCACCCCTACCCCCACCCCGGTGTCTCTGTCTTTCCGTGTAGACATCACAATGAGTTCTTTTTCTCTTTATGGGGTTGTTATGGAGGTGGTTGCTTGGCACTGCATATGTAAGGAGGCAAAGGACAACGTTGGGGAGTCAGTTCTCACCACGGGAGACACATGTTTATGGATATTTTATCTACATATGTATCGGTGCCACGTGTGTGCCTGGTACCTTCAAAGTCTAGAAGAGGCTTCAAATCCCCTGAAACGTATAATAGTGATGATTGGGGACCACTATATGGTTTCTGGGAACCAAACCTGGATTCTCTGCAAGAGTGGCCACTGCTTTTAAATACTGAGCTATCTCTCTAGTCCAGAATAGTTTCCTTTTGAAAGGACTATTCATAATAAACTGCAGCTTAGAATATGTAAATTAAACATTCAGAAATAAAATAGACAAATTAGAAGATAAGAAATAGATCTCATTAAGGTTTTCCTGTAGAAGGAGCTGGACAATGGCTCAGCAACTGCCATTCCAAAGGTCCTGAGTTCAATTCCCAGCAACCACATGGTGCTTCACAACCATCTGTAATGGGATCTGATGCCCTCTTGCTTGCAGGCAGAATGCTCTATACATAATAAATAAATCTTAAAAAGAAAATAAAGATTATCCTATAAAAGCTGTTTTTTGGTTGTAATATTTAAAGTAAAAATGGAAAAAAAGAAGGGATTGGTTATAAAACTAAAAAAAACAAAAAAAACCAAAAAAAACCCATTCTACCGTGTGAAGGGAAGTAGAGCTGTAGCCTACCTACTGGATCAAACGTCTGCTAAAGGTCCTTCAGAGCCTCAGCACTTGGAAGTCCTATAAACTATAAATTTAGCCCAGGTATCGAAACTTCCCTTGGTAGTATGGAATAGAGGAAGGGTGATGTACTACTTGGAGACAGTAAGAATCTTTTGTTGGTCTTGGAAACCAAAGATCTATTATTTCCTTTCATTGTTAAGATAGACGTTAAGATAATTACCATTTTACCAACTTAAAGATTAAAAAACAACCAAGACTGAGGTGATAGCATACTATAAGGACTCCTGAAATCCAGGGTATTCAGGCATTATGGTACACGCCTGACTTCCTGGTATTCAAGAGGCAGAGAAGGTTCTATACATGACATTACACTTGTAATCCCAAGCACTTAGGGAGAGGAGGCAGGAGAACTGCCAAAAACTTGAGGACAACAACTAGGGTGACACAGTAATACTGACCTGGAAAAGAAGATAAACAAGAAGCAATGCTTAGCAAATGCTCCATGTATAAAGCACTTGGTACAGAAACCTGACAACCTGAGTTCATGTTAGTTACACAGTGCTAGATGTGTCAGTAACAGGATGGTCCCTGGAAGCTATCCAGTCCCTGGGACTGACTAGCATGTCCATACAGTAATGGGAGGTCTTCTTCACGCAGTGTAGGTGAGGATTGACACCCCAGGTTGTTTTTTGACCTCATTGCACTCACATACTTAAACATGCTTAACACGTATTGAACATAAACAACAAAACAAATACTTTTAATTTTTTTTTTTAATGCCTAGAGAGATAACTCAGAGGTTAAGAGTACGGACTGCTCTTCCAGAGGACCTAAATTCAGTGCCCAGCACCCACATGACAGCTCACAACCATCTGTGACTCCAGCCCTAAGGTTCCTGTGCTATTTAGCCTCCACAGGAACTTCATGCAGGTGGTACCTTGGCACACTCAGCAAGCACTCATACTTATGAAATGAACTAAAAAATGGAAGATGCTTTCTGCTGTTTGGGGGTTCTAATGATATCTAGGCTCACTTTTTTGTGCTAGTGGTTGTTTCAAGTCAGGGTTTCTCTGTGTAGCCCTGGCTATCCTGGAACTCAACTTTATAGGCCTGGCTGCCCTCAAACTCAGAGATTGGCGTGCCTCTGCTTCCTGGGGGCTTGAATTAAAGGTGTGTGCCACCATACTTGGCTAGGTTCACTTTGGTTGGTTGGTTGGTTGGTTTGGGGTTTTTGTTTGTTTGTTTGGTTGGTTGGTTGGTTAGGTTTCTCTGTATAGCCTTGGATGTCCTGGAACTTTCTCTGTAGACCAGGCTGACTTCAAATTCCTATGAGATCCACCTACCCCTGCTTCCCAAGTGCTATGATTAAAGACTTGCACTATCCGACCTGCTTGACCTAGGTTCATTTTTAAATGAATTAGAAATTGTAGAAGAATCATAAATCTAGAGCTTATTTTGCCTTTTTTAAGGCTCTAAAATGATTGTACATGAAGAACCTGGCATTTCCACTGCTCATTATTAAAACCTTGAGCAGTCATGAGTAGAAACTGCAGGAAGTGGATTGGAGAGATGGCTCAGCAGTTTAGAGCACTGACTGTTCTTCCAGAGGTCCTGAGTTCAAATCCCAGCAACCACGTGGTGGCTCACGACCATCTGTAATAAGATCTGATGCCCTTTTCTGGTGTGTGTCTGAAGACAGCTACAGTGTATTCACATATATAAAATAAATAAATCTTTTTTTAAAAAGAAAAGAAACTGTAGGAAGCACCTATGGAGTACAGCTGTTTACAGAACAACAGAACAAATTACTAGGCTGTTAGACTTTCTCTTCCCTCCAGACTGTCTCACCTGACTGATCCTTTTTAGAGATTATTATAACTTTTTGTGTGTGTCCTTAAATATTTTTACAGATTTGTTTTTGTTTTTTCAAGACAGGGTTTCTCTGTGTAGCCCTGGCTGTCCTGGAACTCACTCTGTAGACCAGGCTGGCCTCGAACTCAGAAATCCATCTGCCTCTGCCTCCCAAGTGCTGGGATTAGAGTTGTGCGCCACCACTGCCCGGCATTTTTGCAGATATTCAATTACATTTATTTGCCCTGTTTGTCTGTACCTGACCAAGTCCATTTCCATGTCTGTCCACATCCATGCCACGCAGGCCTGTGAAGCTCAGTGGACAATCACAGGGTGGTTTCTCTCCTACCATGTAGGTCCCACTGATTGCATTTAGGTTGGTGCCAAGTGCTTTTATCCACTGAGCCATCATACTGGCCTAGCCATGTTTTTAAGTACTGAGCCAGCATAGTAACATATACTTATAATCCAAACATTTGGCCGACCGAGAAAGGGTGACTGCCTCAAGGTCAAAGTAAGTAAGGCTCAGCCATATAATGACTTCTAAGTCAGCCTGGGCTATAGTGTGAGTGACTATCTCAAAACAATAACACATCCACCCTCATAAATTGAAAAGAATAATATGTCCTAGTTACTCAAAGTCTCTTACCAGATAGGGGATGTGTGCGTGTGCATGTGAGTGTATTTTGTGTGTGCCCATAGTGCATGTGGCTGTGAAGGCAAGGGGGTCAACCTTTATGCTGTTTTTCTGGTACTGTCTATCTTGGGTTTTTGTTCATTTGGTTAGCATGACTTTTCTATAAAAATAATATGGACTCTCAGACTATTCTTCTAGAGGGACTGAGCTGGTTTCTAGAACCTACAACCACCTGTAACTCCAGCTCCAAGGGAACCCATTGCCCTCTTCTGGCCCCCTTGCACACCTGCACACACAACCTACTCACTATACATAGAGCATATGTAAATAAAAATAAATCTTTATGAGGCCGAAGAGATAGCTTAGAGGTTAATAGCACTTACTAGTCTTACAAAGGATCTGAATTCTGTTTCCAGAATCAACATGGCAAGTCACAAGTTCCTGCAACTTCATTTCCAGGAGATCTAGTTTCATAGACTCCTGCACATACGATTTTAAATAATTACATGTAACAAGTAAAATAATAAATGAATGTTTTTTAATGTTGGGTCTCAACATGTAAGCTTACTTTTTTACTTTATAAACGGGATAGATTTAAAGAGTATTTTTTTAATTAATTTATTTTATATTAGTACACTGTAGCTGTCTTCAGACACTCCAGAAGAGGGCATCAGATCCCATTACAGATGATTGTGAGCCACTATGTGGTTGCTGGGAATTGAACTCAGGACCTCAGGAAAAGCAGTCAGTGCTCTTAACCGCTGAGCCATCTCTCCAGCCCTAAAGGGTATGTTTTAATGTAAAATTAAAAGGTGAACTAATTTTTCCCATACATAGGGTATAAAATTAAATTTAAAAACATAATTTTTGGTTAAATAATGAGGCATTGAGTTTGGGGCCTCACATGTGTTAGGCTGTTTACACAGCCATTGTGCTACACCCTAGTCTGAGAATCTTTTTATGGCTTAGAGCTGAAAAGCCTTAGACTATCAAAACCCCTGAAAAAATGGTAGGTTAAAGAGTAACTTCAAGTAGGCACTCAGGAAGCAGAGGCAAGTGGATCTCTAGTGAGTTTGAGGCCAGCCTGTTCTACAAACTGAGTTACAGGACAGCCAGGGCTGTACAGAGAAACCCTGTCTCAGAGAGTTTAAAAGAGACAGTGGGGAGGGAGGGAGGGAGGGAGGGAATGAGAATGAATCTGAATCAGGCTAGAAGAATTTAACAGGCCAAAATTAAATAAAGTAACATAAATGCTGAATTTGTTTTGAGTGTGGCATTTTGACCAGTTGACAAACTTTAGATTTTAGTTTTTAAGTTCACAGGGAGGATATAGGGGGGAAAAGGAGTTGGTTTCTATGTAGAGAACATAATAGATACTTGTATGGCTGGGACCCTAATAAACTATAGCTTAACATGCCTTAGCATCTGCTTTCCTGTAGAAGGGCTAGTAGAAAAAAATTAACATCTTCAGGCAGTCCATTGTCTTCTTGCAGTGTATTACAAAAAAGAAAAATCTAAAATCTCTAAACAAAACAGGTGTCAAAGGGGTCAAGCAAGGGTCAAGGTCTTAAGTACCCTAGGCAAGATTGATTGATTGATTGATTGATTGATTTTCCCGAGACAGGGTTTCTCTGTGTAGCTGGCTGGCCTTGAACTCAGAAATCTGCCTGCCTCTGCCTCCCCAAGTGCTGGGATTAAAGGCATGTACCACCACCGCCCGGCCCTAGGCAAGATTTTTACCACTGAGCTGCATACTCAGCCCTTGCTGTACATACAAAGGGTTAGCAAAAGTTGAGCCCAGGCCATTGTTTTTCCCTATGAGCTTAATAAAAACAAGAAGGCTGGTCATGGTGACACATTTTAATCCCAGCATTCAAGAGGCAGGCGTTTCTCCCTGAGTTTGGGAAAGCTTGGTCTACAAAGAGTTCCAGGACATCCAGGGCTTAACTCTATGAGATCAAGGCAACACAGAGAAACCCTGTTTCAAAACAAAATAACAAAAAAATAAAAACAGAAGAATTATAAGTTAGGAAACATGAGCTATAGAATAAAACCATTTCTAACTTGAAACTTTGTAGCCGGACTTTTGGCTACTTTGTGGGTTTTTTTTTCCTTCCACCCTTTCAATTCCCAACAGTAGATAGGAGAGAGAAAAGGGTAGACAGAAAGGGGATGTTTTTATCTTTATACTACTTCCTGCTGATTAGGGACTTTGAGTTCCTTGGTCCAGATTGGATCTTTGCAGTCAGGATATCTAATTTTTATTGTTTCTTCTTTGCATACAACTACTTAGGAAACCACAGCCAACCACATCTAACCAACAGCCCACTCCACCTTTTGGGGTTCGAGTATTTATATACCCTCTGCAGAGTCCCCAGAATTCCAGGCATCACAATCACAAAAACTATCATTAGGGCAGGAAGCAAATCATAGTCAGCTGCTGTGGACAATCTGAAGCAGCCACATATCCCACACCTGGGTTTAAAATGAAAACACATTCTTATAATATTTCTGTATTTTTAAAGAAACCAAAATTTTCACTACAAAACTCAAATTTTAGAAGAAAAGAAAAGAGGTAGATCTACAATTTTTCTTCAATTGGAGGGGGTAAGGGTTAAAATCAAAATTGGCATGATAGTGTACATCTTTTATCCCAGTTCTCTGGAAACTGGTGGAGTTGAAGACAAGCCTGTTGTGCACAGCCGAGAACAGCCAAAGACATGGCTCTGTCTCTTTGTGTTTTGAGACAATGGGACTGGAAAGTTGGCTCAGGTTAAGAGCGCTGACCACTCTTCCAAAGGTCCTGAGTTCAATTCCCAGCAACCACATGGTGGCTCACAACCATCTATAATTAGATCTGGTGCCCTCTTCTGGCATGTAGGTGTACATGCAGGCAGAATGCTGTATACATAATAAGTCTTTTTTAAAAATACAGTAACAAAATAAACAAACAGCTGATTGTTGGCGTGAGTTTGAGGCCAGTAAATTGCAGGCTGGCCTGGATTATGGTAAGGTTGTGGATATTGTACTGGGTATAAATGGAAAACCCAAGGACTTCCAAGGTGAGTACATAAAAGAATATTGTATCTAGACACACCCTTCTGAGATCTGCAGCAGAATCAAAGATCTTAAAAGCCATAAGGTAAAACATGATTTTCTCTGAGAAAAACAATGTTCACCCCTTTAATCCCAACATATGGAAGGCGTAGCAGGTGGTTCTCTGGCAGCATGGGTGAGCTCCAGGCTATTTAGGGCTTTATAGCAAGTCTTCAAAAACAAGAAAGTAATGAGTGCTCAAATCAGAAGTGGTAAGAGTGGAGCTGAAAATATGGTTAAGTTGGTAGGGTGATTGCCAAGCCTGCATGTGAAGCCCTGAGTTGGATCCCCAGTGTTACATGAACTGGACATAATGGTGCAGTTCAAGGTTATCCTAGGCTACATAGCAAGTTTGAGGCCAGCCTGGAATATATAAGACCCCCATCTTCAAAACAGAGAAGTGAATATTTCTGCTTTGTTTCTGATTCTGAGAGGGAACTTCAATTCTTTCACCGTAGTGATGTTAGCTGAGGGTACATTTTTCTTTTTCTGTTTTTTTGGGAGGGTGCTGGGGGTTAGGGAGAGACAGAGTCCAGCTAAAGTAATCTATACTTTCCTGGACTCATGCAGTCTAGGTTGGCTTTAGCTTGTGCTCTTCCTCCCAAGCTTCCCAAGGGCAGGGCAGGGGTCAGTCACAGCTGGCCAGCTAGACGCTTCTGTTTGTTGAAGTTCTTACCATGAAAAGAGATTAGACTTTGCCAGGTTTTTATTTGTTTGTTTTTAACCAATTGTGATAATCATGTAATACTCCCCACCCCCAGGATATGTTTCACTGACTGGTTTTCTTCTTTATGTTGAACCTTCAGTCTTTTTGAATAGATCTAATTCTTCTTGGTCCTGTTTAGTATATGCTTTATTCCAATGGTTAATTTAAAACTTAAAAAAGGAAGTATAGTGGGGCTGGAGAGATGGCTTAACAGTAAAAGGCATCTATTCTTGAAGAGGACCTGGATTCAGTTCCCCATACCTACATGGTAATAACTCACAACTGCCTATGACTCCATTCCATGGGATCTAAACACTCTCTCTTGGCTTCTGTGGGCATCAACACATAGACATACTACATAGACAAAAATGACAAAAATGCAAGCAAACATTCAAACTGACAGTATCTTTTAAAGTGGATAAGATGGTGGGACATGATGGCACAGATATCTGCTATGTGACCCTGGCTAATTCAGTAATCTCTATGTACTAGGGATAGCGTTAAACTCAAGATACTCTTGTCAGCCTGGGGTGTCTTGAACAAGCAACACCACTGTGCCTGATTAAATTGTGTCTTATATTTTGGTCAAGGACAAAATAGGGAATGCTTTAGAATCTTGTCTATAGTATTGCCAAAAGGGAAATAAAATTTCACTCTCTTGAACACTTTTTAGTGCACATACAAATTGCTGCCCTACTAAATTTCCCCTGGTATTTCCTGGTGCCACTGAATTATATGGAAAGCTATTTTTCTCTCTGCTTGGGTAGTAGCTATCTAAATTCTACTGAGCTTGTTTTACATTTTATGGTTCTTAACAGGATTATGTTGACAAAGAAAAGGCAATTGCAAAAGCCTTAGAAGATCTCAGAGCCAACTTTTACTGTGAACTTTGTGATAAACAGTATCAGAAACATCAGGAATTTGACAACCACATCAACTCTTATGATCATGCACATAAGCAGGTAAGGAATAACTACTTGGTACCAAGGAAAAAGCCTCTTCATTGTTAACAACCATAGATGTTTGAGTGTGACTGGCTTCTTATATCAGCCAGTCTTTATTTTTGTACCGAATACTCTTGATTTTTTTTCCCCATAGGAGCTATCCTAACATAGATAACTAGATAATATCTCTGCCACTTCATCACCATTTTAAGTAGCATAATGGATTTTGAATTTCTTTCTTTCTTTCTTTCTTTCTTTCTTTCTTTCTTTCTTTCTTTGTTTTTTGGTTTTTTTTTTGTTTTTTTGTTTTTTTGTTTTTTTTCTGAGACAGGGTTTCTCTGTGTATCCCTGACTATCCTGGAACTCACTCTGTAGACCAGGCTGGCCTCAAAACTGAGAAATCTGCCTGCCTCTGCCTCCCAAGTACTGGGATTAAAGTTGTGCGCCACCACAATACGGTGGATGATCTGAGGGCACTGGGAGAGCTTATGTCAGTTTCTCCCTTCCTCAACATGTTAAACTTTTGAAGAGTTATCCTAGACTATGCTCTCCTGAATGCCTGCATACATAAGAATTCAAGTTTTATTGACTACTATTTTGTATCAGTAAGTCATCTTGTTACTCTGTATGCCTTGAAAAAGTAAGGCCTGCACGCCTTTAACCCCAGCACTTGGGAGGCAGAGGCAGGCGGATTTCTGAGTTTGAGGCCAGCCTAGTCTACAGAGTGAGTTCCAGGACAGCCAGGGCTACACAGAGAAACCCTGTCTCAAAAAAAAAAAAAAACAAAAAAGAAAAAGAAAAAGAAAAGTAACTAAATCCTGAAGAAAAATAAAATTAGACACATTGTATCTTAACAACAACAAGCCACTTTGTCTTACTAAGTCTCTGCCTTGAGGAAATGTGAAACACCTTGACCAAAAGCAATTTAGAGAGGGAGGGTAGGGTTTGTATCCTAGGTAACAGTTCATCACTGCTGGAAGTAAGGGCAGCTACCTAGAAGCAGGAGCTGATGCAGAGGCTGTGGAAGAGTGCTGCTTATTGGCTTGTTCCTCATGGATTGCCTAGTTTGCTTTTTTATAGCACCCAGAACCAACCTCTTAGGCTCTTGATAATCATTTCAGATAAATTGCTTTCAAATAAACAAACAAATACAGTCTTTCAATGACCCAGAACTCCCTATGTAGACCAAGCTGGCCTTTAGCTTATGGTGGCCCTCCACAGACACCCAGCCAGTGTTAGGATTTCAGGATTGTGCCACCGTACCAAACAAGATGGCTGGGCTGTCTATCTCCCCAGCCTCCAAGTTACTTTTTAGAGGAAAGAATTTCTTTCAAAGCAAAATACTTAAGAAAGTGCAGAACTGCCGGGCAGTGGTGGCGCAGGCCTTTAATCCCAGCCCTTGGGAGGCAGAGGCAGGTGGATTTCTGAGTTTGAGGCCAGCCTGGTCTACAGAGTGAGTTCCAGGACAGCCAGAGCTATACAGAGAAACCCTGTCTCGAAAAAACAAAAAAACAAAAACAAAAAAAAAAAAAAAAAAAAAAAAAAAAAAAAAAAAAAAAAAGAAGAAAGTGCAGAACTAATAAAATTCATATTGACCTTAATACCTCAGTGATATAGCTCTCAACTTAAGTTTACTAGAAGTTGTTGCAGCTTGATTCATTGTTATTATTTATTTTTAATTTTTTGCCATTCTTAGTTGTTTCCTGTGTGTGCTATTTGTTTTACTACTTTCCTCAGTTACAGAGTCTATCATCATGGAGAGAACCTGCTCCCCAGGGACACGTCAGGGTTGTTGTCTGGGTACATTTCAGGTTGCTTTAACTAAGCAGAGGGATTTTTGAGATCAGGTGGGTGGAGTCCAAAGATACTGTTAAATATTCTGCAGTGTACAAGAGGTACCTCAACATAAAGAATTACTTGGCCTAGAGTTAAAATCTCTGGTACTGAGGTTAACTTTTGAAAACCTTGAAATAGATATTATTGTTTCATGTTTGCTTAGCACAGATCATAATTATTTTACATCTCTGGTTATATCATAAACATTTACAAAGAGCTCATCTAGATCCAAAATGTTTACTTAAATTGTCTTAGATAATCAAAATAAAAATATAAAATTAAGAATTCAGCAATCTGGGCGGAGAGATGGCTCAGAAGTTGAGAGCACTGACTGCTCTTCCGAAGGTCCTGAGTTCAAATCCCAGCAACCACGTGGTGGCTCACAACCATCTGACTCCGTCTTCTATGTAGTTGAAGACAACTACAGTGTACTCACATATAAATAAATAAATAAATAAATAAATAAATAAATATCTTTTTAAAATAAAAAAGACTTCAGCGATCTGAGGAGCAGGTTCAGGTAGTAAAGTATTTGCTGTACAAGTATAAGGATTGGATCAGATCTCTTAGATGGGTGCGGTTGCATATCTGGAGTCCCAGAAACAAGTTGACTATCCAGACTAGCCAAAATGGTAAGAGTTGAGTGAGAGACCCTTCCTCAGTATATAAGGGGCAACATGATTAAGAAAGATGCCCTCCATCAACTCTGAGCGTGCACATACACCATAAACACAGAACTCTCTTCCCCAGTGTTTTATCCTGGCACTTGGCGCTTTGTAAAGGGCTTGTAGCACAAGTATAATACCGTAAAGTCCGATCCCTAGCACTCATGTACAAAGCAGGATGGCAGCCTATACTAATTTCTGTGCTATAGAGGCAGGGACGTGAATATCACAAGGTCTCTAACCTGCCTAACTAATTAGCAGGTTCAGTAAGAGTTCATGTCTCACAAAACAAGGTAGAAAGTGGTAAAGACAACTGACATCCAACCTATAGTTTCCATATGCAAAAGCACAAACATGCACACATGCATACATACATACATACATACATATATAATAGATAAAATTTTGAATTTCTTACAGAGAACTCAAAAATACTGTCTGCTAATACAGAATATGTTTGAGAGCCATGATTTGGAAAGATCTGTAGCTGTGTCATTCACAAATGCATCTTAGTTCATTCCTTCACCTGAATCAGAAGTGCACTTTACATGTTAAAACACCTAGGCATCGTGGCCTGAGCCTGAGGTCTCAGTTTCCAGTAGGCGAAGGCAGGAAGATTTTTAATTTGAAGCCAGCCTGGGCTACATAGGAAGACGTTTCTGTCTCTAAACACAAAGCAAAACAAAACAGTTGTTGTATGTATAACTTTGGGTTTTTTGATTAGTTTTGTTTTTGTTGAAAAGAAGACCATACCATCTTTCTTCATATTCTTGTCTTTCTACAAATCATAGAATCTCAGGACAGCATGTTATAAATATATCAACAAAAAGAGTCTTAAATGGCTTTATATTTCTAGCTCCTTTCTCCACTCTTTTATTCCTTCCTTCCTGTCTTTTTTTCTCTTTTCAAGAAAGGGCATTTGCTCTTGTTCCTCTCTTGCCTTCTTGCTCCCTCCCACCCTTGTCCCCTCTCCCCTCTCCCACTCCCTACCCCCACGTGCTCATGGCTGGCCTCTATTCCTCTACTCTCTCTTTCTGCCTCTACTGCCCTCTTGATTCCCCTCCATATGCACTGAATAAACTCTATTCTATACTTAAAGAAAAGAAGAGAGGACATTTACTATAAAACCATGCTAACCTCTAGAGTCCCTTGTCTACTTCTCTTATCTTGCCTGGCCTCTATTCAAAATTATAAGGAGTTGTCAGTTGGCTTTGCTATAGCACAGCTAAATAGTACCTCATACAAGATAGGATCACACATTTTATCCTCTTCTGTGAACTGAACTTATGTCTGCCTGCCATTTTTCAAATTGGTGCTCTAAAATCATAAAGGTACCTTGTGCTGCCTTCAAGCAAGCCCCAGAGGATTATTATGACTCTGAGGTAAAAGGTAAGTACTTTACTCCATGGTAGTCCTAGCTTTGTAGCTTCCATCAGATTTTCACCATTAGAACTTTGGAGAAAAGCTTTGTTACTGGTAAACTACTGTAGGCAGGTCCTGGGAAAAACTGTTGCCTTTTTTTTTTTTTTTTTAAAGATTTATTGCCGGGCAGTGGTGGTGCACGCCTTTAATCCCAGCACTTGGGAGGCAGAGGCAGGCGGATTTCTGAGTTCGAGGCCAGCCTGGTCTACAGAGTGAGTTCCAGGACAGCCAGGGCTACACAGAGAAACCCTGTCTCGAAAAACAAAAAAACAAAAAAAACAAAACAAAAAAAAAGATTTATTTATTTATTTTATGTGCATGAGTACACTGTAGTTGTACAGATGGCCGTGAGCCATCATGCGGCTGCTGGGAATTAAACTCAGGACCTCTGCTTGCTCCGGCTCCACTTGCTCCAGCGTAATACACTGTAGCTGTCTTCAGACACTCCAGAAGAGGGCGTCAGATCTCATTATGGATGGTTGTGAGCCACCATGTGGTTGCTGGGATTTGAAGTCAGGACCTTCGGAAGAGCAGTCAGTGCTCTTACCCGCTGAGCCATCTCTCCAGCCCCCGAAAGGAAGCTTTTAAATGCCTCTATTGACTAGCTTTCCTCAAATTTTCTAAGATTTTTGTGAAGTCATTAATACAAAACAATTGAGACTTGGCTTAAACTTTCTAAGTGTAAAAGTGTAGGCACTGTGATTCTAATTCTTATACTCTGTTTCATTGCCTTTTGAACTCTCCAGTGATGAAGCCAACCATGTTTAAAGAAATAACCCACATATGAGTACTTACTAAGTTCTGACATGCCTGAGTGCACAGTAAAACCCTAATCATGTCCTAGCCCTGTTGGCTTGGTTGTAAGCTACAGTTAAGTATGATGCTTAAAGTTTTCCCATCCCTACTTCCCTGGCCTTTTAATTATCTTACATATCTTTTTAAAAATGTTTGTCTGCTAATAGATGTAAAAGCCTCAAATTCAGGGCTGGAGAGATGGCTCAGCAGTTAAGAGCGCCGACTGCTCTTCCAAAGGTCGTGAGTTCAAATCCCAGCAACCACATGGTGGCTCACAACCACCTGTAATGAGATCTGACACCCTCTTCTGGAGTGTCTGAATACAACTACAGTGTACTTACATATACTAAATAAATAAATAAATCTTAAAAAAAGGGAAAAAAAGCCTCAAATTCAGACTGCAGAGACTCTTTTCCCCAGAGTGGATCTGTAGCAGCGTTTACTAGTAGATATTGGGGCTGGAAGGGGAGCTCAGAGTGAATGTTGGTGTTCAAAGCCTGGTTTGCTCTTCCAGGCTGCAAAAAAACAACAACAAAAAAGTAAAGCACCTTCCTTTCACACTTTTATCGGTAATTTCTCATTTGTGTCACCAGAGATCCTTGCAATACAGTGAGCAGGAGATCACAGCTCACCTCAGCAAATCTCTTTGGCTTAGTTTTCATGATGTTAGTTTTTCCATTTAATTTTAATTGGTTCCTTCCTAATACAAACCTGAGTCATATACAGTGACACACACTTGTAGTTACTGTGGCAGAAACTTGGAGCTCCTGCAGCACGGCATGTGCTCAGTGTCTTCTGCGATCCTGTGTGAGTTACTGCCTGTGCTGCTGCGGTTTAATGAGACAGGTATGGTGATGTTGTTGGACTTCTGATCCCTCTGCTGGGATTACAGATGTGAGCCCACCATGCTTTGAGGCCCATCTCTTAAACAAAACAAAACACCTAGAACTGTTCAGTGAGTCAACCTTTGACTCATCTTGGACTATCTGATGAACATTGGGTCTATGCTTCAACAAGCCTTGATTCCAGCTTAGTAGTTGGTTTCCCTCACTCTCTGAACAACTGTATGCTCCACATCATCCTTTACAATCTGTGAGTCATTGCCAGATTCCTGTAAACACTTGAGTTGTCACTCAGACCTCTTCGGTATTCCTTCCCACGACACTGGGCACACTGGAGCTGTCTCTGAACCTCCAGTGTTAGGCTCGCTTCCTCGAGTTTCTGTATGATCATCTGGTCGATTGCTGGAACTTGGCATTCTAAATCAGCTTCCAGTATTTTCTTTATTTTTCCTCTCAGAGGAAAGAATGCTTTCAGCATTCCTCTTTTTCTAAAATGACTTTAGTATCAAAACTTTTGCATGTTTTACATGTTTTCAAATAACTGAAGTCTTATTTAATAATACAAATATCTGTTTCACCTGTAAATAGTAGTAGTTTTCTGAACTTTGAAGCAGCATGCCCATCGAAGCCAGTAGTGATTTCACTGATGAAATTACACAGAATAGAGGCTACTGATGCATGATTCCCTAACACTCTCTACTTTTGGCTGGATCTTTAACAGTGTTACCTACTCATAGTTGGTTGTTTTTCATTTTTAGTATTGCCAGAGAGCTGAAGTGTTTAGGTTTCTTTCGGTACTCAAAAAGTAATTGGCCTCTGAATTAAAGTGTGTTCTGAGAAATCAAGAGTTTGCAATGGCCACTTTGCTCCTGAGGCCTCACTGTTTGCTGACTTTTTTTGTTTGGTTTTGGTTTTGGTTTTTTGTTTGTTTGACTCGGATTTGTTTCTGTCATTCAGTTCTCTGTGGGGAGAGAGAGAGAGAGAGAGAGAGAGAGAGAGAGAGAGAGAGAGAGAGAGAGAGAGAATGAGAATGAGAGTGGTGAGGGGGGATCAGAATAGACATATAACCAGTTGGATGAGGGAAAATAATCCTAAGGCTGAAATTAAACAAAAATAACAAAGTATCTAGATCATATACCTATGAACATATTCCATGTCTGTGTTTTGTTTATATTGTTTGTTCTTAGAAAACCATATAAAGTATCTCTGAATCCTAAAGCTTCATAAATATTGAATTAACACAGTTCCCCTCCCTCTCAGGTAATTATGCTGTTGAAACAAGAATGTATCAGAACCTGTGTACAGCTGTGCTAGGCTTGTAGCCTTATCTACCACTGGGTGCCATTTTCTTTGGGACTGTTTTACATAATAGTGAATGGGGTAATTTGGTCAGTCTCTAAAACTTGAGCATGCTTTGATCTTTTCACCTACTAAGAGTAGGTTACTTGCCCAGTAATCACAACCTAATTAACTTTGGAAAAGTGTCTACTTAGGAAAGCTATCTGCTTTTACAGGTAGTTGGTGACAAACCTCTCAGGAGCTAGTATTGCAAGGAAACTTCATGTTCTCTTATTATACATTTCTAATTGTTTCTCATCTTAGCACACAACCCTAATTTAAATAAAAACCAGCCTACTATGTTCGTGGTCTGCTGTTTCAGCTTGTTTTTCTTTGAATTTGAATTTGAATTCATCTCAGTCATATGCTATGATAGTAAATCTAAGATGAAGCATGTGTTCTGTTGTGGTCTGAAAGGTTAAAGCAACCCACCTAGAAACTTGTAAGTGGCAGTGCTGTGAGGAGAGCATTGAACCAGGTGCTGGTGCATACGTAACAAGTCCAACCCTGCGAAACAAAGGCCAGGGTTCAAGGACAGGCTGGGCTGCACTGATCTCAGTGTGAAGTGCTTACGGAGCCTGTGTGAGGCCCTAGCTTGAGTCTCAGTTGGGAGGATGTAAAGGTGCTGTACTCTGCACTGAGGTGCTGCTGCTCTGTCCTGTCCAGTTAAACATGAAGTTCTGCTTTATTTTCCTGTCACATTGAGTAATACCTGGATGGTCTTTTCCAGAAACATCAATCCCTGGAGCTTGAATTGGGTGCACTGGCCAAGTACTTGAGGGGTTGCTTCAGTTTGGCAGATGGTTGTCACTGTTATATAACACTGTGCTATAGGAAAGGGAGATATAAAACAGGGGAAAAGAGGCCTGGGATTTTGGTATATAGGACTGTTGATATGAGAAGAAAAGGAATGCTGAAGGTTGAAGAAGGTCAGAGCATACATATCCAGAAAGAGACTGAAGCATAGGAACTTACCTCAGTGTTCTGTTTCTAACTCTGCTTATGGCAGCACAAAATGCATAGAAAGTATGTATAGTCTGTCTTCAATTCACTGACTTTAAAAAGAAAAGCAACCAAGCGGTCTGCATTCTATAGACTAGTCTCAAACTCAGTCTTTTGCCTCCCTCCTGAGTACTGAAGGTGTGCCCCACCATTGCCAGGACAGGAACTTTTTATTTAAAAAGAGATTTCCTTTAAATAGTAGTTAATTTTGGT